>NW_023405389.1:0-317837 GCF_013141755.1 Anopheles stephensi | reverse complement strand
TATTAGCCTGAAAGTGTCTAATTTACGTGTAAATACTGTTAAAATTGTGAAAATGCCCTTTTTCATGAAATTAGCCTGAAAGTGTCTAATTTTACGTGTAAATATTGTTAAAATTGTTAAAAATAGCCACTTTTTCAATGAAATTACCCTGAAAGTGTCTTATTTTACGGGTAAATATGTTAAAAATTGGGAAAAATGCACTTTTTCAATGTATTTAGCCTGAAAATGTCTAATTTTACGTGTAAATATTGTTAAAATTGTGAGAAATAGCACTTTTTCAATGAAATTAGCCTAAAAGTGTCTTATTTTACGTGTAAATACTGTTAAAATTGTGAAAAATTGCACTTTTTCAGTGTATTTAGCCAAAAAGTGTCTTATTTTACGTGTAAATACTGTTAAAATTGTGCAAAATTGCACTTTTTCAATGAAATTAGCCTGAAAGTGTCTTATTTTACGTGTAAATATTGTTAAAATTGTGAGAAATAGCACTTTTTCAATGTATTTAGCCTGAAAGTGTCTTATTTTACGTGTAAATACTGTTAAAATTGTGAAAAATTGCACTTTTTCAATGTATTTAGACTGAAAATGTCTAATTTTACGTGTAAATATTGTTAAAATTGTGAAAAATAGCACTTTTACAATGAAATTAGCCTGAAAGTGTCTTATTTTACGTGTAAATACTATTAAAATTGTGAAAAATAGCACTTTTTCAATGTATTTAGCCAGAAAGTGTCTTATTTTACGTGTAAATACTGTTAAAATTGTGAAAAATTGCACTTTTTCAATGTATTTAGCCAGAAAGTGTCTTATTTTACGTGTAAATACTGTTAAAATTGTGAAAAATTGCACTTTTTCAATGAAATTAGCCTGAAAGTGTCTTATTTAACGTGTAAATACTGTTAAAATTGTGAAAAATTGCACTTTTTCAATGTATTTAGCCAGAAAGTGTCTTATTTTACGTGTAAATACTGTTAAAATTGTGAAAAATAGCACTTTTTCAATGAAATTAGCCTGAAAATGTCTAATTTTACGTGTAAATACTGTTAAAATTGTGAAAAATTGCACTTTTTTGATGTATTCAGCCAGAAAGTGTCTTATTTTACGTGTAAATACTGTTAAAATTGTGAAAAATTGCCCTTTTTCAATGAAATTAGCCTGAAAGTGTCTTATTTTACGTGTAAATACTGTTAAAATTGTGAAAAATTGCACTTTTTCAATGTATTTAGCCTGAAAATGTCTAATTTTACGTGTAAATATTTTTAAAATTGTGAGAAATAGCACTTTTTCAATGAAATTAGCCTAAAAGTGTCTTATTTTACGTGTAAATACTGTTAAAATTGTGAAAAATTGCACTTTTTCAATGTATTTAGCCAGAATGTGTATTATTTTACGTGTAAATACTGTTAAAATTGTGAAAAATTGCACTTTTTCAATGAAATTAGCCTGAAAGTGTCTTATTTAACGTGTAAATACTGTTAAAATTGTGAAAAATTGCACTTTTTCAATGAAATTAGCCTGAAAGTGTCTTATTTAACGTGTAAATACTGTTAAAATTGTGAAAAATTGCACTTTTTCAATGTATTTAGACTGAAAATGTCTAATTTTACGTGTAAATATTGTTAAAATTGTGAAAAATAGCACTTTTTCAATGAAATTAGCCTAAAAGTGTCTTATTTTACGTGTAAATACTGTTAAAATTGTGAAAAATTGTACTTTTTCAATGTATTTAGCCAGAAAGTGTCTTATTTTACGTGTAAATACTGTTAAAATTGTAAAAAATTGCACTTTTTCAATGAAATTAGCCTGAAAGTGTCTTATTTAACGTGTAAATACTGTTAAAATTGTGAAAAATTGCACTTTTTCAATGTATTTAGACTGAAAATGTCTAATTTTACGTGTAAATATTGTTAAAATTGTGAAAAATAGCACTTTTTCAATGAAATTAGCCTAAAAGTGTCTTATTTTACGTGTAAATACTGTTAAAATTGTGAAAAATTGCACTTTTTCAATGTATTTGGCCAGAATGTGTCTTATTTTACGTGTAAATACTGTTAAAATTGTAAAAAATTGCACTTTTTCAATGTATTTAGCCAGAAAGTGTCTTATTTTACGTGTAAATACTGTTAAAATTGTGAAAAATTGCACTTTTTCAATGAAATTAGCCTGAAAGTGTCTTATTTAACGTGTAAATACTGTTAAAATTGTGAAAAATAGCTTTTTTGATGTATTCAGCCAGAAAGTGTCTTATTTTACGTGTAAATACTGTTAAAATTGTGAAAAATTGCACTTTTTCAATGAAATTAGCCTGAAAGTGTCTTATTTAACGTGTAAATACTGTTAAAATTGTGAAAAATTGCCCTTTTTCAATGAAATTAGCCTGAAAGTGTCTTATTTTACGTGTAAATACTGTTAAAATTGTTAAAAATAGCACTTTTTCAATGAAATTAGCCTGAAAGTGTCTTATTTTACGTGTAAATACTGTTAAAATTGTGAAAAATTGCACTTTTTCAATGTATTTAGACTGAAAATGTCTAATTTTACGTGTAAATATTGTTAAAATTGTGACAAATAGCACTTTTTCAATGAAATTAGCCTAAAAGTGTCTTATTTTACGTGTAAATACTGTTAAAAATGTGAAAAATTGTACTTTTTCAATGTATTTAGCCAGAAAGTGTCTTATTTTACGTGTAAATACTGTTAAAATTGTGAAAAATAGCTTTTTTGATGTATTCAGCCAGAAAGTGTCTTATTTTACGTGTAAATACTGTTAAAATTGTGAAAAATTGCACTTTTTCAATGAAATTAGCCTGAAAGTGTCTTATTTAACGTGTAAATACTGTTAAAATTGTGAAAAATTGCCCTTTTTCAATGAAATTAGCCTGAAAGTGTCTAATTTTACGTGTAAATATTGTTAAAATTGTTAAAAATAGCACTTTTTCAATGAAATTAGCCTGAAAGTGTCTTATTTTACGTGTAAATACTGTTAAAATTGTGAAAAATTGCACTTTTTCAATGTATTTAGCCTAAAAATGTCTAATTTAACGAGTAAATATTGTTAAAATTGTGAGAAATAGCACTTTTTCAATGAAATTAGCCTAAAAGTGTCTTATTTTACGTGTAAATACTGTTATAATTGTGAAAAATTGCACTTTTTCAATGTATTTAGCCAGAAAGTGTCTTATTTTACGTGTAAATACTGTTAAAATTGTGAAAAATAGCACTGTTTCAATGTATTTAGCCAGAAAGTGTCTTATTTTACGTGTAAATACTGTTAAAATTGTGAAAAATTGCACTTTTTTGATGTATTCAGCCAGAAAGTGTCTTATTTTACGTGTAAATACTGTTAAAATTGTGAAAAATTGCCCTTTTTCAATGTATTTAGACTGAAAATGTCTAATTTTACGTGTAAATATTGTTAAAATTGTGAAAAATAGCACTTTTTCAATGTATTTAGCCAGAAAGTGTCTTATTTTACGTGTAAATACTATTAAAATTGTGAAAAATAGCACTTTTTCAATGTATTAAGCCAGAAAGTGTCTTATTTTACGTGTAAATACTGTTAAAATTGTTAAAAATTGCACTTTTTCAATGTATTTAGCCAGAAAGTGTCTTATTTTACGTGTAAATACTGTAAAAATTGTGAAAAATTGCACTTTTTCAATGAAATTAGCCTGAAAGTGTCTTATTTTACGTGTAAATACTGTTAAAATTGTGAAAAATTGCACTTTTTCAATGTATTTAGCCAGAAAGTGTCTTATTTTACGTGTAAATACTGTTAAAATTGTGAAAAATTGCACTTTTTCAATGAAATTAGCCTGAAAGTGTCTTATTTAACGTGTAAATACTGTTAAAATTGTGAAAAATTGCACTTTTTCAATGTATTTAGCCAGAAAGTGTCTTATTTTACGTGTAAATACTGTTAAAATTGTGAAAAATAGCACTGTTTCAATGTATTTAGCCAGAAAGTGTCTTATTTTACGTGTAAATACTGTTAAAATTGTGAAAAATTGCACTTTTTTGATGTATTCAGCCAGAAAGTGTCTTATTTTACGTGTAAATACTGTTAAAATTGTGAAAAATTGCCCTTTTTCAATGAAATTAGCCTGAAAGTGTCTTATTTTACGTGTAAATACTGTTAAAATTGTGAAAAATTGCACTTTTTCAATGTATTTAGCCAGAAAGTGTCTTATTTTACGTGTAAATACTGTTAAAATTGTGAAAAATTGCACTTTTTCAATGAAATTAGCCTGAAAGTGTTTTATTTAACGTGTAAATACTGTTAAAATTGTGAAAAATTGCACTTTTTCAATGAAATTAGCCTGAAAGTGTCTTATTTTACGTGTAAATACTGTTAAAATTGTAAAAAATTGCACTTTTTCAATGTATTTAGCCAGAAAGTGTCTTATTTTACGTGTAAATACTGTTAAAATTGTGAAAAATTGCACTTTTTCAATGTATTAAGCCAGAAAGTGTCTTATTTTACGTGTAAATACTGTTAAAATTGTGAAAAATTGCACTTTTTCAATGAAATTAGCGTGAAAGTGTCTTATTTAACGTGTAAATACTGTTAAAATTGTGAAAAATTGCACTTTTTCAATGAAATTAGCCTGAAAGTGTCTTATTTTACGTGTAAATACTGTTAAAATTGTAAAAAATTGCACTTTTTCAATGTATTTAGCCAAAAAGTGTCTTATTTTACGTGTAAATACTGTTAAAATTGTGAAAAATTGCACTTTTTCAATGAAATTAGCCTGAAAGTGTCTTATTTAACGTGTAAATACTGTTAAAATTGTGAAAAATTGCACTTTTTCAATGTATTTAGACTGAAAATGTCTATTTTTACGTGTAAATATTGTTAAAATTGTGAAAAATTGCACTTTTTCAATGTATTTAGCCAGAAAGTGTCTTATTTTACGTGTAAATACTGTTAAAATTGTGAAAAATTGCACTTTTTCAATGAAATTAGCCTGAAAGTGTCTTATTTAACGTGTAAATACTGTTAAAATTGTGAAAAATTGCACTTTTTCAATGTATTTAGACTGAAAATGTCTAATTTTACGTGTAAATATTGTTAAAATTGTGAAAAATAGCACTTTTTCAATGAAATTAGCCTAAAAGTGTCTTATTTTACGTGTAAATACTGTTAAAATTGTGAAAAATTGTACTTTTTCAATGTATTTAGCCAGAAAGTGTCTAATTTTACGTGTAAATATTGTTAAAATTGTTAAAAATAGCACTTTTTCAATGAAATTAGCCTGAAAGTGTCTTATTTTACGTGTAAATACTGTTAAAATTGTGAAAAATTGCACTTTTTCAATGTATTTAGACTGAAAATGTCTAATTTTACGTGTAAATATTGTTAAAATTGTTAAAAATAGCACTTTTTCAATGAAATTAGCCTGAAAGTGTCTTATTTTACGTGTAAATACTGTTAAAATTGTGAAAAATTGCACTTTTTCAATGTATTTAGCCTGAAAATGTCTAATTTTACGTGTAAATATTGTTAAAATGGTGAGAAATAGCACTTTTTCAATGAAATTAGCCTGAAAGTGTCTTATTTTACGTGTAAATACTGTTAAAATTGTGAAAAATTGCACTTTTTCAATGTATTTAGCCAGAAAGTGTCTTATTTTACGTGTAAATACTGTTAAAATTTTGAAAACTTGCACTTTTTCAATGAAATTAGCCTGAAAGTGTCTTATTTAACGTGTAAATACTGTTAAAATTGTGAAAAATTGCACTTTTTCAATGTATTTAGCCAGAAAGTGTCTTATTTTACGTGTAAATACTGTTAAAATTGTGAAAAATAGCACTTTTTCAATGAAATTAGCCTGAAAGTGTCTTATTTTACGTGTAAATACTGTTAAAATTGTGAAAAATTGCACTTTTTTGATGTATTCAGCCAGAAAGTGTCTTATTTTACATGTAAATACTGTTAAAATTGTGAAAAATTGCCCTTTTTCAATGAAATTAGCCTGAAAGTGTCTTATTTTACGTGTAAATACTGTTAAAATTGTGAAAAATTGCACTTTTTCGATGTATTTAGCCTGAAAGTGTCTTATTTTACGTGTAAATACTGTTAAAATTGTGAAAAATTGCACTTTTTCAATGAAATTAGCCTGAAAGTGTCTTATTTTACGTGTAAATACTGTTAAAGTTGTGAAAAATTGCACTTTTTCAATGTATTTAGCCAGAAAGTGTCTTATTTTACGTGCAAAATACTGTTAAAATTGTGAAAAATTGCACTTTTTCAATGAAATTAGCCTGAAAGTGTCTTATTTAACGTGTAAATACTGTTAAAATTGTGAAAAATTGCACTTTTTCAATGTATTTAGCCAGAAAGTGTCTTATTTTACGTGTAAATACTGTTAAAATTGTGCAAAATTGCACTTTTTCAATGAAATTAGCCTGAAAGTGTCTTATTTTACGTGTAAATACTGTTAAAATTGTGAAAAATTGCACTTTTTTGATGTATTCACCCAGAAAGTGTCTTATTTTACGTGTAAATACTGTTAAAATTGTGAAAAATTGCCCTTTTTCAATGAAATTAGCCTGAAAGTGTCTTATTTTACGTGTAAATACTGTTAAAATTGTGAAAAATTGCACTTTTTCAATGTATTTAGCCTGAAAGTGTCTTATTTTACGTGTAAATACTGTTAAAATTGTTAAAAATTGCACTTTTTCAATGTATTTAGCCTGAAAGTGTCTTATTTTACGTGTAAATACTGTTAAAATTGTTAAAAATTGCACTTTTTCAATGTATTTAGCCAGAAAGTGTCTTATTTTACGTGTAAATACTGTTAAAATTGTGAAAAATAGCTTTTTTTCAATGTATTTAGCCAGAAAGTGTCTTATTTTACGTGTAAATACTGTTAAAATTGTGAAAAATTGCACTTTTTCAATGTATTTAGACTGAAAATGTCTAATTTTACGTGTAAATATTGTTAAAATTGTGAAAATAGCACTTTTTCAATGAAATTAGCCTAAAAGTGTCTTATTTTACGTGTAAATACTGTTAAAATTGTGAAAAATTGCACTTTTTCAATGTATTTAGCCAGAAAGTGTCTTATTTTACGTGTAAATACTGTTAAAACTGTGAAAAATTGCACTTTTTCAATGTATTTAGACTGAAAATGTCTAATTTTACGTGTAAATATTGTTAAAATTGTGAAAATAGCACTTTTTCAATGAAATTAGCCTGAAAGTGTCTTATTTTACGTGTAAATACTGTTAAAATTGTGAAAAATAGCACTTTTTCAATGTATTAAGCCAGAAAGTGTCTTATTTTACGTGTAAATACTGTTAAAATTGTGAAAAATTGCACTTTTTCAATGTATTTAGACTGAAAATGTCTAATTTTACGTGTAAATACTGTTAAAATTGTGAAAAATTGCACTTTTTCAATGAAATTAGCCTGAAAGTGTCTTATTTTACGTGTAAATACTGTTAAAATTGTGAAAAATTGCCCTTTTTCAATGTATTTAGACTGAAAATGTCTAATTTTACGTGTAAATACTGTTAAAATTGTGAAAAATTGCACTTTTTCAATGAAATTAGCCTGAAAGTGTCTTATTTTACGTGTAAATACTGTTAAAATTGTGAAAAATTGCACTTTTTCAATGAAATTAGCCTGAAAGTGTCTTATTTTACGTGTAAATACTGTTAAAATTGTGAAAAATTGCACTTTTTCAATGTATTTAGCCAGAAAGTGTCTTATTTTACGTGTAAATACTGTTAAAATTGTGAAAAATTGCACTTTTTTAATGTATTTAGCCAGAAAGTGTCTCATTTTACGTGTAAATACTGTTAAAATTGTGAAAAATAGCACTTTTTCAATGTATTTAGCCAGAAAGTGTCTAATTTTACGTGTAAATACTGTTAAAATTGTGAAAAATTGCACTTTTTTAATGTATTTAGCCAGAAAGTGTCTTATTTTACGTGTAAATACTGTTAAAATTGTGAAAAATTGCACTTTTTCAATGTATTTAGCCAGAAAGTGTCTTATTTTACGTGTAAATACTGTTAAAATTGTGAAAAATAGCTTTTTTTCATGTATTTAGCCAGAAAGTGTCTTATTTTACGTGTAAATACTGTTAAAATTGTGAAAAATTGCACTTTTTCAATGTATTTAGACTGAAAATGTCTAATTTTACGTGTAAATATTGTTAAAATTGTGAAAATAGCACTTTTTCAATGAAATTAGCCTGAAAGTGTCTTATTTTACGTGTAAATACTGTTAAAATTGTGAAAAATTGCACTTTTTCAATGTATTTAGCCAGAAATAGTCTTATTTTACGTGTAAATACTGTTAAAATTGTGAAAAATTGCACTTTTTCAATGTATTTAGCCTGAAAATGTCTAATTTTACGTGTAAATATTGTTAAAATTGTGAAAAAAGCACTTTTTCAACTAAATTAGCCTGAAAGTGTCTTATTTTACGTGTAAATACTGTTAAAATTGTGAAAAATTGCACTTTTTCAATGTATTTAGCCAGAAAGTGTCTTATTTTACGTATAAATACTGTTAAAATTGTGAAAAATTGCACTTTTTCAATGTATTTAGCCAGAAAGTGTCTTATTTTACGTGTAAATACTGTTAAAATTGTGAAAAATTGCACTTTTTCAATGTATTTAGCCAGAAAGTGTCTTATTTTACGTGTAAATACTGTTAAAATTGTGAAAAATAGCTTTTTTTCAATGTATTTAGCCTGTAAGTGTCTTGTTTTACGTGTAAATACTGTTAAAATTGTTAAAAATTGCACTTTTTCAATGAAATTATCCTGAAAGTGTCTTATTTTACGTGTAAATACTGTGAACATTGTGAAAAATAGCACTTTTTCAATGTATTTAGCCTTTAAGTGTCTTGTTTTACGTGTAAATACTGTAAAAATTGTTAAAAAAACACTTTTTCAATGTTTTTAGCCAGAAAGTGTCTTATGTTACGTGTAAATACTGTAAAAATTGTTAAAAAAAAAAACACTTTTTCGATGTATTTAGCCTGAAAGTGTCTTATTTTACGTGTAAATACTGTAAAAATTGTTAAAAAAAAACACTTTTTCAATGTATTTAGCCTGAAAGTGTCTTATTTTACGTGTAAATACTGTAAAAATTGTTAAAAAAACACTTTTTTAATGTATTTAGCCTGAAAGTGTCTTATTTTACGTGTAAATACTGTAAAAATTGTTAAAAAAAACACTTTTTCAATGTATTTAGCCTGTAAGTGTCTTGTTTTACGTGTAAATACTGTTAAAATTGTTAAAAAAACACTTTTTCAATGTATTTAGCCTGAAAGTGTCTTACTTTACGTGAAAATACTGTTAAAATTGTTAAAAAAAAAAAAAACACTTTTTCAATGTATTTAGCCTGAAAGTGTCTTACTTTACGTGTAAATACTGTAAAAATTGTTTAAAAAAACACTTTTTCAATGTATTTAGCCTGAAAGTATCTTATTTTACGTGAAAATACTGTTAAAATTGTTAAAAAAACACTTTTTCAATGTATTTAGCCTGAAAGTGTCTTACTTTACGTGAAAATACTGTAAAAATTGTTAAAAAAAAACACTTTTTCCATGTATTTAGCCTGAAAGTGTCTTACTTTACGTGTAAATACTGTAAAAATTGTTAAAAAAAAAACACTTTTTCAATGTATTTAGCCTGAAAGTGTCTTATTTTACGTGAAAATACTGTTAAAATTGTTAAAAAAAACACTTTTTCAATGTATTTAGCCAGAAAGTGTCTTATTTTACGTGTAAATACTGTTAAAATTGAAAAAAATAGCACTTTTTCAATGAAATTTGCCTGAAAGTGTCTTAGTTTACGTGTAAATACTGTTAAAATTGAGAAAAATAGCACTTTTTCAATGTATTTAGCCTGAAAGTGTCTTATGTTACGTGAAAATACTGTTAAAATTGTTAAAAAAACATTTTTTCAATGTATTTAGCCTGTAAGTGTCTTAATTTACGTGAAAATACTGTTAAAATTGTTAAAAAAAAAACACTTTTTCAATGTATTTAGCCTGAAAGTGTCTTACTTTACGTGTAAATACTGTAAAAATTGTTTAAAAAAACACATTTTCAATGTATTTAGCCTGTAAGTGTCTTGTTTTACGTGTAAATACTGTTAAAATTGTTAAAAAAACACTTTTTCAATGTATTTAGCCTGAAAGTGTCTTACTTTACGTGAAAATACTGTTAAAATTGTTAAAAAAAAAACACTTTTTCAATGTATTTAGCCTGAAAGTGTCTTACTTTACGTGTAAATACTGTAAAAATTGTTTAAAAAAAACACTTTTTCAATGTATTTAGCCTGAAAGTGTCTTATTTTACGTGAAAATACTGTTAAAATTGTTAAAAAAAACACTTTTTCAATGTATTTAGCCTGTAAGTGTCTTGTTTTACGTGTAAATACTGTTAAAATTGTTAAAAAAACACTTTTTCAATGTATTTAGCCTGAAAGTGTCTTACTTTACGTGAAAATACTGTTAAAATTGTTAAAAAAAAAACACTTTTTCAATGTATTTAGCCTGAAAGTGTCTTACTTTACGTGTAAATACTGTAAAAATTGTTTAAAAAAAAACACTTTTTCAATGTATTTAGCCTGAAAGTGTCTTATTTTACGTGAAAATACTGTTAAAATTGTTAAAAAAACACTTTTTCAATGTATTTAGCCTGTAAGTGTCTTAATTTACGTGAAAATACTGTAAAAATTGTTAAAAAAAAAAACACTTTTTCCATGTATTTAGCCTGAAAGTGTCTTACTTTACGTGTAAATACTGTAAAAATTGTAAAAAAAAAACATTTTTTCAATGTATTTAGCCTGAAAGTGTCTTATTTTACGTGAAAATACTGTTAAAATTGTTAAAAAAAACACTTTTTCAATGTATTTAGCCAGAAAGTGTCTTATTTTACGTGTAAATACTGTAAAAATTGTTAAAAAAAACACCTTTTCAATGTATTTAGCCTGAAAGTGTCTTATTTTACGTGTAAATACTGTAAAAATTGTTTAAAAAAACACTTTTTCAATGTATTTAGCCTGTAAGTGTCTTAATTTACGTGAAAATACTGTAAAAATTGTTAAAAAAAACACTTTTTCCATGTATTTAGCCTGAAAGTGTCTTACTTTACGTGTAAATACTGTAAAAATTGTTAAAAAAAAAACACTTTTTCAATGTATTTAGCCTGAAAGTGTCTTATTTTACGTGAAAATACTGTTAAAATTGTTAAAAAAAACACTTTTTCAATGTATTTAGCCAGAGAGTGTCTTATTTTACGTGTAAATACTGTAAAAATTGTTAAAAAAAAACACCTTTTCAATGTATTTAGCCTGAAAGTGTCTTATTTTACGTGAGTTAATAACGCACTCACGGGTTTAGAGTTTTTAAAAAATTATTTCTATTTTATTAACAACTCTTATTTAAACTCGTGAACGCGGGATGCGATCCTACTCGGTATGGGTTTCACGCCGGTCCGTCTCGGTGTCTGGAGAATGTAGGAAAGAACCGATGATTGAGCGGGCTGCGATGTTTTATAGCTGCGTCATCCGATGGCGATCGATGTTTACTTCTGGCAGCGATCATGATTCGAGCATGATTCGATCGACGATGGTTGGTAACACATTTTATGCTGCGTTGCAGAAAATGTGCTCTCGGCTCGGATGTTGATATTTATGTTATATTGCGCTCGCTTGATGCTCGGTGTTGCGGGTTGTGCTAACTCCTTACTGCGCTGTCGTCTTAACTCCTCCCCTCTTAAATGACTTTGCCCTCAAAGTCTCGTTGCTGCGTGGAATGAAGTTGGTCTGCTAACGAACGTTTCTGGTCGTTTCGCTTGAGTCATGTTTACTTTTATCGTCGTTCTCTTGAAGTGGAAGAATAAACAGATTATAAATGCGCATAGGCATATGAATGCAAAAGTTCCTCCGAATACATTAATTTTCCATCTTAGAGAATCATTCTGCAAGTTAATACTTTTTAGTTTTTCTCTATGTTCTATGGTGAGTTTTTGTACGAGTTGGAGAGGCGGTTTATGTTCGATTTCACCCTTATCGATGTTGATTCCTGCTGTTGATTTGAATGGTTTACCAGGAATGGTGACTTCGTCGTTTGAATAAATTTCTCTTTTCGTAGTCACATTGTGAATCTTCTCTTCTCACAATTTGTTGAATGCATGTTGTGGGTTGTTGTATGCCGATTTGCGGACATATATAAACATCTTCTTGTTGTTGGCACTTCTCTGTCATGGAATATACGTGGGTTTGATTTTGTAATATAAAGTTTTGTGTGACGATTATACGTGCATCGTGTTGTATTATCGAGTCAATGTATTCGTACTCGTAGATTTTTGAAGATAGTTTGGGGAACTTTAGCATGTATAGTATATGAGATTCATTTACTGCTACTTGGGCAGTTGATTGCCTTAGCAATTCTTCCGGTGTGTTGTATTTAATGTTATTCTTCTCAAGAAACTGTTCTATTGATGTCAGATCCTCAAGGGATAGTAGCTTACTGCTCGGAATACCGTTTTTAGCTAACAGTATAGCGTCTTCTATGACATCCAATTTTTCTTGTAGCATATTTATGTTGGAAAGTAGAATAAGTTTCCGAATTTCCACTTGGTGTGACTCATAGCGTTCGTTTTCGATATTTACGACTTGGTTAGCGACATCAGTTATTTGTTTCAACCTGTCGTTGAAGCCTTGGTTGATTATTATTTGTTTGTTGCTTTCTGCTATCAGGGAGTTCATTGTGGAGTTTATGACATGTAGGTCGTCTGCATCTGGAGTTCCAGCGATCCATTTCCAAATTTTTCCTATCGTGCCCCATCGTTTTTGTCTTTTCACAAATGGTTTGATTTTCGCAAAAGTGTCCTTTAGCATGCTAGCTTTTATGCTGATCAAATTTTCGATAGATTCAGTAGAATTTCCATTTGGACTATCTTGTAATGTTTTCTCTATTGTTTCGTTTATATCAGTTAAATCTATTGGATGTATTGTTCTTACGTATCCAATTTGAATCTTAGCTTTACCTATCGGTATTATGGCTAATGGATTGTTATTTAAATCATATATGTTTATGTCTGCGAAAATTAGTTTGATCAACAGGATCATAAGTATTCTGTAACGATAGTTAAAACAATTTTGAAAAAGTATTAATATTTTTTCATTACTTTCTTAAGTTTACTTTATGTATTTTTCGATTGTTTGAATCGATAATATATGTTGGATGATTCTCCTTTACTTTTACTGCATTAAAACGACTTTCGCGTTTGTTATTCGTCTTTTTCTTTTCGAATGCATATTCGTTTTCTACGTAATCCTTATATTTTTCATCTTTGATTTTTTCTTCATTCTTTTTGAATGTCTGTAGTATTCTTTCATTTGTTTTTTCTCTTATTCTTGATCTCTCTAGCGGATCGTTTGATATTTCTCCTACATACACATTTCGTGGTGTATCCTTTATGAATGAATGTATGCTGTGATTATACTTATAAACAGCTTGTTGTACTAATGTTATAATGCTCATCTCTGGATTGAGTTTTTTTGTGCATCTAGCGATTTCTCTAATTGTTGAATGGCAACGTTCTATTTGTCCATTCGTTTCTGAACGATTAACTGGAGTTTTAAATATTTTTGTTCCTAGGTTTAGTATTGATTGTTCGATAACGTTTGAGACAAACGTACATTCGTTGTCTATTACAATTTGAGCTGGTAAGTCCCAGTCATATAGGAGTTGTAGTAAAACTTCCTTTATATCAGCGATTGATTTCGATTTTATCGGTCGTATTTTAACGTATTTTGAAAATTTATCTATAGATGAGATAAATAAAAAGTTTGCGTTATAAGCAAATATGTCAATATGGATAATTTCTCCAGGATATGTCGGTATTGGTGTTTTTACTGGTATAAATTCTTGGGGTTTTCTCTCGTATTTTTCTGTTTTACATATCTCACAATTTTTTACAATGTTTTGAATACTTTTTCTCATTCCGGGAAAGTAGAATTTTTTTATAAATTGCAATGAGTTTTCCTTAGCATTTCTGTGAGCAAAATTATGAATATTCTTGATTTCTTCAATTTGTGTTTCTTCATCGCATAGGTCTTGTACTTGTCTTTGGGAAAATCTAGCTTTGATTGTTTTTGGATTGTAGAGAGTTTTATAAACTTCTTGGATAATTCCCATTGTTTGTTCATCTGTGTGAATTCCATTAATTACATTTGGATTGATTAATTTTTTGAATTTATCCTTGATAAAATCAGAAGTAAATGTTGGTTCGATAAAAATATGTCTTCTGAATTTTGGGAAAGGGGTAATTAATTGGTATGAAGAATTAGTTCCAATTTTAAATACTAGTTGGTTGTGGAATACATTAATTGGTGCTTCTGTTGAAGGTATATAAGAATGATCGTCTTCGTCAGCTGAGTGCTGAGTTGGCGTTAATGAGTTTAGTTGTATACGGGAAAGTGCATCTGCTACAACGTTTGATCTTCCGGGTTTGTAGAATAACTGGTAATCGTGTTCCTCCATGAAAGATTTCCATCTTTTCAGTTTTGCGTTGTTGTTCTGCGGAGATAAAGCAAATGTTAATGGTTGATGATCTGTATGAATATTAATTTTAGCTCCGTATATGAAATTTCTCAATGTTTGTAGTGCCCAAACGATGGCAAGCATTTCCTTTTCGTTGGTTGCATAATTTTCCTCTGTTTTGGAAAGAGTACGAGAAATGAAGGTTATCGGTCTATCACCGTCGTGACATTTTTGTGAAAGCACAGCTCCTAGTGCTTTTTCCGATGCGTCTGTTGTTAGTTCGAATGGCTTCTGGAAATCTGGAAAAGCTAAAACATCATTAGAAGATATTATGTCTTTAAGGGTTTGAAATGCGTTTTTTGCGGTTTGATCAAATTTAATAGGGAAATTTTTTGATTCGTGTTTGGAAATTTGGCGATGGCCATCCTCCCCTCTTACGAGTTTTGTGATGGGTTTTGCCAGTTGTGCATAGTTTTTAATAAACCTGCGGTAGTAACCTGACATTCCTAAGAATCTTCTTAGTTCTTTAAGGTTTTGTGGTTCTGGGAATTTTTTTATGGCTTCAATCTTTTTTATATTTGGTTTAAGTCCTTCACTTGAGACTATGAATCCGAGGAATTCAACTTCTGTCTTAAGAAATTCAGATTTATCCGGTTGTATTTTGAAATTAGCGGCTCTCAGAGTTTCTAGAACAATTCTTAAATTTTGCAGATGTTCTTCAACTGTTTTGCTAAAAATGATTATGTCATCGATGTATATGTGACAAATTTTTCCGATGTATTCCCTTAAAGTGTCGTCCATGACGCGTTGGAATATTGAAGGGGCATTTTTTAAACCAAATGGCATGCGTACGAATTCATATTTTCCGTTGTTTATTGAAAATGCAGTTTTTTCGATATCATTTTCCGACATAGGTACTTGATGAAATCCTGACGCTAAGTCAAGAGTTGTGAAATATTTATTTGAACCTAGATTGGCTAAAACAGTAGATGGATCCGGAATAGGATATTTATCGCTTATTGTTTGAGTGTTCAATTTTCTGTAGTCTACGACAAGTCTATATTTTTTTTCATTGGCAGCATCCAGTTTTTTTGGAACAATCCACACTGGTGCATTGTATGGGGATTTCGAAGGTCTGATGATTCCATCATTTAGGAGTTTTTCAATTTGCTTGTTAACTTCACCTTTAAGTGCTTGGGGATAGGGATACGTTTTACTATAAACTGGTGATTCATCTTTTGTTCTTATTGTCGCTTTTACTCGCGATGTACAAGGTAGTTTCAAATCTGGTGGTTGGAAAAGATCTTGATATTCCTGTAATAGGTCATGTAGCTTTCTTTTTTCGTTTTGGTTCAAATGATTATCACGAATGTTTATTTTATTTACTTCCTGTAGTTGGTATTGTTGTAATGGAATGACATGTGTGCCATCAATGATTAATATTTCATTGGCTGTGTCAATTACTGCTTTAATTTCCTTTAGTGAATCGTGTCCAATTATGGCATCAAACGATTTTAAATTTTCTAAATGATAAAATTTTAGCATTTTATCTGAATATGGTTTGAATAATCGTGCTTGAGAATAAGCGTCGATTTTAATATCTCCTGCTACGGATGATACGAAAAATGGTTTATCAACCTTGTGTGAAATTTTTGCATATTTTGGATGTATGTAATTTTTATTAGATCCAGTATCAATTAACATTTTGAGTGGTTCTGAAGCGTTACCATAGAATAAGAAGTAAGGCAACGCTGAGTTTATTCTAAAAAATTCAGCTCTGCTTCTTCAAAAGTTTCTCTGAAGTTATTACCTTCTTGTTTTTCAATTGTTCTGAAATATCGTTCGAATGACTGTTGCACATTGTCAACCGTTGTGTTATTCACGTTGTTGTTTACGTTTTCGAATGTTTGTGCAAGATTGGCATCTGCTATATGATTAATGTTGTTTATGTTTCTGGCGTTTGTTTGGATATTATTGACTCTAGGTCGTTTTGGTGGTCTCACATTGTTTGAATTTGGACGATTTCCGTAATTTACTTGGCGAGTTCTGATAGATTGATCAACGTCCATCGGTTCTGGTGGAGGTTGACGTTGAAATTGATTAGATTGCATTTTTTGAAAGGGCTGTTGGTGCCTTGGAATGAAATTGTTTAAATTTCGATTTCCATACATTGGAGGTTTTGGGTAATGAGGCCTAGGTGGTGTTTGGGCCTGTGTGTACCTTATTGGTGTTGGTGGCGGTAAGGGAATCATATTCCTTGGTGCCGTTGGTGGAGTGTATGTTCTCGGTTTTGTTAACATTTTTCTGCATTCAATATTTTGGAAAGAGATACAATAGCTGTATGCTCCTGCAAGCGATGTTGGCTCATAATTCCTTATGAACTTGTAAACGTCTCCATCGAGTCCTCTCATGAAAGCATCAATTGCTTTTTTGTTGTACATTTCAATTAAAGCTCTGGAAGCTTCGGGGTGTGTAAACCTTTCATCGGTATTTATTTGATTTGCGATGAGGGACAGTAATCTGTTCACCTCGTCGTAATATACTTCAAGTGAGCGGTTCTTCTGTTGCACGCTCATGAGTTGGAAGTCCAATGTTTCCAAGTCACGTTTTTCGCCGTAATAGGTGATCAATGTTTTTTTGATCAGGTTCCAATTTATGCCTACGTTTGAAGCGACGAGTGAGTCATTCGCTTCACCGCGTATTTTTCTACGAATGAATTTGCAGATCATGTGGTATTTATTTTGACGTTCGATGGTATCTGTACCTTTAGTTTGATAGAGTTTCACTAAACTGTCTACATCATTTAACCAGCTATTCAGTTCGCTGGGATCCCCAGTGAATGTTGGTAGATCTTTTACCAAATCGGGAATTTTTTCAAAAGTTTCAGGATTTACACTTGTTCCATCTGGCTTTGTGAAATAAAGCGGTGGATCAGAATAATCGATAAAAGTGGGGGCAATATTGCACGCTTCGAGTGCGGCAATGCGGTTGATAATTTGATCAAGTTCGGGTCTCGACATTTTCAATGTTAGAGATTGTAATGAATTAATTAGATCCTCCAGGATTTTTTCGTTAGTTTAAACACGTTTTTAACTTCACTTGATTGAGTTAGTAATATGTAATATTAATTTGCAATCGTTTTTAATACTCGTTTTTGATTTTTTTTCACTGTTTGAAATTTTCACTTACGATTTTTTATAATTCACTGTACTTACGGTACCATACGCATCCTGTTTCGGGCGTTGGATGTACGTCTTATGTTGTCTTTATCAGCTCCTCTAGCGGGCCTTATGTTGTTTTTCGCTCCTCTAACGGGCGATGTGTTGTTTTTTGCTGGGAAACCGGCTATGATATTCTTCCTTCTCAGTGTGATGGATGGTTCCTTTTTGTCCTGCGTGAGCTGCTAACTGCACAGGTGACTCGGGATCCTTTTCACACGGCTGCACTCGGCGATCAGGAAGTCTTTTTTAGTTTAGGATTTGGTGGTAACTTTCACTCTAACGTGGTTACTTTTCACTTGCACCTTAACTTTATTTTTCACATAGCGCGGTCCCTTTTCGGGCGCCAGTTAATAACGCACTCACGGGTTTAGAGTTTTTAAAAAATTATTTCTATTTTATTAACAACTCTTATTTAAACTCGTGAACGCGGGATGCGATCCTACTCGGTACGGGTTTCACGCCGGTCCGTCTCGGTGTCTGGAGAATGCAGGAAAGAACCGATGATTGAGCGGGCTGCGATGTTTTATAGCTGCGTCATCCGATGGCGATCGATGTTTACTTCTGGCAGCGATCATGATTCGAGCATGATTCGATCGACGATGGTTGGTGACACATTTTATGCTGCGTTGCAGAAAATGTGCTCTCGGCTCGGATGTTGATATTTATGTTATATTGCGCTCGCTTGATGCTCGGTGTTGCGGGTTGTGCTAACTCCTTACTGCGCTGTCGTCTTAACTTGAGTTTTGACACTTTTTCGCATATCGGTATCCTGGGTTCCCATACTGACTATAGGCCCTAGGGCACCGAACGGCCAACTTTTGGTCCAAGGGTAAAAATGTTTTTTCACGAGATTTTGATGAACATGGCTTCGAAACGCGTTTCTTATGATGAAAAGTGAAACCAAACAGTATTTGCGAATAAAAAATAGTCCTCTGAAAAAATCAATTTTTCTTTTGGTAGAGGTCAAAAATTTTCTAAGTCCCAAAAATCACATTTTCTCGAATATCTCGAAAACTACTTATCGGACAGGGGTCAGCCAAGGTGTTTTAGAAAGGTCTTTACAAGCTCTAATATATGCTCCATAGCGGCTTCTAAGTGATTTTTTGACACTTTTTCGCATATCGGCATCCTGGGTTCCCATACTGGCCATAGGCCATAGGGCACCGAACGGCCAACTTTTGGTCCGAGGGTAAAAATTTTTTTTCACGAGATTTTGATAAAAATGGCTTCAGAACATGTTTCTTATAACGAAAAGTGAAACCATACAGTATTTGCGAAAAAAAATTATCCTTTGAAAAAATCAATTTTTCCTATGGTAGAGGTCAAATTTTTCTAAGTCCCAAAAAATCACATTTTCTCGAATATCTCGAAAACAACTGATCGGACAGGGGTCAACCAAGGTGTTTTTGAAAGGTTTTTACAAGCTCCAATTAATGAGCCAAAGCGACTTTCAAGTGAGTTTTGACACTTTTTCGCATATCGGCATTCTGGGTTCCCATACTGGCCATAGGCCATAGAGCACCGAACGGCCAACTTTTGGTCCGAGGGTAAAAAATTTTTATCACGAGATTTTGATGAAAATGGCTTCGGAACGCGTTTCTTATGATGAAAAGTGAAACCAAACAGTATTTGCGAAGAAAAGATTGTCCTATGAAAAAATCACTTTTTCTCAGGGTAGAGGTCACAAATTTTCTATGTCCCAAAAAATCACATTTTCTCGAATATCGCGAAAACTACTTATTGAACAGGGGTCAACCAAGATGTTTTAGAAAGGTCTTCACAAGCTCTAATTATTGGGCCATAGCGACTTTCAAGTGAGTTTTGACACTTTTTCGCATATCGGCATCCTGGGTTCCCATACTGGCCATAGGCCATAGGGCACCGAACGGGCAACTTTTGGTCCAAGAGTAAAAAAATTTTATCACGAGATTTTGATGAAAATGGCTTCGGAACGCGTTTCTTATAATGAAAAGTGAAACCAAACAGTATTTGCGAAGAAAATATTGCCCTATGAAAAAATCAATTTTTCTCAGGGTAGAGGTCAAAAATTTTCTAAGTCCCAAAAAATCATATTTTCTCGAATATCTCGAAAACTACTTATCGGACAGGGGTCAGCCAAGGTGTTTTAGAAAGGTCTTTACATGCTCTAATTCATGCGCCATAGCGGCTTCCAAGTGATTTTTTGACACTTTTTCGCATATCGGCATCCTGGGTTCCCATACTGGCCATAGGGCACCGAACGGCCAACTTTTGGTCCGAGGGTAAAAATTTTTTTTCACGAGATTTTGATGAAAATGGCTTCGGAACGCATTTCTGATAATGAAAAGTGAAACCAAACAGTATTTGCGAAGCAAAAAATTGCCCTATGAAAAAATCACTTTTTCCTAGGGTAGAGTTCAAAAATTTTGTAAGTCCCAAAAAATCACATTTTCTCGAATATCTCGAAAATTACTTATCGGACAGGGGTCAACCAAGGTGTTTTAGAAAGGTCTTTACATGTTGTAATCAATGAGCAATAGCGACTTTCAAATGATTTTTTGACACTTTTTCGCATATCGGCATCCTGGGTTCCCATACTGGCCATAGGCCATAGCGCACCGAACGGCCAACTTTTGGTCCAAGGGTAAATTTTTTTTTTCACGAGATTTCAATTAATATGGCTTCGGAACGCGTTTCTCATAATGAAAAATGAAACCAAACAGCATATGCAAAGAAAAAATTGTCCTATGAAAAAATAAATTTTTCTCCCATAAAATAAATAGGCCATAGGGCACCGAACAGCCAACTTTTGGTCCGAGGGTAAAAAATTTTTATCACGAAATTTTGATGAAAATGGCTTCGGAACGCGTTTCTTATAACGAAAAATGA
The DNA here is from genome assembly GCF_013141755.1 of Anopheles stephensi. Classification (NCBI taxonomy): domain Eukaryota; kingdom Metazoa; phylum Arthropoda; class Insecta; order Diptera; family Culicidae; genus Anopheles; species Anopheles stephensi. The sequence goes on along the minus strand of NW_023405389.1, from coordinate 297,229 downwards.
AACCAAACAGTATTTGCGAAGAAAACATTGTCCTCTGAAAAAAACAATTTTTCTTAGGGTAGAGGTTAGAAATTTTCTAAGTCCCAAAAAATCACATTTTCTCGAATATCTCGAAAACTATTTATCAAACAGGAGTCAACCAAGGTGTTTTAGAAAGGTCTTTACAAGCTCTAATTAATCGGCCTTAGCGGCTTTCAAGTGATTTTTGACACTTTTTCGCATATCGGCTTTATGGGTTCCCATAGTAGCCATAGGCCATAGGGCACCAAACGGCCAACTTTTGGTCCGAGGGTAAAAATTTTTTTTCACGAGATTTTGATGAAAATAGCTTCGGAACGCGTTTCTTATAATGAAAAGTGAAACCAAACAGTATTTGCGAAGAAAACAATTTCCCTATGAAAAAATCAAGTTTTCTTAGCGTAGACGTCAAAAATTTTCTAAGTCCCAAAAAATAACATTTTCTCGAATATCTCGAAAACTGCTTAGTGGACAGGGGTCAACCAAGGTGATTTAAAAAGTTCTTTACAAACTGTAATTTTTGGGCCATAGCGACTTTCAAGTGATTTTTTGACATTTTTCGCATATCAGCATCCTGGGTTCCCATACTGGCCATAAGCCATAGGGCACCGAACAGCCAACTTTTGGTCCGAGGGTAAACATTTTTTTTCACGAGATTTTGATGAAAATGGCTTCGGAACGCGTTTCGCATAATGAAAAGTAAAACCAAACAGTATTTGCAAAGAAAGAATTGTCCTATGAAAAATCAAGTTTTCTTAGGGTAGAGGTCAAAAATTTTCTAAGTCCCAAAAAATCACATTTTCTCGAATATCTCGAAAACTACTTATCGGACAGGGGTCAACCAAGGTGTTTTAGAAAAATCTTTACATGCTCTAATTAATGGGCCATAGCGACTTTTATGTGATTTTCTGACACTTTTTCGCATATCGGCATCCAAGGTTTCCATGCTGGCCATAAGCCATAGGGCACCGAACGGCCAACTTTTGGACCGAGGGCAAACAAATTTTTTCACGAGATTTTGATGAAAATGGCTTTGGAACGCGTTTCGCATAATGAAAAAAAAACCAAACAGTATTTGCAAAGAAAGAATTGTCCTATGAAAAATCAAGTTTTCTTAGGGTAGAGGTCAAACATTTTCTAAGTCCCAAAAAATCACATTTTCTCGAATATCTCGAAAACTACTTATCGGACAGGGGTCAACCAAGGTGTTTTAGAAAGGTCTTTACAAGCTCTAATTTATGAGCCATAACGACTTTCAAGTGATTTTCTGACACTTTTTCGCACATCGGCATCCTGGGTTCCCATACTGGCCATAGGCCATAGGGCACCGAACAGCCAACTTTTGGTCCAAGGGTAAAAAATTTTTATCACGAGATTTTGATGAAAATGGCTTCGGAACGCGTTTCTTATAATGAAAAGTGAAACCAAACAGTATTTGCGAAGAAAATAATTGCCCTATGAAAAAATCAATTTTTCTCAGGGTAGAGGTCAGAAATTTTCTATGTCCCAAAAAATCACATTTTCTCGAATATCGCGAAAACTACTTATTGAACAGGGGTCAACCAAGATGTTTTAGAAAGGTCTTTACAAGCTTTAATTATTGGGCCATAGCGACTTTCAAGTGATTTTTTGACACTTTTTCGCATATCGGCATCCTAGGTTCCCATACTGGCCATAGGCCATAGGGCACCGAACGGCCAACTTTTGGACCGAGAGCAATAATTTTTTTACACGAGATTTTGATGAACATGGCTTCGGAACGCGTTTCTTATAATGAAAAGTGAATCCAAATAGGATTTGCGAAGAAAATAATTGCCCTATGAAAAAATCAATTTTTCTCAGGGTAGAGGTCAGAAATTTTCTATGTCCCAAAAAATCACATTTTCTCGAATATCTCGAAAACTACTTATCGGACAGGGGTCAACCAAGGTGTTTTTGAAAGGTCTTTACAAGCTCTAATTAATGGGCCAAAGCGACTTTCAAGTGATTTTTGACACTTTTTCGCATATCGGCACCCTGGGTTCCCATAGTAGCCATAGGCCATAGGGCACCAAACGGCCAACTTTTTGTCCGAGGGATAAAATTTTGTTTTCACGAGATTTCGATGAAAATGGCTTCGGAACGCGTTTCTTATAATGAAAAGTGAAACCAAACAGTATTTGCGAAGAAAAAAATTGCCCTATGAAAAAATCAATTTTTCTTAGGGTAGAGGTCAAAAATTTTCTAAGTCCCAAAAAATCAAATTTTCTCGAATATCTCGAAAACTACTTATCGGACAGGGGTCAGCCAAGGTGTTTTAGAAAATTCTTTACATGCTCTAATTCATGCGCCATAGCGGCTTCCAAGTGATTTTTTGACACTTTTTCGCATATCGGCATCCTGGGTTCCCATACTGGCCATAGGGCACCGAACGGCCAACTTTTGGTCCGAGGGTAAAAATTTTTTTTCACGAAATTTTGATGAAAATGGCTTCGGAACGCATTTCTGATAATGAAAAGTGAAACCAAACAGTATTTGCGAAGAAAAAAATTGCCCTATGAAAAAATCACTTTTTCCTAGGGTAGTGGTCAAAAATTTTCTAAGTCCCAAAAAATCATATTTTCTCGAATATCTCGAAAACTACTTATCGGACAGGGGTCAACCAAGGTGTTTTAGAAAGGTCTTTACATGTTGTAATCAATGAGCAATAGCGACTTTCAAATGATTTTTTGACACTTTTTCGCATATCGGCATCCTGGGTTCCCATACTGGCCATAGGCCATAGCGCACCGAACGGCCAACTTTTGGTCCAAGGGTAAATTTTTTTTTTCACGAGATTTCAATTAAAATGGCTTCGGAACGCGTTTCTCATAATGAAAAATGAAACCAAACAGCATATGCAAAGAAAAAATTGTCCTATGAAAAAATAAATTTTTCTCAGGGTTGAGGTCAGAAATTTTCTATGTCCCAAAAAATCACATTTTCTCGAATATCTCGAAAATTACTTATCGGACAGGGGTCAGCCAAGGTGTTTTAGAAAGGTCTTTACAAGCTCTAATTCATGAGCCATAGCGGCTTCTAAGTGATTTTTTGACACTTTTTCGCATATCGGCATCCTGGGTTCCCATACTGGCCATACGGCCATAGGGCACCGAACGGCCAACTTTTGGTCCGAGGGTAAAAATTTTTTTTCACGAGATTTTGATGAAAATGGCTTCGGAACGCATTTCTGATAATGAAAAGTGAAACCAAACAGTATTTGCGAAGAAAAAAATTGCCCTATGAAAAAATCACTTTTTCCTAGGGTAGTGGTCAAAAATTTTCTAAGTCCCAAAAAATCATATTTTCTCGAATATCTCGAAAACTACTTATCGGACAGGGGTCAACCAAGGTGTTTTTGAAAGGTCTTACCAAGCTCTAATTAATGAGCTATAGTGACTTTCAAGTGATTTTTTGACACTTTTTCGCATATCGGCATCCTAGGTTCCCATACTGGCCATAGGCCATAGGGCACCGAACGGCCAACATTTGGACCGAGAGCAATAATTTTTTTTCACGAGATTTTGATGAACATGGCTTCGGAACGCGTTTCTTATAATGAAAAGTGAATCCAAATAGGATTTGCGAAGAAAAAAATTGCCCTATGAAAAAATCACTTTTTCCTAGGGTAGAGGTCAAAAATTTTCTAAGTCCCAAAAAATCACATTTTCTCGAATATCTCGAAAACTACTTATCGGACAGGGGTCAACCAAGGTGTTTTTGAAAGGTCTTACCAAGCTCTAATTAATGAGCTATAGTGACTTTCAAGTGATTTTTTGACACTTTTTCGCATATCGGCATCCTAGGTTACCATTCTGGCCATAGGCCATAGGGCACCGCACGGCCAACTTTTGGTCCGTGGGTAAAATTTGTTTTCACGAGATTTCGATGAAAATGGCTTCGGAACGCGTTTCTTATAATGAAAAGTGAAACCAAACAGTATTTGCGAACAAAAAATTGTCCTATGAAAGAATCAATTTTTCCTAGGGTAGAGGTCAAATATTTTCAAAGTCCCAAAAAATAACATTTTCTCGAATATCTCGAAAACTACTTATCGGACAGGGGTCAGCCAAGGTGTTTTAGAAAGGTCTTCACAAGCTTTAATTTATGAGCCATAGCGACTTTCAAGTGATTTTTAGACACTTTTTCGCATATCGGTATCCTGGGTTCCCATACTGACTATAGGCCCTAGGGCACCGAACGGCCAACTTTTGGTCCAAGGGTAAAACATTTTTTTCACTATATTTTTATGAAAATGGCTTCGAAACGCGTTTCTTATGATGAAAAGTGAAACCAAACAGTATTTGCGAATAAAAAATAGTCCTCTGAAAAAATCAATTTTTCTTTTGGTAGAGGTCAAAAATTTTCTAAGTCCCAAAAATCACATTTTCTCGAATATCTCGAAAACTACTTATCGGACAGGGGTCAACCAAGATGTTTTAGAAAGGTCTTCACAAGCTCTAATTATTGGGCCATAGCGACTTTCAAGTGAGTTTTGACACTTTTTCGCATATCGGCATCCTGGGTTCCCATACTGGCCATAGGCCATAGGGCACCGAACGGCCAACTTTTGGTCCGAGGGTAAACATTATTTTTGACGAGATTTTGATGAAAATGGCTTCGGAACGCGTTTCTTATAATGAAAAGTGAAACCAAACAGTATTTGCGAAAAAAAATTATCCTTTGAAAAAATCAATTTTTCCTATGGTAGAGGTCAAATTTTTCTAAGTCCCAAAAAATCAAATTTTCTCGAATATCTCGAAAACTACTTATCGGACAAGGGTCAACCAAGGTGTTTTTGAAAGGTCTTTACAAGCTCCAATTAATAAGCCAAAGCTACTTTCAAGTGAGTTTTGACACTTTTTCGCATATCGGCATCCTGGGTTCCCATACTGGCCATAGGCCATAGGGCACCGAACGGCCAACTTTTGGTCCGAGGGATAAAATTTTGTTTTCACGAGATTTCGATGAAAATGGCTTCGGAACGCGTTTCTTATGATGAAAAGTGAAACCAAACAGTATTTGCGAAGAAAAAATTGTCCTATGAAAGAATCAATTTTTCTTAGGGTAGAGGTCAAATATTTTCAAAGTCCCAAAAAATAACATTTTCTCGAATATCTCGAAAACTACTTATCGGACAAGGGTCAGCCAAGGTGTTTTAGAAAGGTCTTTACAAGCTCTAATTCATGCGCCATAGCGGCTTCTAAGTGATTTTTTGACACTTTTTCGCATATCGGCATCCTGGGTTCCCATACTGGCCATAGGCCATAGGGCACCGAACGGCCAACATTTGGACCGAGAGCAATAATTTTTTTTCACGAGATTTTGATGAACATGGCTTCGGAACGCGTTTCTTCTTATGAAAAGTGAATCCAAATAGGATTTGCGAAGAAAAAAATTGCCCTATGAAAAAATCACTTTTTCCTAGGGTAGAGGTCAAAAATTTTCTAAGTCCCAAAAAATCACATTTTCTCGAATATCTCGAAAACTACTTATCGGACAGGGGTCAACCAAGGTGTTTTTGAAAGGTCTTACCAAGCTCTAATTAATGAGCTATAGTGACTTTCAAGTGATTTTTTGACACTTTTTCGCATATCGGCATCCTAGGTTACCATTCTGGCCATAGGCCATAGGGCACCGCACGGCCAACTTTTGGTCCGTGGGTAAAATTTGTTTTCACGAGATTTCGATGAAAATGGCTTCGGAACGCGTTTCTTATAATGAAAAGTGAAACCAAACAGTATTTGCGAACAAAAAATTGTCCTATGAAAGAATCAATTTTTCCTAGGGTAGAGGTCAATTATTTTCAAAGTCCCAAAAAATAACATTTTCTCGAATATCTCGAAAACTACTTATCGGACAGGGGTCAGCCAAGGTGTTTTAGAAAGGTCTTCACAAGCTTTAATTTATGAGCCATAGCGACTTTCAAGTGATTTTTAGACACTTTTTCGCATATCGGTATCCTGGGTTCCCATACTGACTATAGGCCCTAGGGCACCGAACGGCCAACTTTTGGTCCAAGGGTAAAACATTTTTTTCACTATATTTTTATGAAAATGGCTTCGAAACGCGTTTCTTATGATGAAAAGTGAAACCAAACAGTATTTGCGAATAAAAAATAGTCCTCTGAAAAAATCAATTTTTCTTTTGGTAGAGGTCAAAAATTTTCTAAGTCCCAAAAATCACATTTTCTCGAATATCTCGAAAACTACTTATCGGACAGGGGTCAACCAAGGTGTTTTAGAAAGGTCTTTACAAGCTCTAATTAATGTGTCGTAGCGTCTTTCAAGTGATTTTTGACACTTTTTCGCATATCGGCATCCTGGGTTCCCATACTGGCCATAGGCCATAGGGCACCGAACGGCCAACTTTTGGTCCGAGGGTAAAAATGTTTTTTCACGAGATTTTGATAAAAATGGCTTCAGAACATGTTTCTTATAACGAAAAGTGAAACCAAACAGTATTTGCGAAAAAAAAATTATCCTTCGAAAAAATCAATTTTTTCTAGGGTAGAGGTCAAAAATTTTCTAAGTCCCAAAAAATCACATTTTCTCGAATATCTCGAAAACTACTTATCGGACAGGGGTCAGCCAAGGTGTTTTAGAAAGGTCTTTACAAGCTCTAATTAATGTGTCGTAGCGTCTTTCAAGTGATTTTTGACACTTTTTCGCATATCGGCATCCTGGGTTCCCATACTGGCCATAGGCCATAGGGCACCGAACGGCCAACCTTTGGTCCGAGGGCTAAAAATTTTTTATCACGAGATTTTGATGAAAATGGCTTCGGAACGCGTTTGTAGTAATGAAAAGGGAAACCAAACAGTATTTGCGAAGAAAAAATTGTCCTTTGAAAAAAATCAATTTTTCTTAGGGTAGAGGTCAAAAATTTTCTAAGTCCCAAAAAATCACATTTTCTCGAATATCTCGAAAACTACTTATCGGACAGGGGTCAACCAAGGTGTCTTTACAAGCTCTAATTAATGAGCCATAGCGACTTTCAAGTGATTTGTTGACACTTTTTCGCATATCGGCATCCTAGGTTCCCATACTGGCCATAGGCCATAGGGCACCGAACGGCCAACATTTGGACCGAGAGCAATAATTTTTTTTCACGAGATTTTGATGAAAATGGCTTCGGAACGCGTTTGTTGTAATGAAAAGGGAATCCAAATAGGATTTGCGAAGAAAAAAATTGCCCTATGAAAAAATCACTTTTTCCTAGGGTAGAGGTCAAAAATTTTCTAAGTCCCAAAAAATCACATTTTCTCGAATATCTCGAAAACTACTTATCGGACAGGGGTCAACCAAGGTGTTTTAGAAAGGTCTTTACAAGCTCTAATTAATGAGCTTTAGTGACTTTCAAGTGATTTTTTGACACTTTTTCGCATATCGGCATCCTAGGTTCCCATACTGGCCATAGGCCATAGGGCACCGAACGGCCAACATTTGGACCGAGAGCAATAATTTTTTTTCACGAGATTTTGATGAACATGGCTTCGGAACGCGTTTCTTCTTATGAAAAGTGAATCCAAATAGGATTTGCGAAGAAAAAAATTGCCCTATGAAAAAATCACTTTTTCCTAGGGTAGAGGTCAAAAATTTTCTAAGTCCCAAAAAATCATATTTTCTCGAATAGCTCGAAAACTACTTATCGGACAGGGGTCAACCAAGGTGTTTTAGAAAGGTCTTACCAAGCTCTAATTAATGAGCTTTAGTGACTTTCAAGTGATTTTTTGACACTTTTTCGCATATCGGCATCCTAGGTTCCCATACTGGCCATAGGCCATAGGGCACCGAACGGCCAACATTTGGACCGAGAGCAATAATTTTTTTTCACGAGATTTTGATGAACATGGCTTTGGAACGCGTTTCTTCTTATGAAAAGTGAATCCAAATAGGATTTGCGAAGAAAAAAATTGCCCTATGAAAAAATCACTTTTTCCTAGGGTAGAGGTCAAAAATTTTCTAAGTCCCAAAAAATCATATTTTCTCGAATAGCTCGAAAACTACGTATCGGACAGGGGTCAACCAAGGTGTTTTAGAAAGGTCTTTACAAGCTCTAATTAATGAGCTTTAGTGACTTTCAAGTGATTTTTTGACACTTTTTCGCATATCGGCATCCTAGGTTCCCATACTGGCCATAGGCCATAGGGCACCGAACGGCCAACATTTGGACCGAGAGCAATAATTTTTTTTCACGAGATTTTGATGAACATGGCTTCGGAACGCGTTTCTTCTTATGAAAAGTGAATCCAAATAGGATTTGCGAAGAAAAAAATTGCCCTATGAAAAAATCACTTTTTCCTAGGGTAGAGGTCAAAAATTTTCTAAGTCCCAAGAAATCACATTTTCTCGAATATCTCGAAAACTACTTATCGGACAGGGGTCAACCAAGGTGTTTTAGAAAGGTCTTTACAAGCTCTAATTAATGAGCTTTAGTGACTTTCAAGTGATTTTTTGACACTTTTTCGCATATCGGCATCCTAGGTTCCCATACTGGCCATAGGCCATAGGGCACCGAACGGCCAACATTTGGACCGAGAGCAATAATTTTTTTTCACGAGATTTTGATGAACATGGCTTCGGAACGCGTTTCTTCTTATGAAAAGTGAATCCAAATAGGATTTGCGAAGAAAAAAATTGCCCTATGAAAAAATCACTTTTTCCTAGGGTAGAGGTCAAAAATTTTCTAAGTCCCAAAAAATCATATTTTCTCGAATAGCTCGAAAACTACTTATCGGACAGGGGTCAACCAAGGTGTTTTAGAAAGGTCTTACCAAGCTCTAATTAATGAGCTTTAGTGACTTTCAAGTGATTTTTTGACACTTTTTCGCATATCGGCATCCTAGGTTCCCATACTGGCCATAGGCCATAGGGCACCGAACGGCCAACATTTGGACCGAGAGCAATAATTTTTTTTCACGAGATTTTGATGAACATGGCTTCGGAACGCGTTTCTTCTTATGAAAAGTGAATCCAAATAGGATTTGCGAAGAAAAAAATTGCCCTATGAAAAAATCACTTTTTCCTAGGGTAGAGGTCAAAAATTTTCTAAGTCCCAAAAAATCACATTTTCTCGAATATCTCGAAAACTACTTATCGGACAGGGGTCAACCAAGGTGTTTTAGAAAGGTCTTTACAAGCTCTAATTAATGAGCTTTAGTGACTTTCAAGTGATTTTTTGACACTTTTTCGCATATCGGCATCCTAGGTTCCCATACTGGCCATAGGCCATAGGGCACCGAACGGCCAACATTTGGACCGAGAGCAATAATTTTTTTTCACGAGATTTTGATGAACATGGCTTCGGAACGCGTTTCTTCTTATGAAAAGTGAATCCAAATAGGATTTGCGAAGAAAAAAATTGCCCTATGAAAAAATCACTTTTTCCTAGGGTAGAGGTCAAAAATTTTCTAAGTCCCAAAAAATCATATTTTCTCGAATAGCTCGAAAACTACTTATCGGACAGGGGTCAACCAAGGTGTTTTAGAAAGGTCTTACCAAGCTCTAATTAATGAGCTTTAGTGACTTTCAAGTGATTTTTTGACACTTTTTCGCATATCGGCATCCTAGGTTCCCATACTGGCCATAGGCCATAGGGCACCGAACGGCCAACATTTGGACCGAGAGCAATAATTTTTTTTCACGAGATTTTGATGAACATGGCTTCGGAACGCGTTTCTTCTTATGAAAAGTGAATCCAAATAGGATTTGCGAAGAAAAAAATTCCCCTATGAAAAAATCACTTTTTCCTAGGGTAGAGGTCAAAAATTTTCTAAGTCCCAAAAAATCACATTTTCTCGAATATCTCGAAAACTACTTATCGGACAGGGGTCAACCAAGGTGTTTTAGAAAGGTCTTTACAAGCTCTAATTAATGAGCTTTAGTGACTTTCAAGTGATTTTTTGACACTTTTTCGCATATCGGCATCCTAGGTTCCCATACTGGCCATAGGCCATAGGGCACCGAACGGCCAACATTTGGACCGAGAGCAATAATTTTTTTTCACGAGATTTTGATGAACATGGCTTCGGAACGCGTTTCTTCTTATGAAAAGTGAATCCAAATAGGATTTGCGAAGAAAAAAATTGCCCTATGAAAAAATCACTTTTTCCTAGGGTAGAGGTCAAAAATTTTCTAAGTCCCAAAAAATCACATTTTCTCGAATATCTCGAAAACTACTTATCGGACAGGGGTCAACCAAGGTGTTTTAGAAAGGTCTTTACAAGCTCTAATTAATGAGCTTTAGTGACTTTCAAGTGATTTTTTGACACTTTTTCGCATATCGGCATCCTAGGTTCCCATACTGGCCATAGGCCATAGGGCACCGAACGGCCAACATTTGGACCGAGAGCAATAATTTTTTTTCACGAGATTTTGATGAACATGGCTTCGGAACGCGTTTCTTCTTATGAAAAGTGAATCCAAATAGGATTTGCGAAGAAAAAAATTGCCCTATGAAAAAATCACTTTTTCCTAGGGTAGAGGTCAAAAATTTTCTAAGTCCCAAAAAATCATATTTTCTCGAATATCTCGAAAACTACTTATCGGACAGGGGTCAACCAAGGTGTTTTTGAAAGGTCTTTACAAGCTCTAATTAATGGGCCAAAGCGACTTTCAAGTGATTTTTGACACTTTTTCGCATATCGGCATCCTGGGTTCCCATACTGGCCATAGGCCATAGGGCACCGAACGGCCAACTTTTGGTCCGAGGGTAAAAATGTTTTTTCACGAGATTTTGATAAAAATGGCTTCAGAACATGTTTCTTATAACGAAAAGTGAAACCAAACAGTATTTGCGAAAAAAAAATTATCCTTCGAAAAAATCAATTTTTTCTAGGGTAGAGGTCAAAAATTTTCTAAGTCCCAAAAAATTACATTTTCTCGAATATCTCGAAAACTACTTATCGGACAGGGGTCAGCCAAGGTGTTTTAGAAAGGTCTTTACAAGCTCTAATTAATGTGTCGTAGCGTCTTTCAAGTGATTTTTGACACTTTTTCGCATATCGGCATCCTGGGTTCCCATACTGGCCATAGGCCATAGGGCACCGAACGGCCAACCTTTGGTCCGAGGGCTAAAAATTTTTTATCACGAGATTTTGATGAAAATGGCTTCGGAACGCGTTTGTTGTAATGAAAAGGGAAACCAAACAGTATTTGCGAAGAAAAAATTGTCCTTTGAAAAAAATCAATTTTTCTTAGGGTAGAGGTCAAAAATTTTCTAAGTCCCAAAAAATCACATTTTCTCGAATATCTCGAAAACTACTTATCGGACAGGGGTCAACCAAGGTGTCTTTACAAGCTCTAATTAATGAGCCATAGCAACTTTCAAGTGATTTGTTGACACTTTTTCGCATATCGGCATCCTGGGTTCCCATACTGGCCATAGGCCATAGGGCACCGAACGGCCAACCTTTGGTCCGATGGCTAAACATTTTTTATCACGAGATTTTGATGAAAATGGCTTCGGAACGCGTTTGTTGTAATGAAAAGGGAAACCAAACAGTATTTGCGAAGAAAAAATTGCCCTATGAAAACATCAATTTTTCTTAGGGAAGAGGTCCAAATTTTCTTAGTCCCAAAAAATCACATTTTCTCGAATATCTCGAAAACTACTTATCGGACAGGGGTCAGCCAAGGTGTTTTAGAAAGGTCTTTACAAGCTCTAATATATGCGCCTTAGCGGGTTCTAAGTGATTTTTTGACACTTTTTCGCATATCGGCATCCTGGGTTCCCATACTGGCCATAGGCCATAGGGCACCGAACGGCCAACTTTTGGTCCGAGGGTAAAAATTTGTTTTCACGAGATTTTGATGAAAATGGCTTCGGAACGCATTTCTGATAATGAAAAGTGAAACCAAACAGTATTTGCGAAGAAAAAAATTGCCCTATGAAAAAATCACTTTTTCCTAGGGTAGAGGTCAAAAATTTTCTAAGTCCCAAAAAATCATATTTTCTCGAATAGCTCGAAAACTACTTATCGGACAGGGGTCAACCAAGGTGTTTTAGAAAGGTCTTACCAAGCTCTAATTAATGAGCTTTAGTGACTTTCAAGTGATTTTTTGACACTTTTTCGCATATCGGCATCCTAGGTTCCCATACTGGCCATAGGCCATAGGGCACCGAACGGCCAACATTTGGACCGAGAGCAATAATTTTTTTTCACGAGATTTTGATGAACATGGCTTCGGAACGCGTTTCTTCTTATGAAAAGTGAATCCAAATAGGATTTGCGAAGAAAAAAATTGCCCTATGAAAAAATCACTTTTTCCTAGGGTAGAGGTCAAAAATTTTCTAAGTCCCAAAAAATCACATTTTCTCGAATATCTCGAAAACTACTTATCGGACAGGGGTCAACCAAGGTGTTTTAGAAAGGTCTTTACAAGCTCTAATTAATGTGTCGTAGCGTCTTTCAAGTGATTTTTGACACTTTTTCGCATATCGGCATCCTGGGTTCCCATACTGGCCATAGGCCATAGGGCACCGAACGGCCAACTTTTGGTCCGAGGGTAAAAATGTTTTTTCACGAGATTTTGATAAAAATGGCTTCAGAACATGTTTCTTATAACGAAAAGTGAAACCAAACAGTATTTGCGAAAAAAAAATTATCCTTCGAAAAAATCAATTTTTTCTAGGGTAGAGGTCAAAAATTTTCTAAGTCCCAAAAAATCACATTTTCTCGAATATCTCGAAAACTACTTATCGGACAGGGGTCAACCAAGATGTTTTAGAAAGGTCTACACAAGCTCTAATTATTGGGCCATAGCGACTTTCAAGTGAGTTTTGACACTTTTTCGCATATCGGCATCCTGGGTTCCCATACTGGCCATAGGCCATAGGGCACCGAACGGCCAACTTTTGGTCCGAGGGTAAAAATGTTTTTTCACGAGATTTTGATGAAAATGGCTTCGGAACGCGTTTTTTATAATGAAAAGTGAAACCAAACAGTATTTGCGAAGAAAATAATTGCCCTATGAAAAAATCAATTTTTCTTAGGGTAGAGGTCAAAAATTTTCTAAGTCCCAAAAAATCAAATTTTCTCGAATATCTCGAAAACAACTTATCGGACAGGGGTCAGCCAAGGTGTTTTAGAAAGGTCTTACCAAGCTATAATTCATTAGCCATAGCGGCTATCAAGTGATTTTTTGACACTTTTTCGCATATCGGCATCCTGGGTTCCCATACTGGCCATAGGCCATAGGGCACCGAACGGCCAACTTTTGGTCCGAGGGTAAAAATTTTTTTTCACGAGATTTTGATAAAAATGGCTTCAGAACATGTTTCTTATAACGAAAAGTGAAACCAAACAGTATTTGCGAAAAAAAATTATCCTTTGAAAAAATCAATTTTTCCTATGGTAGAGGTCAAAAATTTTCTAAGTCCCAAAAAATCACATTTTCTCGAATATCTCGAAAACAACATATCGGACAGGGGTCAACCAAGGTGTTTTTGAAAGGTCTTTACAAGCTCTAATTAATGGGCCAAAGCGACTTTCAAGTGATTTTTGACACTTTTTCGCATATCGGCATCCTGGGTTCCCATACTGGCCATAGGCCATAGGGCACCGAACGGCCAACTTTTGGTCCGAGGGTAAAAATTTGTTTTCACGAGATTTTGATGAAAATGGCTTCGGAACGCATTTCTGATAATGAAAAGTGAAACCAAACAGTATTTGCGAAGAAAAAAATTGCCCTATGAAAAAATCACTTTTTCCTAGGGTAGAGGTCAAAAATTTTCTAAGTCCCAAAAAATCATATTTTCTCGAATAGCTCGAAAACTACTTATCGGACAGGGGTCAACCAAGGTGTTTTAGAAAGGTCTTACCAAGCTCTAATTAATGAGCTTTAGTGACTTTCAAGTGATTTTTTGACACTTTTTCGCATATCGGCATCCTAGGTTCCCATACTGGCCATAGGCCATAGGGCACCGAACGGCCAACATTTGGACCGAGAGCAATAATTTTTTTTCACGAGATTTTGATGAACATGGCTTCGGAACGCGTTTCTTCTTATGAAAAGTGAATCCAAATAGGATTTGCGAAGAAAAAAATTGCCCTATGAAAAAATCACTTTTTCCTAGGGTAGAGGTCAAAAATTTTCTAAGTCCCAAAAAATCACATTTTCTCGAATATCTCGAAAACTACTTATCGGACAGGGGTCAACCAAGGTGTTTTAGAAAGGTCTTTACAAGCTCTAATTAATGTGTCGTAGCGTCTTTCAAGTGATTTTTGACACTTTTTCGCATATCGGCATCCTGGGTTCCCATACTGGCCATAGGCCATAGGGCACCGAACGGCCAACTTTTGGTCCGAGGGTAAAAATTTGTTTTCACGAGATTTTGATGAAAATGGCTTCGGAACGCATTTCTGATAATGAAAAGTGAAACCAAACAGTATTTGCGAAGAAAAAAATTGCCCTATGAAAAAATCACTTTTTCCTAGGGTAGAGGTCAAAAATTTTCTAAGTCCCAAAAAATCATATTTTCTCGAATAGCTCGAAAACTACTTATCGGACAGGGGTCAACCAAGGTGTTTTAGAAAGGTCTTACCAAGCTCTAATTAATGAGCTTTAGTGACTTTCAAGTGATTTTTTGACACTTTTTCGCATATCGGCATCCTAGGTTCCCATACTGGCCATAGGCCATAGGGCACCGAACGGCCAACATTTGGACCGAGAGCAATAATTTTTTTTCACGAGATTTTGATGAACATGGCTTCGGAACGCGTTTCTTCTTATGAAAAGTGAATCCAAATAGAATTTGCGAAGAAAAAAATTGCCCTATGAAAAAATCACTTTTTCCTAGGGTAGAGGTCAAAAATTTTCTAAGTCCCAAAAAATCACATTTTCTCGAATATCTCGAAAACTACTTATCGGACAGGGGTCAACCAAGGTGTTTTAGAAAGGTCTTTACAAGCTCTAATTAATGTGTCGTAGCGTCTTTCAAGTGATTTTTGACACTTTTTCGCATATCGGCATCCTGGGTTCCCATACTGGCCATAGGCCATAGGGCACCGAACGGCCAACTTTTGGTCCGAGGGTAAAAATGTTTTTTCACGAGATTTTGATAAAAATGGCTTCAGAACATGTTTCTTATAACGAAAAGTGAAACCAAACAGTATTTGCGAAAAAAAAATTATCCTTCGAAAAAATCAATTTTTTCTAGGGTAGAGGTCAAAAATTTTCTAAGTCCCAAAAAATCACATTTTCTCGAATATCTCGAAAACTACTTATCGGACAGGGGTCAGCCAAGGTGTTTTAGAAAGGTCTTTACAAGCTCTAATTAATGTGTCGTAGCGTCTTTCAAGTGATTTTTGACACTTTTTCGCATATCGGCATCCTGGGTTCCCATACTGGCCATAGGCCATAGGGCACCGAACGGCCAACCTTTGGTCCGAGGGCTAAAAATTTTTTATCACGAGATTTTGATGAAAATGGCTTCGGAACGCGTTTGTTGTAATGAAAAGGGAAACCAAACAGTATTTGCGAAGAAAAAATTGTCCTTTGAAAAAAATCAATTTTTCTTAGGGTAGAGGTCAAAAATTTTCTAAGTCCCAAAAAATCACATTTTCTCGAATATCTCGAAAACTACTTATCGGACAGGGGTCAACCAAGGTGTCTTTACAAGCTCTAATTAATGAGCCATAGCAACTTTCAAGTGATTTGTTGACACTTTTTCGCATATCGGCATCCTGGGTTCCCATACTGGCCATAGGCCATAGGGCACCGAACGGCCAACCTTTGGTCCGATGGCTAAACATTTTTTATCACGAGATTTTGATGAAAATGGCTTCGGAACGCGTTTGTTGTAATGAAAAGGGAAACCAAACAGTATTTGCGAAGAAAAAATTGCCCTATGAAAACATCAATTTTTCTTAGGGAAGAGGTCCAAATTTTCTTAGTCCCAAAAAATCACATTTTCTCGAATATCTCGAAAACTACTTATCGGACAGGGGTCAGCCAAGGTGTTTTAGAAAGGTCTTTACAAGCTCTAATATATGCGCCTTAGCGGGTTCTAAGTGATTTTTTGACACTTTTTCGCATATCGGCATCCTGGGTTCCCATACTGGCCATAGGCCATAGGGCACCGAACGGCCAACTTTTGGTCCGAGGGTAAAAATTTGTTTTCACGAGATTTTGATGAAAATGGCTTCGGAACGCATTTCTGATAATGAAAAGTGAAACCAAACAGTATTTGCGAAGAAAAAAATTATCCTTCGAAAAAATCAATTTTTTCTAGGGTAGAGGTCAAAAATTTTCTAAGTCCCAAAAAATCACATTTTCTCGAATATCTCGAAAACTACTTATCGGACAGGGGTCAGCCAAGGTATTTTAGAAAGGTCTTTACAAGCTCTAATTAATGTGTCGTAGCGTCTTTCAAGTGATTTTTGACACTTTTTCGCATATCGGCATCCTGGGTTCCCATACTGGCCATAGGCCATAGGGCACCGAACGGCCAAATTATGGTCCAAGGTTTAAATTTTTTTTCACGAGATTTTGATGAAAATGGCTTGGGAACGCGTTTCTTATAATGAAAAGTGAAACCAAACAGTATTTGCGAAGAAAAAAATTGTCCTATGAAAAATCAATTTTTCTTAGGGTAGAGGTAAAAAATTTTCTAAGTCCCAAAAAATCACATTTTCTCGAATATCTCGAAAACTACTTATCGGACAGGGGTCAACCAAGATGTTTTAGAAAGGTCTACACAAGCTCTAATTATTGGGCCATAGCGACTTTCAAGTGAGTTTTGACACTTTTTCGCATATCGGCATCCTGGGTTCCCATACTGGCCATAGGCCATAGGGCACCGAACGGCCAACTTTTGGTCCGAGGGTAAAAATGTTTTTTCACGAGATTTTGATGAAAATGGCTTCGGAACGCGTTTTTTATAATGAAAAGTGAAACCAAACAGTATTTGCGAAGAAAATAATTGCCCTATGAAAAAATCAATTTTTCTTAGGGTAGAGGTCAAAAATTTTCTATGTCCCAAAAAATCAAATTTTCTCGAATATCTCGAAAACAACTTATCGGACAGGGGTCAGCCAAGGTGTTTTAGAAAGGTCTTACCAAGCTATAATTCATTAGCCATAGCGGCTATCAAGTGATTTTTTGACACTTTTTCGCATATCGGCATCCTGGGTTCCCATACTGGCCATAGGCCATAGGGCACCGAACGGCCAACTTTTGGTCCGAGGGTAAAAATTTTTTTTCACGAGATTTTGATAAAAATGGCTTCAGAACATGTTTCTTATAACGAAAAGTGAAACCAAACAGTATTTGCGAAAAAAAATTATCCTTTGAAAAAATCAATTTTTCCTATGGTAGAGGTCAAAAATTTTCTAAGTCCCAAAAAATCACATTTTCTCGAATATCTCGAAAACAACTTATCGGACAGGGGTCAACCAAGGTGTTTTTGAAAGGTCTTTACAAGCTCCAATTAATGAGCCAAAGCGACTTTCAAGTGAGTTTTGACACTTTTTCGCATATCGGCATCCTGGGTTCCCATACTGGCCATAGGCCATAGGGCACCGAACGGCCAACCTTTGGTCCGAGGGCTAAAAATTTTTTATCACGAGATTTTGATGAAAATGGCTTCGGAACGCGTTTGTTGTAATGAAAAGGGAAACCAAACAGTATTTGCGAAGAAAAAATTGTCCTTTGAAAAAAATCAATTTTTCTTAGGGTAGAGGTCCAAATTTTCTTAGTCCCAAAAAATCACATTTTCTCGAATATCTCGAAAACTACTTATCGGACAGGGGTCAACCAAGGTGTCTTGACAAGCTCTAATTAATGAGCCATAGCGACTTTCAAGTGATTTGTTGACACTTTTTCGCATATCGGCATCCTGGGTTCCAATACTGGCCATAGGCAATAAGGCACCGAACAGCCAACTTGTGGTCCGAGGGTAAAAAATTCTTATCATGAGATTTTGATGAAAATGGCTTCGGAACGCGTTTCTTATAACGAAAAGTGAAACCAAACAGTATTTGCGAAGAAAAAAATTGCCCTATGAAAACATCAATTTTTCTTAGGGAAGAGGTCCAAATTTTCTTAGTCCCAAAAAATCACATTTTCTCGAATATCTCGAAAACTACTTATCGGACAGGGGTCAGCCAAGGTGTTTTAGAAAGGTCTTTACAAGCTCTAATATATGCGCCTTAGCGGGTTCTAAGTGATTTTTTGACACTTTTTCGCATATCGGCATCCTGGGTTCCCATACTGGCCATAGGCCATAGGGCACCGAACGGCCAACATTTGGACCGAGAGCAATAATTTTTTTTCACGAGATTTTGATGAACATGGCTTCGGAACGCGTTTCTTCTTATGAAAAGTGAATCCAAATAGGATTTGCGAAGAAAAAAATTGCCCTATGAAAAAATCACTTTTTCCTAGGGTAGAGGTCAAAAATTTTCTAAGTCCCAAAAAATCATATTTTCTCGAATAGCTCGAAAACTACTTATCGGACAGGGGTCAACCAAGGTGTTTTAGAAAGGTCTTACCAAGCTCTAATTAATGAGCTTTAGTGACTTTCAAGTGATTTTTTGACACTTTTTCGCATATCGGCATCCTAGGTTCCCATACTGGCCATAGGCCATAGGGCACCGAACGGCCAACATTTGGACCGAGAGCAATAATTTTTTTTCACGAGATTTTGATGAACATGGCTTCGGAACGCGTTTCTTCTTATGAAAAGTGAATCCAAATAGGATTTGCGAAGAAAAAAATTCCCCTATGAAAAAATCACTTTTTCCTAGGGTAGAGGTCAAAAATTTTCTAAGTCCCAAAAAATCACATTTTCTCGAATATCTCGAAAACTACTTATCGGACAGGGGTCAACCAAGGTGTTTTTGAAAGGTCTTACCAAGCTCTAATTAATGAGCTTTAGTGACTTTCAAGTGATTTTTTGACACTTTTTCGCATATCGGCATCCTAGGTTCCCATACTGGCCATAGGCCATAGGGCACCGAACGGCCAACATTTGGACCGAGAGCAATAATTTTTTTTCACGAGATTTTGATGAACATGGCTTCGGAACGCGTTTCTTCTTATGAAAAGTGAATCCAAATAGGATTTGCGAAGAAAAAAATTGCCCTATGAAAAAATCACTTTTTCCTAGGGTAGAGGTCAAAAATTTTCTAAGTCCCAAAAAATCACATTTTCTCGAATATCTCGAAAACTACTTATCGGTCAGGGGTCAACCAAGGTGTTTTAGAAAGGTCTTACCAAGCTCTAATTAATGAGCTTTAGTGACTTTCAAGTGATTTTTTGACACTTTTTCGCATATCGGCATCCTAGGTTCCCATACTGGCCATAGGCCATAGGGCACCGAACGGCCAACATTTGGACCGAGAGCAATAATTTTTTTTCACGAGATTTTGATGAACATGGCTTCGGAACGCGTTTCTTCTTATGAAAAGTGAATCCAAATAGGATTTGCGAAGAAAAAAATTGCCCTATGAAAAAATCACTTTTTCCTAGGGTAGAGGTCAAAAATTTTCTAAGTCCCAAAAAATCATATTTTCTCGAATAGCTCGAAAACTACTTATCGGACAGGGGTCAACCAAGGTGTTTTAGAAAGGTCTTACCAAGCTCTAATTAATGAGCTTTAGTGACTTTCAAGTGATTTTTTGACACTTTTTCGCATATCGGCATCCTAGGTTCCCATACTGGCCATAGGCCATAGGGCACCGAACGGCCAACATTTGGACCGAGAGCAATAATTTTTTTTCACGAGATTTTGATGAACATGGCTTCGGAACGCGTTTCTTCTTATGAAAAGTGAATCCAAATAGGATTTGCGAAGAAAAAAATTGCCCTATGAAAAAATCACTTTTTCCTAGGGTAGAGGTCAAAAATTTTCTAAGTCCCAAAAAATCATATTTTCTCGAGTAGCTCGAAAACTACTTATCGGACAGGGGTCAACCAAGGTGTTTTAGAAAGGTCTTACCAAGCTCTAATTAATGAGCTTTAGTGACTTTCAAGTGATTTTTTGACACTTTTTCGCATATCGGCATCCTAGGTTCCCATACTGGCCATAGGCCATAGGGCACCGAACGGCCAACATTTGGACCGAGAGCAATAATTTTTTTTCACGAGATTTTGATGAACATGGCTTCGGAACGCGTTTCTTCTTATGAAAAGTGAATCCAAATAGGATTTGCGAAGAAAAAAATTGCCCTATGAAAAAATCACTTTTTCCTAGGGTAGAGGTCAAAAATTTTCTAAGTCCCAAAAAATCACATTTTCTCGAATATCTCGAAAACTACTTATCGGACAGGGGTCAACCAAGGTGTTTTAGAAAGGTCTTTACAAGCTCTAATTAATGAGCTTTAGTGACTTTCAAGTGATTTTTTGACACTTTTTCGCATATCGGCATCCTAGGTTCCCATACTGGCCATAGGCCATAGGGCACCGAACGGCCAACATTTGGACCGAGAGCAATAATTTTTTTTCACGAGATTTTGATGAACATGGCTTCGGAACGCGTTTCTTCTTATGAAAAGTGAATCCAAATAGGATTTGCGAAGAAAAAAATTGCCCTATGAAAAAATCACTTTTTCCTAGGGTAGAGGTCAAAAATTTTCTAAGTCCCAAAAAATCACATTTTCTCGAATATCTCGAAAACTACTTATCGGACAGGGGTCAACCAAGGTGTTTTAGAAAGGTCTTTACAAGCTCTAATTAATGAGCTTTAGTGACTTTCAAGTGATTTTTTGACACTTTTTCGCATATCGGCATCCTAGGTTCCCATACTGGCCATAGGCCATAGGGCACCGAACGGCCAACATTTGGACCGAGAGCAATAATTTTTTTTCACGAGATTTTGATGAACATGGCTTCGGAACGCGTTTCTTCTTATGAAAAGTGAATCCAAATAGGATTTGCGAAGAAAAAAATTGCCCTATGAAAAAATCACTTTTTCCTAGGGTAGAGGTCAAAAATTTTCTAAGTCCCAAAAAATCATATTTTCTCGAATATCTCGAAAACTACTTATCGGACAGGGGTCAACCAAGGTGTTTTTGAAAGGTCTTTACAAGCTCTAATTAATGGGCCAAAGCGACTTTCAAGTGATTTTTGACACTTTTTCGCATATCGGCATCCTGGGTTCCCATACTGGCCATAGGCCATAGGGCACCGAACGGCCAACTTTTGGTCCGAGGGTAAAAATGTTTTTTCACGAGATTTTGATAAAAATGGCTTCAGAACATGTTTCTTATAACGAAAAGTGAAACCAAACAGTATTTGCGAAAAAAAAATTATCCTTCGAAAAAATCAATTTTTTCTAGGGTAGAGGTCAAAAATTTTCTAAGTCCCAAAAAATTACATTTTCTCGAATATCTCGAAAACTACTTATCGGACAGGGGTCAGCCAAGGTGTTTTAGAAAGGTCTTTACAAGCTCTAATTAATGTGTCGTAGCGTCTTTCAAGTGATTTTTGACACTTTTTCGCATATCGGCATCCTGGGTTCCCATACTGGCCATAGGCCATAGGGCACCGAACGGCCAACCTTTGGTCCGAGGGCTAAAAATTTTTTATCACGAGATTTTGATGAAAATGGCTTCGGAACGCGTTTGTTGTAATGAAAAGGGAAACCAAACAGTATTTGCGAAGAAAAAATTGTCCTTTGAAAAAAATCAATTTTTCTTAGGGTAGAGGTCAAAAATTTTCTAAGTCCCAAAAAATCACATTTTCTCGAATATCTCGAAAACTACTTATCGGACAGGGGTCAACCAAGGTGTCTTTACAAGCTCTAATTAATGAGCCATAGCAACTTTCAAGTGATTTGTTGACACTTTTTCGCATATCGGCATCCTGGGTTCCCATACTGGCCATAGGCCATAGGGCACCGAACGGCCAACCTTTGGTCCGATGGCTAAACATTTTTTATCACGAGATTTTGATGAAAATGGCTTCGGAACGCGTTTGTTGTAATGAAAAGGGAAACCAAACAGTATTTGCGAAGAAAAAATTGCCCTATGAAAACATCAATTTTTCTTAGGGAAGAGGTCCAAATTTTCTTAGTCCCAAAAAATCACATTTTCTCGAATATCTCGAAAACTACTTATCGGACAGGGGTCAGCCAAGGTGTTTTAGAAAGGTCTTTACAAGCTCTAATATATGCGCCTTAGCGGGTTCTAAGTGATTTTTTGACACTTTTTCGCATATCGGCATCCTGGGTTCCCATACTGGCCATAGGCCATAGGGCACCGAACGGCCAACTTTTGGTCCGAGGGTAAAAATTTGTTTTCACGAGATTTTGATGAAAATGGCTTCGGAACGCATTTCTGATAATGAAAAGTGAAACCAAACAGTATTTGCGAAGAAAAAAATTGCCCTATGAAAAAATCACTTTTTCCTAGGGTAGAGGTCAAAAATTTTCTAAGTCCCAAAAAATCATATTTTCTCGAATAGCTCGAAAACTACTTATCGGACAGGGGTCAACCAAGGTGTTTTAGAAAGGTCTTACCAAGCTCTAATTAATGAGCTTTAGTGACTTTCAAGTGATTTTTTGACACTTTTTCGCATATCGGCATCCTAGGTTCCCATACTGGCCATAGGCCATAGGGCACCGAACGGCCAACATTTGGACCGAGAGCAATAATTTTTTTTCACGAGATTTTGATGAACATGGCTTCGGAACGCGTTTCTTCTTATGAAAAGTGAATCCAAATAGGATTTGCGAAGAAAAAAATTGCCCTATGAAAAAATCACTTTTTCCTAGGGTAGAGGTCAAAAATTTTCTAAGTCCCAAAAAATCACATTTTCTCGAATATCTCGAAAACTACTTATCGGACAGGGGTCAACCAAGGTGTTTTAGAAAGGTCTTTACAAGCTCTAATTAATGTGTCGTAGCGTCTTTCAAGTGATTTTTGACACTTTTTCGCATATCGGCATCCTGGGTTCCCATACTGGCCATAGGCCATAGGGCACCGAACGGCCAACTTTTGGTCCGAGGGTAAAAATGTTTTTTCACGAGATTTTGATAAAAATGGCTTCAGAACATGTTTCTTATAACGAAAAGTGAAACCAAACAGTATTTGCGAAAAAAAAATTATCCTTCGAAAAAATCAATTTTTTCTAGGGTAGAGGTCAAAAATTTTCTAAGTCCCAAAAAATCACATTTTCTCGAATATCTCGAAAACTACTTATCGGACAGGGGTCAACCAAGATGTTTTAGAAAGGTCTACACAAGCTCTAATTATTGGGCCATAGCGACTTTCAAGTGAGTTTTGACACTTTTTCGCATATCGGCATCCTGGGTTCCCATACTGGCCATAGGCCATAGGGCACCGAACGGCCAACTTTTGGTCCGAGGGTAAAAATGTTTTTTCACGAGATTTTGATGAAAATGGCTTCGGAACGCGTTTTTTATAATGAAAAGTGAAACCAAACAGTATTTGCGAAGAAAATAATTGCCCTATGAAAAAATCAATTTTTCTTAGGGTAGAGGTCAAAAATTTTCTAAGTCCCAAAAAATCAAATTTTCTCGAATATCTCGAAAACAACTTATCGGACAGGGGTCAGCCAAGGTGTTTTAGAAAGGTCTTACCAAGCTATAATTCATTAGCCATAGCGGCTATCAAGTGATTTTTTGACACTTTTTCGCATATCGGCATCCTGGGTTCCCATACTGGCCATAGGCCATAGGGCACCGAACGGCCAACTTTTGGTCCGAGGGTAAAAATTTTTTTTCACGAGATTTTGATAAAAATGGCTTCAGAACATGTTTCTTATAACGAAAAGTGAAACCAAACAGTATTTGCGAAAAAAAATTATCCTTTGAAAAAATCAATTTTTCCTATGGTAGAGGTCAAAAATTTTCTAAGTCCCAAAAAATCACATTTTCTCGAATATCTCGAAAACAACATATCGGACAGGGGTCAACCAAGGTGTTTTTGAAAGGTCTTTACAAGCTCTAATTAATGGGCCAAAGCGACTTTCAAGTGATTTTTGACACTTTTTCGCATATCGGCATCCTGGGTTCCCATACTGGCCATAGGCCATAGGGCACCGAACGGCCAACTTTTGGTCCGAGGGTAAAAATTTGTTTTCACGAGATTTTGATGAAAATGGCTTCGGAACGCATTTCTGATAATGAAAAGTGAAACCAAACAGTATTTGCGAAGAAAAAAATTGCCCTATGAAAAAATCACTTTTTCCTAGGGTAGAGGTCAAAAATTTTCTAAGTCCCAAAAAATCATATTTTCTCGAATAGCTCGAAAACTACTTATCGGACAGGGGTCAACCAAGGTGTTTTAGAAAGGTCTTACCAAGCTCTAATTAATGAGCTTTAGTGACTTTCAAGTGATTTTTTGACACTTTTTCGCATATCGGCATCCTAGGTTCCCATACTGGCCATAGGCCATAGGGCACCGAACGGCCAACATTTGGACCGAGAGCAATAATTTTTTTTCACGAGATTTTGATGAACATGGCTTCGGAACGCGTTTCTTCTTATGAAAAGTGAATCCAAATAGAATTTGCGAAGAAAAAAATTGCCCTATGAAAAAATCACTTTTTCCTAGGGTAGAGGTCAAAAATTTTCTAAGTCCCAAAAAATCACATTTTCTCGAATATCTCGAAAACTACTTATCGGACAGGGGTCAACCAAGGTGTTTTAGAAAGGTCTTTACAAGCTCTAATTAATGTGTCGTAGCGTCTTTCAAGTGATTTTTGACACTTTTTCGCATATCGGCATCCTGGGTTCCCATACTGGCCATAGGCCATAGGGCACCGAACGGCCAACTTTTGGTCCGAGGGTAAAAATTTGTTTTCACGAGATTTTGATGAAAATGGCTTCGGAACGCATTTCTGATAATGAAAAGTGAAACCAAACAGTATTTGCGAAGAAAAAAATTGCCCTATGAAAAAATCACTTTTTCCTAGGGTAGAGGTCAAAAATTTTCTAAGTCCCAAAAAATCATATTTTCTCGAATAGCTCGAAAACTACTTATCGGACAGGGGTCAACCAAGGTGTTTTAGAAAGGTCTTACCAAGCTCTAATTAATGAGCTTTAGTGACTTTCAAGTGATTTTTTGACACTTTTTCGCATATCGGCATCCTAGGTTCCCATACTGGCCATAGGCCATAGGGCACCGAACGGCCAACATTTGGACCGAGAGCAATAATTTTTTTTCACGAGATTTTGATGAACATGGCTTCGGAACGCGTTTCTTCTTATGAAAAGTGAATCCAAATAGAATTTGCGAAGAAAAAAATTGCCCTATGAAAAAATCACTTTTTCCTAGGGTAGAGGTCAAAAATTTTCTAAGTCCCAAAAAATCACATTTTCTCGAATATCTCGAAAACTACTTATCGGACAGGGGTCAACCAAGGTGTTTTAGAAAGGTCTTTACAAGCTCTAATTAATGTGTCGTAGCGTCTTTCAAGTGATTTTTGACACTTTTTCGCATATCGGCATCCTGGGTTCCCATACTGGCCATAGGCCATAGGGCACCGAACGGCCAACTTTTGGTCCGAGGGTAAAAATGTTTTTTCACGAGATTTTGATAAAAATGGCTTCAGAACATGTTTCTTATAACGAAAAGTGAAACCAAACAGTATTTGCGAAAAAAAAATTATCCTTCGAAAAAATCAATTTTTTCTAGGGTAGAGGTCAAAAATTTTCTAAGTCCCAAAAAATCACATTTTCTCGAATATCTCGAAAACTACTTATCGGACAGGGGTCAGCCAAGGTGTTTTAGAAAGGTCTTTACAAGCTCTAATTAATGTGTCGTAGCGTCTTTCAAGTGATTTTTGACACTTTTTCGCATATCGGCATCCTGGGTTCCCATACTGGCCATAGGCCATAGGGCACCGAACGGCCAACCTTTGGTCCGAGGGCTAAAAATTTTTTATCACGAGATTTTGATGAAAATGGCTTCGGAACGCGTTTGTTGTAATGAAAAGGGAAACCAAACAGTATTTGCGAAGAAAAAATTGTCCTTTGAAAAAAATCAATTTTTCTTAGGGTAGAGGTCAAAAATTTTCTAAGTCCCAAAAAATCACATTTTCTCGAATATCTCGAAAACTACTTATCGGACAGGGGTCAACCAAGGTGTCTTTACAAGCTCTAATTAATGAGCCATAGCAACTTTCAAGTGATTTGTTGACACTTTTTCGCATATCGGCATCCTGGGTTCCCATACTGGCCATAGGCCATAGGGCACCGAACGGCCAACCTTTGGTCCGATGGCTAAACATTTTTTATCACGAGATTTTGATGAAAATGGCTTCGGAACGCGTTTGTTGTAATGAAAAGGGAAACCAAACAGTATTTGCGAAGAAAAAATTGCCCTATGAAAACATCAATTTTTCTTAGGGAAGAGGTCCAAATTTTCTTAGTCCCAAAAAATCACATTTTCTCGAATATCTCGAAAACTACTTATCGGACAGGGGTCAGCCAAGGTGTTTTAGAAAGGTCTTTACAAGCTCTAATATATGCGCCTTAGCGGGTTCTAAGTGATTTTTTGACACTTTTTCGCATATCGGCATCCTGGGTTCCCATACTGGCCATAGGCCATAGGGCACCGAACGGCCAACTTTTGGTCCGAGGGTAAAAATTTGTTTTCACGAGATTTTGATGAAAATGGCTTCGGAACGCATTTCTGATAATGAAAAGTGAAACCAAACAGTATTTGCGAAGAAAAAAATTGCCCTATGAAAAAATCACTTTTTCCTAGGGTAGAGGTCAAAAATTTTCTAAGTCCCAAAAAATCATATTTTCTCGAATAGCTCGAAAACTACTTATCGGACAGGGGTCAACCAAGGTGTTTTAGAAAGGTCTTACCAAGCTCTAATTAATGAGCTTTAGTGACTTTCAAGTGATTTTTTGACACTTTTTCGCATATCGGCATCCTAGGTTCCCATACTGGCCATAGGCCATAGGGCACCCAACGGCCAACATTTGGACCGAGAGCAATAATTTTTTTTCACGAGATTTTGATGAACATGGCTTCGGAACGCGTTTCTTCTTATGAAAAGTGAATCCAAATAGGATTTGCGAAGAAAAAAATTGCCCTATGAAAAAATCACTTTTTCCTAGGGTAGAGGTCAAAAATTTTCTAAGTCCCAAAAAATCACATTTTCTCGAATATCTCGAAAACTACTTATCGGACAGGGGTCAACCAAGGTGTTTTAGAAAGGTCTTTACAAGCTCTAATTAATGTGTCGTAGCGTCTTTCAAGTGATTTTTGACACTTTTTCGCATATCGGCATCCTGGGTTCCCATACTGGCCATAGGCCATAGGGCACCGAACGGCCAACTTTTGGTCCGAGGGTAAAAATGTTTTTTCACGAGATTTTGATAAAAATGGCTTCAGAACATGTTTCTTATAACGAAAAGTGAAACCAAACAGTATTTGCGAAAAAAAAATTATCCTTCGAAAAAATCAATTTTTTCTAGGGTAGAGGTCAAAAATTTTCTAAGTCCCAAAAAATCACATTTTCTCGAATATCTCGAAAACTACTTATCGGACAGGGGTCAGCCAAGGTGTTTTAGAAAGGTCTTTACAAGCTCTAATTAATGTGTCGTAGCGTCTTTCAAGTGATTTTTGACACTTTTTTGCATATCGGCATCCTGGGTTCCCATACTGGCCATAGGCCATAGGGCACCGAACGGCCAAATTTTGGTCCAAGGTTTAAAATTTTTTTCACGAGATTTTGATGAAAATGGCTTGGGAACGCGTTTCTTATAATGAAAAGTGAAACCAAACAGTATTTGCGAAGAAAAAAATTGTCCTATGAAAAATCAATTTTTCTTAGGGTAGAGGTAAAATATTTTCTAAGTCCCAAAAAATCACATTTTCTCGAATATCTCGAAAACTACTTATCGGACAGGGGTCAACCAAGATGTTTTAGAAAGGTCTACACAAGCTCTAATTATTGGGCCATAGCGACTTTCAAGTGAGTTTTGACACTTTTTCGCATATCGGCATCCTGGGTTCCCATACTGGCCATAGGCCATAGGGCACCGAACGGCCAACTTTTGGTCCGAGGGTAAAAATGTTTTTTCACGAGATTTTGATGAAAATGGCTTCGGAACGCGTTTTTTATAATGAAAAGTGAAACCAAACAGTATTTGCGAAGAAAATAATTGCCCTATGAAAAAATCAATTTTTCTTAGGGTAGAGGTCAAAAATTTTCTAAGTCCCAAAAAATCAAATTTTCTCGAATATCTCGAAAACAACTTATCGGACAGGGGTCAGCCAAGGTGTTTTAGAAAGGTCTTACCAAGCTATAATTCATTAGCCATAGCGGCTATCAAGTGATTTTTTGACACTTTTTCGCATATCGGCATCCTGGGTTCCCATACTGGCCATAGGCCATAGGGCACCGAACGGCCAACTTTTGGTCCGAGGGTAAAAATTTTTTTTCACGAGATTTTGATAAAAATGGCTTCAGAACATGTTTCTTATAACGAAAAGTGAAACCAAACAGTATTTGCGAAAAAAAATTATCCTTTGAAAAAATCAATTTTTCCTATGGTAGAGGTCAAAAATTTTCTAAGTCCCAAAAAATCACATTTTCTCGAATATCTCGAAAACAACATATCGGACAGGGGTCAACCAAGGTGTTTTTGAAAGGTCTTTACAAGCTCCAATTAATGAGCCAAAGCGACTTTCAAGTGAGAGTTAATAACGCACTCACGGGTTTAGAGTTTTTAAAAAATTATTTCTATTTTATTAACAACTCTTATTTAAACTCGTGAACGCGGGATGCGATCCTACTCGGTA
Source organism: Anopheles stephensi (assembly GCF_013141755.1). Classification (NCBI taxonomy): domain Eukaryota; kingdom Metazoa; phylum Arthropoda; class Insecta; order Diptera; family Culicidae; genus Anopheles; species Anopheles stephensi. Next base: position 268,461 of record NW_023405389.1, on the reverse strand, counting down.
CGGGTTTCACGCCGGTCCGTCTCGGTGTCTGGAGAATGCAGGAAAGAACCGATGATTGAGCGGGCTGCGATGTTTTATAGCTGCGTCATCCGATGGCGATCGATGTTTACTTCTGGCAGCGATCATGATTCGAGCATGATTCGATCGACGATGGTTGGTGACACATTTTATGCTGCGTTGCAGAAAATGTGCTCTCGGCTCGGATGTTGATATTTATGTTATATTGCGCTCGCTTGATGCTCGGTGTTGCGGGTTGTGCTAACTCCTTACTGCGCTGTCGTCTTAACTCCTCCCCTCTTAAATGACTTTGCCCTCAAAGTCTCGTTGCTGCGTGGAATGAAGTTGGTCTGCTAACGAACGTTTCTGGTCGTTTCGCTTGAGTCATGTTTACTTTTATCGTCGTTCTCTTGAAGTGGAAGAATAAACAGATTATAAATGCGCATAGGCATATGAATGCAAAAGTTCCTCCGAATACATTAATTTTCCATCTTAGAGAATCATTCTGCAAGTTAATACTTTTTAGTTTTTCTCTATGTTCTATGGTGAGTTTTTGTACGAGTTGGAGAGGCGGTTTATGTTCGATTTCACCCTTATCGATGTTGATTCCTGCTGTTGATTTGAATGGTTTACCAGGAATGGTGACTTCGTCGTTTGAATAAATTTCTCCATTAATGATAATGTTACAATTTTCGAATTGTATGACGTAGGAACCGTTCAGTACTTGGTTCATTTTGCTGCAGTTTGATGCGATTTCTGCTATTGCGTCGTTGATTAGTATTGTGTCGTCTTTGATTCTTTTTATGAAGCCTCGACTATAAATCTTTTCGTAGTCACATTGTGAATCTTCTCTTCTCACAATTTGTTGAATGCATGTTGTGGGTTGTTGTATGCCGATTTGCGGACATATATAAACATCTTCTTGTTGTTGGCACTTCTCTGTCATGGAATATACGTGGGTTTGATTTTGTAATATAAAGTTTTGTGTGACGATTATACGTGCATCGTGTTGTATTATCGAGTCAATGTATTCGTACTCGTAGATTTTTGAAGATAGTTTGGGGAACTTTAGCATGTATAGTATATGAGATTCATTTACTGCTACTTGGGCAGTTGATTGCCTTAGCAATTCTTCCGGTGTGTTGTATTTAATGTTATTCTTCTCAAGAAACTGTTCTATTGATGTCAGATCCTCAAGGGATAGTAGCTTACTGCTCGGAATACCGTTTTTAGCTAACAGTATAGCGTCTTCTATGACATCTAATTTTTCTTGTAGCATATTTATGTTGGAAAGTAGAATAAGTTTCCGAATTTCCACTTGGTGTGACTCATAGCGTTCGTTTTCGATATTTACGACTTGGTTAGCGACATCAGTTATTTGTTTCAACCTGTCGTTGAAGCCTTGGTTGATTATTATTTGTTTGTTGCTTTCTGCTATCAGGGAGTTCATTGTGGAGTTTATGACATGTAGGTCGTCTGCATCTGGAGTTCCAGCGATCCATTTCCAAATTTTTCCTATCGTGTCCCATCGTTTTTGTCTTTTCACAAATGGTTTGATTTTCGCAAAAGTGTCCTTTAGCATGCTAGCTTTTATGCTGATCAAATTTTCGATAGATTCAGTAGAATTTCCATTTGGACTATCTTGTAATGTTTTCTCTATTGTTTCGTTTATATCAGTTAAATCTATTGGATGTATTGTTCTTACGTATCCAATTTGAATCTTAGCTTTACCTATCGGTATTATGGCTAATGGATTGTTATTTAAATCATATATGTTTATGTCTGCGAAAATTAGTTTGATCAACAGGATCGTAAGTATTCTGTAACGATAGTTAAAACAATTTTGAAAAAGTATTAATATTTTTTCATTACTTTCTTAAGTTTACTTTATGTATTTTTCGATTGTTTGAATCGATAATATATGTTGGATGATTCTCCTTTACTTTTACTGCATTAAAACGACTTTCGCGTTTGTTATTCGTCTTTTTCTTTTCGAATGCATATTCGTTTTCTACGTAATCCTTATATTTTTCATCTTTGATTTTTTCTTCATTCTTTTTGAATATCTGTAGTATTCTTTCATTTGTTTTTTCTCTTATTCTTGATCTCTCTAGCGGATCGTTTGATATTTCTCCTACATACACATTTCGTGGTGTATCCTTTATGAATGAATGTATGCTGTGATTATACTTATAAACAGCTTGTTGTACTAATGTTATAATGCTCATCTCTGGATTGAGTTTTTTTGTGCATCTAGCGATTTCTCTAATTGTTGAATGGCAACGTTCTATTTGTCCATTCGTTTCTGAACGATTAACTGGAGTTTTAAATATTTTTGTTCCTAGGTTTAGTATTGATTGTTCGATAACGTTTGAGACAAACGTACATTCGTTGTCTATTACAATTTGAGCTGGTAAGTCCCAGTCATATAGGAGTTGTAGTAAAACTTCCTTTATATCAGCGATTGATTTCGATTTTATCGGTCGTATTTTAACGTATTTTGAAAATTTATCTGTAGATGAGATAAATAAAAAGTTTGCGTTATAAGCAAATATGTCAATATGGATAATTTCTCCAGGATATGTCGGTATTGGTGTTTTTACTGGTATAAATTCTTGGGGTTTTCTCTCGTATTTTTCTGTTTTACATATCTCACAATTTTTTACAATGTTTTGAATACTTTTTCTCATTCCGGGAAAGTAGAATTTTTTTATAAATTGCAATGAGTTTTCCTTAGCATTTCTGTGAGCAAAATTATGAATATTCTTGATTTCTTCAATTTGTGTTTCTTCATCGCATAGGTCTTGTACTTGTCTTTGGGAAAATCTAGAGTTAAACTTTCTTATAACCGTTTGGTCATAAAAAAAATTTTATTAAACCTAGAGATAATTTTACAACTCGACTTATCGTTTCGAACTCCTAATTACAACTGATTTATCATCGCCCAGCTTGTGCCCTGCTGTCGGGAACCCACGATGGTTCCCACGGTTTGGCCACGTTGGCTCTCCACGTGCAGCGGTGTCCTTTTCTGGAGCTGTCTGCGCGTGGCCAGTGTCGCGTTGCTCGGCGTCTTCGTCGTCGTCGCTTTGCTCGGTGCATTCTGCTGCGTTGCAGATTCTCGATGCTCGATGCCGTTCTGCGTTGTCGTCTTTTAGCCCATGTTGCGATGTCGTCTTCGATGCGAGATCAGCTTAACTCGGCTACGATGTCTTAACTCCTCCCCTCTTAAGTGACTTTGCCCTCAAAGTCTCGCTGCTGCGTGGAACGAGATAGGTCGGCTGACAAAGGTTTCGAGTTGTTTCGCTTGAGTCATGTCTATTTTTACTGTAGTTCTCTTGAATTGGAAGAATAGAAATATTATACATGCGCATATGCATATTAACGCAAATGTTCCTCCAAATATGTTAAATTTCCATCTCAAGGAGTCGTTTTGTAGGTTGATACTTTTTAGCTTTTCTCTGTGTTCTATTGTGAGGTTTTGTATCAGTTGAAGAGGCGGTCTATGTTTGATTTCGCTTTTGTCAATGTTAATTCCTGTTGTTGACTTAAATGGTTTACCAGGAATGGTGACTTCATTGTTTGAATAAATTTCTCCATTAATGATGATGTTACAATTTTCGAATTGTATGACGTAGGAACCGTTCAGTACTTGGTTCATTTTGCTGCAGTTTGATGCGATTTCTGCTATGACGTCATTGATTAGTATTGTGTCTTCTTTGATTCTTTTTATGAAGCCTTGGCTATAAATCTTTTCGTAGTCACATTGTGAATCTTCTCTTTTCACAATTTGTTGAATGCATGTTGTGGGTTGTTGTATGCCGATTTGCGGACATATATAAACGTCTTCTTGTTGTTGGCACTTCTCTGCCATGGAATATACGTGGGTTTGATTTTGTAATATATAGTTCTGTGTGACGATTATACGTGCATCGTGTTGTATTATCGAATCGATATAGTCGTATTCGTAGATTTTTGGAGATAGTTTGGGGAACTTTAGCATGTATAGTATATGAGTTTCATTTACTGCAACTTGGGCAGTTGATTGCCTTAGCAATTCTTCCGGTGTGTTGTATTTAATGTTATTCTTTTCAAGGAACTGTTCTATTGAGGTCAGATCCTCAAGGGATAGTAGCTTACTGCTCGGAATCCCGTGTTTAGCTAACAGTATAGCGTCTTCTATGACATCCAATTTTTCTTGTAACATATTTATGTTGGGAAGTAGAATAAGTTTTCGATTTTCTACTTGGTATGACTCATAGCGTTCGTTCTCGATATTTACGACTTGGTTAGCGACATCAGTTATTTGTTTCAGCCTGTCGTTGAAACCTTGGTTGATTATTATTTGTTTGTTGCTTTCTGCTATCAGGGAGTTCATTGTGGAGTTAATGACATGTAGGTCGTCGGCGTCAGGAGTTCCAGCGATCCATTTCCAAACTTTACCTATCGTGTCCCATCGTTTTTGCCTTTTCACAAATGGTTTGATTTTCGCCAAAGTGTCCTGTAGCATGCTAGCTTTTATTCTAATTAAATTGTCGATAGGTTCAGTAAGAATTCCATTTGGACTATCTAGCAATGTTTTCTCTATTGTTTCGTTGATATCGGCTAAATCTATTGGATGAATTGTTCTAATGTACCCAATTTGTACTTTAGCTTTCCCTATCGGTATTATGGCTAATGGATCATTTGTTACATTATGTATCTTAATTTTACTCGATTCTATCGATGAAATAGCGATAAGGATTGTACTGAAATGATAAGAATAATGAATCAATTAGTCGGATTTCTTAAATTCACTTTATGAATTTTTCTGTTATGTGTATCGATTACATACGTAGGATAATTTTCTTTAATCTTTACCATATTGAAACGACTATCTCGTTTATTATATGTTTTCCTCTTTTCGTTCGCATATTGATTTGGTTCATAGTCTTTATATTTCTTATCTTTCATCTTTTCATTTTTCTCTTCGAATAGTTTTATAATTTTTTTATCAAGTTTTTCTCTTAATAACGCTCTGTCTCTAAACGACATTTCTTCCGATTGTTCTCCGATATATACGTTTTTGGGGGTCTCTTTCGTAAACGAATGAATGGTGTTGTTGTATTTGTATACAGCCTGTTGCACTAAATTTTTATCTGTGATTTCTGGGTTTAGTGCCTTGATACACCTGCCTATCTCACGAATTGTTGAATGGCATCTTTCGATTTGACCGTTTGTTTCTGAACGATTTACGGGAGTTTTAAAAATAGATATACCTAGATTTTTAATCATTTGCTCTATGACATTTGAAACAAATGTGCATTCGTTATCAATTACGATATGTTTTGGTAAATTCCAATCATATAAAAGTTCTTGCATTACTTCTTTTATATCTGCAATAGATTTTGATTTGATGAATCTTACTTTGAGATATTTGGAAAATTTATCTACTGATGAAAGGTACAGCAAGTTTGAGTTATACGCAAATATGTCAATGTGAACAATTTCACCTGGATATCTGGGGATTGGAGTCTTTATTGGTATAAATTGTTGTGGTTTCCTATCATACTTTTCCATTTTGCAAATTTCGCAATTTTTTACAAATGACTCTATTACTTTTCTCATCGTTGGGAAATAAAATCTTTTAATGCATTGTAATGAATTCTCTTTCGAATTTCTATGTGCAAAATTATGAATGTTTTTAATTTCGTCTAGTTGTTTTTCTTCATCTGTTAAATCTTCAACTTGTATTTGAGAAAATCTACATCGCATTGTTTTCGGATTGAATAAATTTTTATACACTTCTTGAATAAGACCCATAGTTACTTCATCGGTTAGTATACCGTTAATAATGTTAGGATTGAGGAATCTTTTTAGTTTGTCTGTTAAATATTGGTTAGTAAATTCTGGTTCACAAAAAATATGCCTTTTAAATTTTGGAAACGGCGTCATCATTTCATAGGACGAATTGTTAGTTGTTTTAAATATTAGTTGGTTATGAAAAGCGTTGATGGGGGCTTCAGTAGACAGTATATATTCACTGCTATCATCATCAGCGGAATGTTGTGTTGGTGTTAGAGAATTAATTTGGATTCTTGATAGCGCATCCGCTACAACGTTAGTTTTTCCAGGTTTGTAGCGTAACTCATAATTATGTTCCTCGATGAACGCTTTCCATCGTTTTAGTTTCGCATTGTTATTTTTTGGCGACATTGCATATGTTAAAGGTTGGTGATCTGTTAGTATTGTTATTTTTGCACCATATATGTAATTGCGCAAGGAATGTAAAGCCCAAACTATAGCAAGCATTTCCTTCTCGTTGGTAGCATAGTTTTCTTCCGTTTTCGATAATGTTCTGGATATGAACGTTATTGGTTTTTCAATACCATTGATTTTTTGTGATAAAACACCTCCGATTGCTTTGTCGGACGCGTCTGTGGTTAATATAAAACCATGATCAAAATCGGGGTACGCTAAAACGTCTTCGGATGATAAAATTTCCTTGAGAGTTTTAAATGCGCGAGTGGCGTCTTCGTCAAATTTAATCGGAAAATTTTTTGATTGATTTTTTGTAATTTTACAGTGGCCTTGGCCATCCTCTCCTCTTAAGAGTTTTGTTAGAGGTTTTGCTAGAGCAGCATAATTTTTAACAAATCTTCTATAGTAGCCGGAGAGTCCTAGAAATGCTCTAAGCTCTCGGATAGTTTTAGGTTCGGGATATTTTTGTATGCTTTGAATTTTTTTCTCATTTGGTTTCAGACCATGTTCTGAGACAATGAATCCTAAGAATTCAACTTCAGTTCTTAAAAATTCTGATTTGTCTGGTTGTATTTTAAAATTGGCTTCGCGTAATGTGTTCAAAACAATTTCCAAATTTTTCAAATGTTCATCAAATGTCTTTCCAAAGACTATTATATCGTCGATGTAGACATGACAGATTTTTCCGATATGTTCCCTTAGAACATCATCCATGACCCTCTGAAATATAGAAGGTGCATTCTTTAGACCGAAAGGTAGTCGTAAAAATTCATATTTCCCATTGTTAATTGAAAAAGCGGTTTTTTCGATATCTTTTTCTGTCAAACGAATTTGATGAAAGCCTGATGCTAAATCAAGTGTGGTATAATACTTATTGTTTCCTAAATTCGAAAGAACTGTTGACGTGTCTGGAATAGGATATCTATCACTCTTAGTTTTTAGGTTTAGTTTCCTATAATCGATCACAAGTCGATACTTTTTTTCGTTAGATGCATCAGCCTTTTTGGGTACAATCCAAACAGGTGAGTTATATGGTGAGCGGGATGGTCGAATTATACCATTGTTTAGTAATTTTTTTATCTGTGTCTCCACTTCATGTTTGAGAGACAAGGGGTATGGGTATGACTTACAGTAAACTGGTTCGGTGTCATCCGTAGATATGGTTGCTTCAACCTTTGTTGTCAATGGTAATTTCTCGTCAGGTGGCTGAAATAAATCTTGAAACTTGTTAAGGAATGAATGTAGTTTTCCTTTTTCTTGGTTGTTAAGATGTTGATCTCTTATTTCGATCCTGTTAATTTCCTGTAACGGGTATAGTAAGAGAGGTATTATTTTATCTTTTATAATAAAGTAATCTCTTTTGGCATCTATGAATGCTCCCATTTCTTTGATGGTATCGTAACCAATAATGGCATCGAAAGTTTTCAGTCCTTGTAGATGATAAAATTTTACATTTACATCGGAATAAGGGGCAAATATTTTAGCTTGTGAATATTTCGTGACAAGCAAGTCTCCTCCTACTGATGATACGATAAAGGGTTTCGTTACGTCATGTGAGATTTTCGCATGTTTTGGGTTTATGAAATTCTTATTGGATCCTGTGTCAATTAAAATTTTTATCTGTTGTCCTGCTTTACCATGATATATAAAATAGGGCAAAGCAGACTTCATTCTAAAAAATTTAGTTCTGCTGTACATGAAGTGTTGTTTGTTTTCTCCTGTTTCTCTACATTTCTCATGTATCGTTCATATGACGCCTGACTTTCAGTTTCGTCTTCATATGGATTTCCTTCTTGCGGAAATGTTTCTATGTTGAAAGCTCGTTGTCTTTTCATAGGCCTTACATTGGATGAATTGGGCCTATTCGCGTAATTAATTTGTTGTGACCTAATTGAATGGTCAACTTCCATCGGTTCTGGTCCGCGGAATTGGTTCGTATGTTGCATGAAATTGGGTCGGTTAAAATTTGATCGTTGGAATATTGGTCGTGTCTGATTTGGTTGATAAAAAGCTGGACGCTGGAAATTTCTTGCATGATTCTGGAATGGCTGGTTGATTCCAAAATGTGGTCTTGTGTTGTTTGTCATAAATGGTCTTTGGTGGTTTTGAAATACTCGTGGTGGTGGATGGGGAGTTGGGAGTGGTATTAGGTTCCTTGGTGCTGATGGGGGTGTGTTTACCTGTCTTGGTCTTGTTAGTAATTTTCTACATTCCAAATTCTGGAATGTTATGCAGTAGCTGTATGCTGCTGCTAGAGAAGTCGGTTCGTAGTTTCTTATGAATTTGTATACGTCTCCATCTAGACCTCTGATAAACGCATCTATTGCCTTTTTATTGTACGTCTCTATCATTGCTTTTGAGGCTTCTGGGTGGGCAAATCTGCTATCCGTTTTTATCTGATTCGCAATTAGCGAAAGCAGTCTATTTATTTCATCGTAGTACGTCTCTAAAGATCGACTCTTTTGGTGTGCGCTCATTAGTTGGAAATCGAGCGTCTCCAAGTCGCGTTTCTCTCCATAGTATGTGATAAGCGTTCTCCTTATGTTATTCCAGTTGATCCCTACGTTCGATGCGACTAACGCATCGTTAGCTTCTCCTCTAATCTTTCGTCGAACAAACTTGCATACCATATGGTATTTATTTTGCTGTTCTTCTGTATGACCAGGAGTAGTTTCGTATAACCTGATCAATCCATCAACGTCGCTGATCCAGCTGTTGAGTTCGCTTGGATCTCCACAAAAAACGGGAAGGTCTTTCACCAAACCTGGGATCTTCTCGAAAGTCTCCGGGTTTATGGCGCTGCCGTCCTTTTTTACGAAAAATAGTGGAGGATCTCTATAATCGTCCGTTATATTGTTCTCTTCTAATCGTGCCTCTAGGGCTGCGATTCTGTTGATCAATGCCTCCATTTCGTAATTACTCTTTTTTCCTTCGTTATCTTTCTCTTTTATTGAAACTGAGAATTGTCGTAGTGATTGGACTAATTCCTCCAGTTTGACTAATCTCCTAACTTTTTCACGAATTTCACTTCAAAATTTCGAATTACACTAATCGACACGTATACCGACACACGATTTTCACGGATTTTGTCACTCACTTTTATCGGATGTGAATATGTTTAATATTATTACTTACATTAACAGTTGCATTGTTCACCTCCACTTACGGGGCTGTTTCCTTCACCTCCTCTGACGGGGCTGGTTTTCTTCACCTCCTCTGACGGGGCTGGCTTTCTTCACCTCCTCTGACGGGGCTGATTTTCTTCACCTCCTCTGACGGGGCTGGTTTTGGAATCCTTTGGTGATGTCTTCCTTCTCGGTGCGGCGGCAGAATCCTTTTCCTCCGATAGACTGTTGCTGGCAACTATCGGCTACTCTGGTACCAACTCGCACGGCTGCCTAAAGTGTTCGATAACTTCTGCACTATGCACTTGTGACACTAGCACTAACGCAGTCACTAAAGTTCACTGCACATCAGTTTGTTTTCACTTTTCACAGGCGATCGGGATAGACTTCCGAATGTCTATGTCGGCGTAACTCAAGCACTAACGCGGTTACTGCACTTCACAACACTTGGGTTTTCCTCACCAAAGGTCCCTATTCGGGCGCCAGTTAAACTTTCTTATAACCGTTTGGTCATAAAAATTTTTTTATTAAACCTAGAGATAATTTTACAACTCGACTTATCGTTTCGAACTCCTAATTACAACTGATTTATCATCGCCCAGCTTGTGCCCTGCTGTCGGGAACCCACGATGGTTCCCACGGTTTGGCCACGTTGGCTCTCCACGTGCAGCGGTGTCCTTTTCTGGAGCTGTCTGCGCGTGGCCAGTGTCGCGTTGCTCGGCGTCTTCGTCGTCGTCGCTTTGCTCGGTGCATTCTGCTGCGTTGCAGATTCTCGATGCTCGATGCCGTTCTGCGTTGTCGTCTTTTAGCCCATGCTGCGATGTCGTCTTCGATGCGAGATCAGCTTAACTCGGCTACGATGTCTTAACTCTAGCTTTGATTGTTTTTGGATTGTAGAGAGTTTTATAAACTTCTTGGATAATTCCCATTGTTTGTTCATCTGTGTGAATTCCATTAATTACATTTGGATTGATTAATTTTTTGAATTTATCCTTGATAAAATCAGAAGTAAATGTTGGTTCAATAAAAATATGTCTTCTGAATTTTGGGAAAGGGGTAATTAATTGGTATGAAGAATTAGTTCCAATTTTAAATACTAGTTGGTTGTGGAATACATTAATTGGTGCTTCTGTTGAAGGTATATAAGAATGATCGTCTTCGTCAGCTGAGTGCTGAGTTGGCGTTAATGAGTTTAGTTGTATACGGGAAAGTGCATCTGCTACAACGTTTGATCTTCCGGGTTTGTAGAATAATTGGTAATCGTGTTCCTCCATGAAAGATTTCCATCTTTTCAGTTTTGCGTTGTTGTTCTGCGGAGATAAAGCAAATGTTAATGGTTGATGATCTGTATGAATATTAATTTTAGCTCCGTATATGAAATTTCTCAATGTTTGTAGTGCCCAAACGATGGCAAGCATTTCCTTTTCGTTGGTTGCATAATTTTCCTCTGTTTTGGAAAGAGTACGAGAAATGAAGGTTATCGGTCTATCACCGTCGTGACATTTTTGTGAAAGCACAGCTCCTAGTGCTTTTTCCGATGCGTCTGTTGTTAGTTCGAATGGCTTCTGGAAATCTGGAAAAGCTAAAACATCATTAGAAGATATTATGTCTTTAAGGGTTTGAAATGCGTTTTTTGCGGTTTGATCAAATTTAATAGGGAAATTTTTTGATTCGTGTTTGGAAATTTGGCGATGGCCATCCTCCCCTCTTAGGAGTTTTGTGATGGGTTTTGCCAGTTGTGCATAGTTTTTAATAAACCTGCGGTAGTAACCTGACATTCCTAAGAATCTTCTTAGTTCTTTAAGGTTTTGTGGTTCTGGGAATTTTTTTATGGCTTCAATCTTTTTTATATTTGGTTTAAGTCCTTCACTTGAGACTATGAATCCGAGGAATTCAACTTCTGTCTTTAGAAATTCAGATTTATCCGGTTGTATTTTGAAATTAGCGGCTCTCAGAGTTTCTAGAACAATTCTTAAATTTTGCAGATGTTCTTCAACTGTTTTGCTAAAAATGATTATGTCATCGATGTATATGTGACAAATTTTTCCGATGTGTTCCCTTAAAGTGTCGTCCATGACGCGTTGGAATATTGAAGGGGCATTTTTTAAACCAAATGGCATGCGTACGAATTCATATTTTCCGTTGTTTATTGAAAATGCAGTTTTTTCGATATCATTTTCCGACATAGGTACTTGATGAAATCCTGACGCTAAGTCAAGAGTTGTGAAATATTTATTTGAACCTAGATTGGCTAAAACAGTAGATGGATCCGGAATAGGATATTTATCGCTTATTGTTTGAGTGTTCAATTTTCTGTAGTCTACGACAAGTCTATATTTTTTTTCATTGGCAGCATCCAGTTTTTTTGGAACAATCCACACTGGTGCATTGTATGGGGATTTCGAAGGTCTGATGATTCCATCATTTAGGAGTTTTTCAATTTGCTTGTTAACTTCACCTTTAAGTGCTTGGGGATAGGGATACGTTTTACTATAAACTGGTGATTCATCTTTTGTTCTTATTGTCGCTTTTACTCGCGATGTACAAGGTAGTTTCAAATCTGGTGGTTGGAAAAGATCTTGATATTCCTGTAATAGGTCATGTAGCTTTCTTTTTTCGTTTTGGTTCAGATGATTATCACGAATGTTTATTTTATTTACTTCCTGTAGTTGGTATTGTTGTAATGGAATGACATGTGTGCCATCAATGATTAATATTTCATTGGCTGTGTCAATTACTGCTTTAATTTCCTTTAGTGAATCGTGTCCAATTATGGCATCAAACGATTTTAAATTTTCTAAATGATAAAATTTTAGCATTTTATCTGAATATGGTTTGAATAATCGTGCTTGAGAATAAGCGTCGATTTTAATATCTCCTGCCTCGGATGATACGAAAAATGGTTTATCAACCTTGTGTGAAATTTTTGCATATTTTGGATGTATGTAATTTTTATTAGATCCAGTATCAATTAACATTTTGAGTGGTTCTGAAGCGTTACCATAGAATAAGAAGTAAGGCAACGCTGAGTTTATTCTAAAAAATTCAGCTCTGCTTCTTCAAAAGTTTCTCTGAAGTTATTACCTTCTTGTTTTTCAATTGTTCTGAAATATCGTTCGAATGACTGTTGCACATTGTCAACCGTTGTGTTATTCACGTTGTTGTTTACGTTTTCGAATGTTTGTGCAAGATTGGCATCTGCTATATGATTAATGTTGTTTATGTTTCTGGCGTTTGTTTGGATATTATTGACTCTAGGTCGTTTTGGTGGTCTCACATTGTTTGAATTTGGACGATTTCCGTAATTTACTTGGCGAGTTCTGATAGATTGATCAACGTCCATCGGTTCTGGTGGAGGTTGACGTTGAAATTGATTAGATTGCATTTTTTGAAAGGGCTGTTGGTGCCTTGGAATGAAATTGTTTAAATTTCGATTTCCATACATTGGAGGTTTTGGGTAATGAGGCCTAGGTGGTGTTTGGGCCTGTGTGTACCTTATTGGTGTTGGTGGCGGTAAGGGAATCATATTCCTTGGTGCCGTTGGTGGAGTGTATGTTCTCGGTTTTGTTAACATTTTTCTGCATTCAATATTTTGGAAAGAGATACAATAGCTGTATGCTCCTGCAAGCGATGTTGGCTCATAATTCCTTATGAACTTGTAAACGTCTCCATCGAGTCCTCTCATGAAAGCATCAATTGCTTTTTTGTTGTACATTTCAATTAAAGCTCTGGAAGCTTCGGGGTGTGTAAACCTTTCATCGGTATTTATTTGATTTGCGATGAGGGACAGTAATCTGTTCACCTCGTCGTAATATACTTCAAGTGAGCGGTTCTTCTGTTGCACGCTCATGAGTTGGAAGTCCAATGTTTCCAAGTCACGTTTTTCGCCGTAATAGGTGATCAATGTTTTTTTGATCAGGTTCCAATTTATGCCTACGTTTGAAGCGACGAGTGAGTCATTCGCTTCACCGCGTATTTTTCTACGAATGAATTTGCAGATCATGTGGTATTTATTTTGACGTTCGATGGTATCTGTACCTTTAGTTTGATAGAGTTTCACTAAACTGTCTACATCATTTAACCAGCTATTCAGTTCGCTGGGATCCCCAGTGAATGTTGGTAGATCTTTTACCAAATCGGGAATTTTTTCAAAAGTTTCAGGATTTACACTTGTTCCATCTGGCTTTGTGAAATAAAGCGGTGGATCAGAATAATCGATAAAAGTGGGGGCAATATTGCACGCTTCGAGTGCGGCAATGCGGTTGATAATTTGATCAAGTTCGGGTCTCGACATTTTCAATGTTAGAGATTGTAATGAATTAATTAGATCCTCCAGGATTTTTTCGTTAGTTTAAACACGTTTTTAACTTCACTTGATTGAGTTAGTAATATGTAATATTAATTTGCAATCGTTTTTAATACTCGTTTTTGATTTTTTTTCACTGTTTGAAATTTTCACTTACGATTTTTTATAATTCACTGTACTTACGGTACCATACGCATCCTGTTTCGGGCGTTGGATGTACGTCTTATGTTGTCTTTATCAGCTCCTCTAGCGGGCCTTATGTTGTTTTTCGCTCCTCTAACGGGCCTTATGTTGTTTTTCGCTCCTCTAACGGGCGATGTGTTGTTTTTTGCTGGGAAACCGGCTATGATATTCTTCCTTCTCAGGTGATGGATGGTTCCTTTTTGTCCTGCGTGAGCTGCTAACTGCACAGGTGACTCGGGATCCTTTTCACACGGCTGCACTCGGCGATCAGGAAGTCTTTTTTAGTTTAGGATTTGGTGGTAACTTTCACTCTAACGTGGTTACTTTTCACTTGCACCTTAACTTTATTTTTCACATAGCGCGGTCCCTATTCGGGCGCCAGTTAATAACGCACTCACGGGTTTAGAGTTTTTAAAAAGTTATTTCTATTTTATTAACAACTCCTATTTAAACTCGTGAACGCGGGATGCGATCCTACTCGGTATGGGTTTCACGCCGGTCCGTCTCGGTGTCTGGAGAATGCAGGAAAGAACCGATGATTGAGCGGGCTGCGATGTTTTATAGCTGCGTCATCCGATGGCGATCGATGTTTACTTCTGGCAGCGATCATGATTCGAGCATGATTCGATCGACGATGGTTGGTGACACATTTTATGCTGCGTTGCAGAAAATGTGCTCTCGGCTCGGATGTTGATATTTATGTTATATTGCGCTCGCTTGATGCTCGGTGTTGCGGGTTGTGCTAACTCCTTACTGCGCTGTCGTCTTAACTTGAGTTTTGACACTTTTTCGCATATCGGCATCCTGGGTTCCCATACTGGCCATAGGCCATAGGGCACCGAACGGCCAACCTTTGGTCCGAGGGCTAAAAATTTTTTATCACGAGATTTTGATGAAAATGGCTTCGGAACGCGTTTGTTGTAATGAAAAGGGAAACCAAACAGTATTTGCGAAGAAAAAATTGTCCTTTGAAAAAAATCAATTTTTCTTAGGGTAGAGGTCAAAAATTTTCTAAGTCCCAAAAAATCACATTTTCTCGAATATCTCGAAAACTACTTATCGGACAGGGGTCAACCAAGGTGTTTTGACAAGCTCTAATTAATGAGCCATAGCGACTTTCAAGTGATTTGTTGACACTTTTTCGCATATCGGCATCCTGGGTTCCAATACTGGCCATAGGCAATAAGGCACCGAACAGCCAACTTGTGGTCCGAGGGTAAAAAATTGTTATCATGAGATTTTGATGAAAATGGCTTCGGAACGCGTTTCTTATAACGAAAAGTGAAACCAAACAGTATTTGCGAAGAAAAAAATTGCCCTATGAAAACATCAATTTTTCTTAGGGAAGAGGTCCAAATTTTCTTAGTCCCAAAAAATCACATTTTCTCGAATATCTCGAAAACTACTAATCGGACAGGGGTCAACCAAGGTGTTTTAGAAAGGTCTATTCATGCTCTAATTAATGAGCTTTAGTGACTTTCAAGTGATTTTTTGACACTTTTTCGCATATCGGCATCCTAGGTTCCCATACTGGCCATAGGCCATAGGGCACCGAACGGCCAACATTTGGACCGAGAGCAATAATTTTTTTTCACGAGATTTTGATGAACATGGCTTCGGAACGCGTTTCTTCTTATGAAAAGTGAATCCAAATAGGATTTGCGAAGAAAAAAATTGCCCTATGAAAAAATCACTTTTTCCTAGGGTAGAGGTCAAAAATTTTCTAAGTCCCAAAAAATCACATTTTCTCGAATATCTCGAAAATTACTTATCGGACAGGGGTCAACCAAGGTGTTTTTGAAAGGTCTTTACAAGCTCTAATTAATGTGTCGTAGCGTCTTTCAAGTGAGTTTTGACACTTTTTCGCATATCGGCATCCTGGGTTCCCATACTGGCCATAGGCCATAGGGCACCGAACGGCCAACTTTTGGTCCGAGGGTAAAAATGTTTTTTCACGAGATTTTGATAAAAATGGCTTCAGAACATGTTTCTTATAACGAAAAGTGAAACCAAACAGTATTTGCGAAAAAAAAATTATCCTTCGAAAAAATCAATTTTTTCTAGGGTAGAGGTCAAAAATTTTCTAAGTCCCAAAAAATCACATTTTCTCGAATATCTCGAAAACTACTTATCGGACAGGGGTCAGCCAAGGTATTTTAGAAAGGTCTTTACAAGCTCTAATTAATGTGTCGTAGCGTCTTTCAAGTGATTTTTGACACTTTTTCGCATATCGGCATCCTGGGTTCCCATACTGGCCATAGGCCATAGGGCACCGAACGGCCAAATTATGGTCCAAGGTTTAAATTTTTTTTCACGAGATTTTGATGAAAATGGCTTGGGAACGCGTTTCTTATAATGAAAAGTGAAACCAAACAGTATTTGCGAAGAAAAAAATTGTCCTATGAAAAATCAATTTTTCTTAGGGTAGAGGTAAAAAATTTTCTAAGTCCCAAAAAATCACATTTTCTCGAATATCTCGAAAACTACTTATCGGACAGGGGTCAACCAAGATGTTTTAGAAAGGTCTACACAAGCTCTAATTATTGGGCCATAGCGACTTTCAAGTGAGTTTTGACACTTTTTCGCATATCGGCATCCTGGGTTCCCATACTGGCCATAGGCCATAGGGCACCGAACGGCCAACTTTTGGTCCGAGGGTAAAAATGTTTTTTCACGAGATTTTGATGAAAATGGCTTCGGAACGCGTTTTTTATAATGAAAAGTGAAACCAAACAGTATTTGCGAAGAAAATAATTGCCCTATGAAAAAATCAATTTTTCTTAGGGTAGAGGTCAAAAATTTTCTATGTCCCAAAAAATCAAATTTTCTCGAATATCTCGAAAACAACTTATCGGACAGGGGTCAGCCAAGGTGTTTTAGAAAGGTCTTACCAAGCTATAATTCATTAGCCATAGCGGCTATCAAGTGATTTTTTGACACTTTTTCGCATATCGGCATCCTGGGTTCCCATACTGGCCATAGGCCATAGGGCACCGAACGGCCAACTTTTGGTCCGAGGGTAAAAATTTTTTTTCACGAGATTTTGATAAAAATGGCTTCAGAACATGTTTCTTATAACGAAAAGTGAAACCAAACAGTATTTGCGAAAAAAAATTATCCTTTGAAAAAATCAATTTTTCCTATGGTAGAGGTCAAAAATTTTCTAAGTCCCAAAAAATCACATTTTCTCGAATATCTCGAAAACAACTTATCGGACAGGGGTCAACCAAGGTGTTTTTGAAAGGTCTTTACAAGCTCCAATTAATGAGCCAAAGCGACTTTCAAGTGAGTTTTGACACTTTTTCGCATATCGGCATCCTGGGTTCCCATACTGGCCATAGGCCATAGGGCACCGAACGGCCAACCTTTGGTCCGAGGGCTAAAAATTTTTTATCACGAGATTTTGATGAAAATGGCTTCGGAACGCGTTTGTTGTAATGAAAAGGGAAACCAAACAGTATTTGCGAAGAAAAAATTGTCCTTTGAAAAAAATCAATTTTTCTTAGGGTAGAGGTCCAAATTTTCTTAGTCCCAAAAAATCACATTTTCTCGAATATCTCGAAAACTACTTATCGGACAGGGGTCAACCAAGGTGTCTTGACAAGCTCTAATTAATGAGCCATAGCGACTTTCAAGTGATTTGTTGACACTTTTTCGCATATCGGCATCCTGGGTTCCAATACTGGCCATAGGCAATAAGGCACCGAACAGCCAACTTGTGGTCCGAGGGTAAAAAATTCTTATCATGAGATTTTGATGAAAATGGCTTCGGAACGCGTTTCTTATAACGAAAAGTGAAACCAAACAGTATTTGCGAAGAAAAAAATTGCCCTATGAAAACATCAATTTTTCTTAGGGAAGAGGTCCAAATTTTCTTAGTCCCAAAAAATCACATTTTCTCGAATATCTCGAAAACTACTAATCGGACAGGGGTCAACCAAGGTGTTTTAGAAAGGTCTATTCATGCTCTAATTAATGAGCTTTAGTGACTTTCAAGTGATTTTTTGACACTTTTTCGCATATCGGCATCCTAGGTTCCCATACTGGCCATAGGCCATAGGGCACCGAACGGCCAACATTTGGACCGAGAGCAATAATTTTTTTTCACGAGATTTTGATGAACATGGCTTCGGAACGCGTTTCTTCTTATGAAAAGTGAATCCAAATAGGATTTGCGAAGAAAAAAATTGCCCTATGAAAAAATCACTTTTTCCTAGGGTAGAGGTCAAAAATTTTCTAAGTCCCAAAAAATCATATTTTCTCGATTAGCTCGAAAACTACTTATCGGACAGGGGTCAACCAAGGTGTTTTAGAAAGGTCTTACCAAGCTCTAATTAATGAGCTTTAGTGACTTTCAAGTGATTTTTTGACACTTTTTCGCATATCGGCATCCTAGGTTCCCATACTGGCCATAGGCCATAGGGCACCGAACGGCCAACATTTGGACCGAGAGCAATAATTTTTTTTCACGAGATTTTGATGAACATGGCTTCGGAACGCGTTTCTCCTTATGAAAAGTGAATCCAAATAGGATTTGCGAAGAAAAAAATTGCCCTATGAAAAAATCACTTTTTCCTAGGGTAGAGGTCAAAAATTTTCTAAGTCCCAAAAAATCATATTTTCTCGAATAGCTCGAAAACTACTTATCGGACAGGGGTCAACCAAGGTGTTTTAGAAAGGTCTTTACAAGCTCTAATTAATGTGTCGTAGCGTCTTTCAAGTGATTTTTGACACTTTTTCGCATATCGGCATCCTGGGTTCCCATACTGGCCATAGGCCATAGGGCACCGAACGGCCAACTTTTGGTCCGAGGGTAAAAATGTTTTTTCACGAGATTTTGATAAAAATGGCTTCAGAACATGTTTCTTATAACGAAAAGTGAAACCAAACAGTATTTGCGAAAAAAAATTATCCTTCGAAAAAATCAATTTTTTCTAGGGTAGAGGTCAAAAATTTTCTAAGTCCCAAAAAATCACATTTTCTCGAATATCTCGAAAACTACTTATCGGACAGGGGTCAGCCAAGGTGTTTTAGAAAGGTCTTTACAAGCTCTAATTAATGTGTCGTAGCGTCTTTCAAGTGATTTTTGACACTTTTTCGCATATCGGCATCCTGGGTTCCCATACTGGCCATAGGTCATAGGGCACCGAACGGCCAACCTTTGGTCCGAGGGCTAAAAATTTTTTATCACGAGATTTTGATGAAAATGGCTTCGGAACGCGTTTGTTGTAATGAAAAGGGAAACCAAACAGTATTTGCGAAGAAAAAATTGTCCTTTGAAAAAAATCAATTTTTCTTAGGGTAGAGGTCAAAAATTTTCTAAGTCCCAAAAAATCACATTTTCTCGAATATCTCGAAAACTACTTATCGGACAGGGGTCAACCAAGGTGTCTTTACAAGCTCTAATTAATGAGCCATAGCGACTTTCAAGTGATTTGTTGACACTTTTTCGCATATCGGCATCCTGGGTTCCCATACTGGCCATAGGCCATAGGGCACCGAACGGCCAACCTTTGGTCCGAGGGCTAAAAATTTTTTATCACGAGATTTTGATGAAAATGGCTTCGGAATGCGTTTGTTGTAATGAAAAGGGAAACCAAACAGTATTTGCGAAGAAAAAATTGCCCTATGAAAACATCAATTTTTCTTAGGGAAGAGGTCCAAATTTTCTTAGTCCCAAAAAATCACATTTTCTCGAATATCTCGAAAACTACTTATCGGACAGGGGTCAGCCAAGGTGTTTTAGAAAGGTCTTTACAAGCTCTAATTAATGTGTCGTAGCGTCTTTCAAGTGATTTTTGACACTTTTTCGCATATCGGCATCCTGGGTTCCCATACTGGCCATAGGCCATAGGGCACCGAACGGCCAACTTTTGGTCCGAGGGTAAAAATTTGTTTTCACGAGATTTTGATGAAAATGGCTTCGGAACGCATTTCTGATAATGAAAAGTGAAACCAAACAGTATTTGCGAAGAAAAAAATTGCCCTATGAAAAAATCACTTTTTCCTAGGGTAGAGGTCAAAAATTTTCTAAGTCCCAAAAAATCATATTTTCTCGAATAGCTCGAAAACTACTTATCGGACAGGGGTCAACCAAGGTGTTTTAGAAAGGTCTTTACAAGCTCTAATTAATGTGTCGTAGCGTCTTTCAAGTGATTTTTGACACTTTTTCGCATATCGGTATCCTGGGTTCCCATACTGACTATAGGCCCTAGGGCACCGAACGGCCAACTTTTGGTCCAAGGGTAAAACATTTTTTCCACTATATTTTTATGAAAATGGCTTCGAAACGCGTTTCTTATGATGAAAAGTGACACCAAACAGTATTTGCGAATAAAAAATAGTCCTCTGAAAAAATCAATTTTTCTTTTGGTAGAGGTCAAAAATTTTCTAAGTCCCAAAAAATCACAGTTTCTCGAATGTCTCGAAAACTACTTATCGGACAGGGGTCAACCAAGATGTTTTAGAAAGGTCTTCACAAGCTCTAATTATTGGGCCATAGCGACTTTCAAGTGAGTTTTGACACTTTTTCGCATATCGGCATCCTGGGTTCCCATACTGGCCATAGGCCATAGGGCACCGAACGGCCAACTTTTGGTCCGAGGGTAAAAATGTTTTTTCACGAGATTTTGATGAACATGGCTTCGGAACGCGTTTCTTATAATGAAAAGTGAATCCAAATAGGATTTGCGAAGAAAAAAATTGCCCTATGAAAAAATCAATTTTTCTTTTGGTAGAGGTCAAAAATTTTCTAAGTCCCAAAAAATCACATTTTCTCGAATATCTCGAAAACTACTTATCGGACAGGGGTCAGCCAAGGTGTTTTAGAAAGGTCTTACCAAGCTATAATTCATTAGCCATAGCGGCTATCAAGTGATTTTTTGACACTTTTTCGCATATCGGCATCCTGGGTTCCCATACTGGCCATAGGCCATAGGGCACCGAACGGCCAACTTTTGGTCCGAGGGTAAAAATTTTTTTTCACGAGATTTTGATAAAAATGGCTTCAGAACAGGTTTCTTATAACGAAAAGTGAAACCATACAGTATTTGCGAAAAAAAATTATCCTTTGAAAAAATCAATTTTTCCTATGGTAGAGGTCAAATTTTTCTAAGTCCCAAAAAATCACATTTTCTCGAATATCTCGAAAACAACTGATCGGACAGGGGTCAACCAAGGTGTTTTTGAAAGGTCTTTACAAGCTCCAATTAATGAGCCAAAGCGACTTTCAAGTGAGTTTTGACACTTTTTCGCATATCGGCATCCTGGGTTCCCATACTGGCCATAGGCCATAGGGCACCGAACGGCCAACTTTTGGTCCGAGGGTAAAAAATTTTTATCACGAGATTTTGATGAAAATGGCTTCGGAACGCTTTTCTTATGATGAAAAGTGAAACCAAACAGTATTTGCGAAGAAAAGATTGTCCTATGAAAAAATCACTTTTTCTCAGGGAAGAGGTCAGAAATTTTCTATGTCCCAAAAAATCACATTTTCTCGAATATCGCGAAAACTACTTATTGAACAGGGGTCAACCAAGATGTTTTAGAAAGGTCTTCACAAGCTCTAATTATTGGGCCATAGCGACTTTCAAGTGAGTTTTGACACTTTTTCGCATATCGGCATCCTGGGTTCCCATACTGGCCATAGGCCATAGGGCACCGAACGGCCAACCTTTGGTCCGAGGGCTAAAAATTTTTTATCACGAGATTTTGATGAAAATGGCTTCGGAACGCGTTTCTTATAACGAAAAGTGAAACCAAACAGTATTTGCGAAGAAAAAAATTGCCCTATGAAAACATCAATTTTTCTTAGGGAAGAGGTCCAAATTTTCTTAGTCCCAAAAAATCACATTTTCTCGAATATCTCGAAAACTACTAATCGGACAGGGGTCAACCAAGGTGTTTTAGAAAGGTCTATTCATGCTCTAATTAATGAGCCATAGCGACTTTCAAGTGATTTTTGACACTTTTTCGCATATCGGCATCCTGGGTTCCCATACTAGCCATAGGCCATAGGGCACCGAACGGCCAACTTTTGGTCCGAGGGCAAAAATTTTTTTCACGAGATTTTGATGAAAATGGCTTCGGAACGCGTTTCTTCTAATGAAAAATGAAACCAAACAGTATTTGCGAAGAAAATAATTGCCCTATGAAAAAATAAATTTTTCTTAGGGTAGAGGTCCAAATTTTCTTAGTCCCAAAAAATCACATTTTCTCGAATATCTCGAAAACTACTTATCGGACAGGGGTCAACCAAGGTGTCTTGACAAGCTCTAATTAATGAGCCATAGCGACTTTCAAGTGATTTGTTGACACTTTTTCGCATATCGGCATCCTGGGTTCCAATACTGGCCATAGGCAATAAGGCACCGAACAGCCAACTTGTGGTCCGAGGGTAAAAAATTGTTATCATGAGATTTTGATGAAAATGGCTTCGGAACGCGTTTCTTATAACGAAAAGTGAAACCAAACAGTATTTGCGAAGAAAAAAATTGCCCTATGAAAACATCAATTTTTCTTAGGGAAGAGGTCCAAATTTTCTATGTCCCAAAAAATCACATTTTCTCGAATATCTCGAAAACTACTAATCGGACAGGGGTCAACCAAGGTGTTTTAGAAAGGTCTATTCATGCTCTAATTAATGAGCTTTAGTGACTTTCAAGTGATTTTTAGACACTTTTTCGCATATCGGTATCCTGGGTTCCCATACTGGCCATAGGCCATAGGGCACCGAACGGCCAACTTTTGGTCCGAGGGTAAAAATTTTTTTTCACGAGATTTTGATAAAAATGGCTTCAGAACATGTTTCTTATAACGAAAAGTGAAACCAAACAGCATATGCAAAGAAAAAATTGTCCTATGAAAAAATAAATTTTTCTCAGGGTAGAGGTCAGAAATTTTCTATGGCCCAAAAAATCACATTTTCTCGAATATCTCGAAAACTACTTATCGAACAGGGGTCAACAAAGGTGTAAAAGAAAGGTCTAAACAAGCTCTAATTTATGAGCCATTTCGACTTTCATTGCAATTTTGACACTTTTTCGCATATCGGCATCCTGGTTTCCCATATTTGCCATAGGCCATAGGGCACCGAACGGCCAACTTTTGGACCGAGGGTAAAAATTTTTTATCACGAGATTTTGATGAAAATGGCTTCGGAACGCGTTTGTTGTAATGCAAAGTGAAACCAAACAGTATTTGCGAAGAAAAAATTGTCCTTTGAAAAAAAACCAATTTTTCTTAGGGTAGAGGTCAAAAATTTTCTAAGTCCCAAAAAATCACATTTTCTCGAATATCTCGAAAACTACTTATCGGACAGGGGTCAACCAAGGTGTCTTTACAAGCTCTAATTAATGAGCCATAGCGACTTTCAAGTGATTTGTTGACACTTTTTCGCATATCGGCATCCTGGGTTCCAATACTGGCCATAGGCAATAAGGCACCGAACAGCCAACTTGTGGTCCGAGGGTAAAAAATTGTTATCATGAGATTTTGATGAAAATGGCTTCGGAACGCGTTTCTTATAACGAAAAGTGAAACCAAACAGTATTTGCGAAGAAAAAAATTGCCCTATGAAAACATAAATTTTTTTTTAGGGAAGAGGTCCAAATTTTCTTAGTCCCAAAAAATCACATTTTCTCGAATATCTCGAAAATTACTAATCAGACAGGGGTCAACCAAGGTGTTTTAGAAAGGTCTATTCATGCTCTAATTAATGAGCCATAGCGACTTTCAAGTGATTTGTTGACACTTTTTCGCATATCGGCATCCTGGGTTCCCATACTAGCCATAGGCCATAGGGCACCGAACGGCCAACTTTTGGTCCGAGGGCAAAAATTTTTTTCACGAGATTTTGATGAAAATGGCTTCGGAACGCGTTTCTTCTAATGAAAAGTGAAACCAAACAGTATTTGCGAAGAAAATAATTGCCCTATGAAAAAATAAATTTTTCTTAGCATACAGGTCAAAAATTTCTACATCCCAAAAAATCACATTTTCTCGAATATCTCGAAAACTTCTTATCGGACAGGGGTCAACCAAGAGTTAGCACAACCCGCAACACCGAGCATCAAGCGAGCGCAATATAACATAAATATCAACATCCGAGCCGAGAGCACATTTTCTGCAACGCAGCATAAAATGTGTCACCAACCATCGTCGATCGAATCATGCTCGAATCATGATCGCTGCCAGAAGTAAACATCGATCGCCATCGGATGATGCAGCTATAAAACATCGCAGCCCGCTCAATCATCGGTTCTTTCCTGCATTCTCCTGACACCGAGACGGACCGGCGTGAAACCCGTACCGAGTAGGATCGCATCCCGCGTTCACGAGTTTAAATAAGAGTTGTTAATAAAATAGAAATAATTTTTTAAAAACTCTAAACCCGTGAGTGCGTTATTAACTGGCGCCCGAATAGGGACCGCGCTATGTGAAAAATAAAGTTAAGGTGCAAGTGAAAAGTAACCACGTTAGAGTGAAAGTTACCACCAAATCCTAAACTAAAAAAGACTTCCTGATCGCCGAGTGCAGCCGTGTGAAAAGGATCCCGAGTCACCTGTGCAGTTAGCAGCTCACGCAGGACAAAAAGGAACCATCCATCACACTGAGAAGGAAGAATATCATAGCCGGTTTCCCAGCAAAAAACAACACATCGCCCGTTAGAGGAGCGAAAAACAACATAAGGCCCGTTAGAGGAGCGAAAAACAACATAAGGCCCGCTAGAGGAGCTGATAAAGACAACATAAGACGTACATCCAACGCCCGAAACAGGATGCGTATGGTACCGTAAGTACAGTGAATTATAAAAAATCGTAAGTGAAAATTTCAAACAGTGAAAAAAATCAAAAACGAGTATTAAAAACGATTGCAAATTAATATTACATATTACTAACTCAATCAAGTGAAGTTAAAAACGTGTTTAAACTAACGAAAAAATCCTGGAGGATCTAATTAATTCATTACAATCTCTAACATTGAAAATGTCGAGACCCGAACTTGATCAAATTATCAACCGCATTGCCGCACTCGAAGCGTGCAATATTGCCCCCACTTTTATCGATTATTCTGATCCATCGCTTGATTTCACAAAGCCAGATGGAACAAGTGTAAATCCTGAAACTTTTGAAAAAATTCCCGATTTGGTAAAAGATCTACCAACATTCACTGGGGATCCCAGCGAACTGAATAGCTGGTTAAATGATGTAGACAGTTTAGTGAAACTCTATCAAACTAAAGGTACAGATACCATCGAACGTCAAAATAAATACCACATGATCTGCAAATTCATTCGTAGAAAAATACGCGGTGAAGCGAATGACTCACTCGTCGCTTCAAACGTAGGCATAAATTGGAACCTGATCAAAAAAACATTGATCACCTATTACGGCGAAAAACGTGACTTGGAAACATTGGACTTCCAACTCATAAGCGTGCAACAGAAGAACCGCTCACTTGAAGTATATTACGACGAGGTGAACAGATTACTGTCCCTCATCGCAAATCAAATAAATACCGATGAAAGGTTTACACACCCCGAAGCTTCCAGAGCTTTAATTGAAATGTACAACAAAAAAGCAATTGATGCTTTCATGAGAGGACTCGATGGAGACGTTTACAAGTTCATAAGGAATTATGAGCCAACATCGCTTGCAGGAGCATACAGCTATTGTATCTCTTTCCAAAATATTGAATGCAGAAAAATGTTAACAAAACCGAGAACATACACTCCACCAACGGCACCAAGGAATATGATTCCCTTACCGCCACCAACACCAATAAGGTACACACATGCCCAGCCACCACCTAGGCCTCATTACCCAAAACCTCCAATGTATGGAAATCGAAATTTAAACAATTTCATTCCAAGGCACCAACAGCCCTTTCAAAAAATGCAATCTAATCAATTTCAACGTCAACCTCCACCAGAACCGATGGACGTTGATCAATCTATCAGAACTCGCCAAGTAAATTACGGAAATCGTCCAAATTCAAACAATGTGAGACCACCAAAACGACCTAGAGTCAATAATATCCAAACAAACGCCAGAAACATAAACAACATTAATCATATAGCAGATGCCAATCTTGCACAAACATTCGAAAACGTAAACAACAACGTGAATAACACAACGGTTGACAATGTGCAACAGTCATTCGAACGATATTTCAGAACAATTGAAAAACAAGAAGGTAATAACTTCAGAGAAACTTTTGAAGAAGCAGAGCTGAATTTTTTAGAATAAACTCAGCGTTGCCTTACTTCTTATTCTATGGTAACGCTTCAGAACCACTCAAAATGTTAATTGATACTGGATCTAATAAAAATTACATACATCCAAAATATGCAAAAATTTCACACAAGGTTGATAAACCATTTTTCGTATCATCCGTAGCAGGAGATATTAAAATCGACGCTTATTCTCAAGCACGATTATTCAAACCATATTCAGATAAAATGCTAAAATTTTATCATTTAGAAAATTTAAAATCGTTTGATGCCATAATTGGACACGATTCACTAAAGGAAATTAAAGCAGTAATTGACACAGCCAATGAAATATTAATCATTGATGGCACACATGTCATTCCATTACAACAATACCAACTACAGGAAGTAAATAAAATAAACATTCGTGATAATCATCTGAACCAAAACGAAAAAAGAAAGCTACATGACCAGTTAAGACATCGTAGCCGAGTTAAGCTGATCTCGCATCGAAGACGACATCGCAGCATGGGCTAAAAGACGACAACGCAGAACGGCATCGAGCATCGAGAATCTGCAACGCAGCAGAATGCACCGAGCAAAGCGATGACGACGAAGACGCCGAGCAACGCGACACTGGCCACGCGCAGACAGCTCCAGAAAAGGACACCGCTGCACGTGGAGAGCCAACGTGGCCAAACCGTGGGAACCATCGTGGGTTCCCGACAGTAGGGCACAAGCTGGGCGATGATAAATTAGTTGTAATTAGGAGTTCGAAACGATAAGTCGAGTTGTAAAATTATCTCTAGGTTTAATAAAATTTTTTTTATGACCAAACGGTTATAAGAAAGTTTAACTGGCGCCCGAATAGGGACCTTTGGTGAGGAAAACCCAAGTGTTGTGAAGTGCAGTAACCGCGTTAGTGCTTGAGTTACGCCGACATAGACATTCGGAAGTCTATCCCGATCGCCTGTGAAAAGTGAAAACAAACTGATGTGCAGTGAACTTTAGTGACTGCGTTAGTGCTAGTGTCACAAGTGCATAGTGCAGAAGTTATCGAACACTTTAGGCAGCCGTGCGAGTTGGTACCAGAGTAGCCGATAGTTGCCAGCAACAGTCTATCGGAGGAAAAGGATTCTGCCGCCGCACCGAGAAGGAAGACATCACCAAAGGATTCCAAAACCAGCCCCGTCAGAGGAGGTGAAGAAAATCAGCCCCGTCAGAGGAGGTGAAGAAAGCCAGCCCCGTCAGAGGAGGTGAAGAAAACCAGCCCCGTCAGAGGAGGTGAAGGAAACAGCCCCGTAAGTGGAGGTGAACAATGCAACTGTTAATGTAAGTAATAATATTAAACATATTCACATCCGATAAAAGTGAGTGACAAAATCCGTGAAAATCGTGTGTCGGTATACGTGTCGATTAGTGTAATTCGAAATTTTGAAGTGAAATTCGTGAAAAAGTTAGGAGATTAGTCAAACTGGAGGAATTAGTCCAATCACTACGACAATTCTCAGTTTCAATAAAAGAGAAAGATAACGAAGGAAAAGAGAGTAATTACGAAATGGAGGCATTGATCAACAGAATCGCAGCCCTAGAGGCACGATTAGAAGAGAACAATATAACGGACGATTATAGAGATCCTCCACTATTTTTCGTAAAAAAGGACGGCAGCGCCATAAACCCGGAGACTTTCGAGAAGATCCCAGGTTTGGTGAAAGACCTTCCCGTTTTTTGTGGAGATCCAAGCGAACTCAACAGCTGGATCAGCGACGTTGATGGATTGATCAGGTTATACGAAACTACTCCTGGTCATACAGAAGAACAGCAAAATAAATACCATATGGTATGCAAGTTTGTTCGACGAAAGATTAGAGGAGAAGCTAACGATGCGTTAGTCGCATCGAACGTAGGGATCAACTGGAATAACATAAGGAGAACGCTTATCACATACTATGGAGAGAAACGCGACTTGGAGACGCTCGATTTCCAACTAATGAGCGCACACCAAAAGAGTCGATCTTTAGAGACGTACTACGATGAAATAAATAGACTGCTTTCGCTAATTGCGAATCAGATAAAAACGGATAGCAGATTTGCCCACCCAGAAGCCTCAAAAGCGATGATAGAGACGTACAATAAAAAGGCAATAGATGCGTTTATCAGAGGTCTAGATGGAGACGTATACAAATTCATAAGAAACTACGAACCGACTTCTCTAGCAGCAGCATACAGCTACTGCATAACATTCCAGAATTTGGAATGTAGAAAATTACTAACAAGACCAAGACAGGTAAACACACCCCCATCAGCACCAAGGAACCTAATACCACTCCCAACTCCCCATCCACCACCACGAGTATTTCAAAACCACCAAAGACCATTTATGACAAACAACACAAGACCACATTTTGGAATCAACCAGCCATTCCAGAATCATGCAAGAAATTTCCAGCGTCCAGCTTTTTATCAACCAAATCAGACACGACCAATATTCCAACGATCAAATTTTAACCGACCCAATTTCATGCAACATACGAACCAATTCCGCGGACCAGAACCGATGGAAGTTGACCATTCAATTAGGTCACAACAAATTAATTACGCGAATAGGCCCAATTCATCCAATGTAAGGCCTATGAAAAGACAACGAGCTTTCAACATAGAAACATTTCCGCAAGAAGGAAATCCATATGAAGACGAAACTGAAAGTCAGGCGTCATATGAACGATACATGAGAAATGTAGAGAAACAGGAGAAAACAAACAACACTTCATGTACAGCAGAACTAAATTTTTTAGAATGAAGTCTGCTTTGCCCTATTTTATATATCATGGTAAAGCAGGACAACAGATAAAAATTTTAATTGACACAGGATCCAATAAGAATTTCATAAACCCAAAACATGCGAAAATCTCACATGACGTAACGAAACCCTTTATCGTATCATCAGTAGGAGGAGACTTGCTTGTCACGAAATATTCACAAGCTAAAATATTTGCCCCTTATTCCGATGTAAATGTAAAATTTTATCATCTACAAGGACTGAAAACTTTCGATGCCATTATTGGTTACGATACCATCAAAGAAATGGGAGCATTCATAGATGCCAAAAGAGATTACTTTATTATAAAAGATAAAATAATACCTCTCTTACTATACCCGTTACAGGAAATTAACAGGATCGAAATAAGAGATCAACATCTTAACAACCAAGAAAAAGGAAAATTACATTCATTCCTTAACAAGTTTCAAGATTTATTTCAGCCACCTGACGAGAAATTACCATTTACAACAAAGGTTGAAGCAACCATATCTACGGATGACACCGAACCAGTTTACTGTAAGTCATACCCATACCCCTTGTCTCTCAAACATGAAGTGGAGACACAGATAAAAAAATTACTAAACAATGGTATAATTCGACCATCCCGCTCACCATATAACTCACCTGTTTGGATTGTACCCAAAAAGGCTGATGCATCTAACGAAAAAAAGTATCGACTTGTGATCGATTATAGGAAACTAAACCTAAAAACTAAGAGTGATAGATATCCTATTCCAGACACGTCAACAGTTCTTTCGAATTTAGGAAACAATAAGTATTATACCACACTTGATTTAGCATCAGGCTTTCATCAAATTCGTTTGACAGAAAAAGATATCGAAAAAACCGCTTTTTCAATTAACAATGGGAAATATGAATTTTTACGACTACCTTTCGGTCTAAAGAATGCACCTTCTATATTTCAGAGGGTCATGGATGATGTTCTAAGGGAACATATCGGAAAAATCTGTCATGTCTACATCGACGATATAATAGTCTTTGGAAAGACATTTGATGAACATTTGAAAAATTTGGAAATTGTTTTGAACACATTACGCGAAGCCAATTTTAAAATACAACCAGACAAATCAGAATTTTTAAGAACTGAAGTTGAATTCTTAGGATTCATTGTCTCAGAACATGGTCTGAAACCAAATGAGAAAAAAATTCAAAGCATACAAAAATATCCCGAACCTAAAACTATCCGAGAGCTTAGAGCATTTCTAGGACTCTCCGGCTACTATAGAAGATTTGTTAAAAATTATGCTGCTCTAGCAAAACCTCTAACAAAACTCTTAAGAGGAGAGGATGGCCAAGGCCACTGTAAAATTACAAAAAATCAATCAAAAAATTTTCCGATTAAATTTGACGAAGACGCCACTCGCGCATTTAAAACTCTCAAGGAAATTTTATCATCCGAAGACGTTTTAGCGTACCCCGATTTTGATCATGGTTTTATATTAACCACAGACGCGTCCGACAAAGCAATCGGAGGTGTTTTATCACAAAAAATCAATGGTATTGAAAAACCAATAACGTTCATATCCAGAACATTATCGAAAACGGAAGAAAACTACGCTACCAACGAGAAGGAAATGCTTGCTATAGTTTGGGCTTTACATTCCTTGCGCAATTACATATATGGTGCAAAAATAACAATACTAACAGATCACCAACCTTTAACATATGCAATGTCGCCAAAAAATAACAATGCGAAACTAAAACGATGGAAAGCGTTCATCGAGGAACATAATTATGAGTTACGCTACAAACCTGGAAAAACTAACGTTGTAGCGGATGCGCTATCAAGAATCCAAATTAATTCTCTAACACCAACACAACATTCCGCTGATGATGATAGCAGTGAATATATACTGTCTACTGAAGCCCCCATTAACGCTTTTCATAACCAACTAATATTTAAAACAACTAACAATTCGTCCTATGAAATGATGACGCCGTTTCCAAAATTTAAAAGGCATATTTTTTGTGAACCAGAATTTACTAACCAATATTTAACAGACAAACTAAAAAGATTCCTCAATCCTAACATTATTAACGGTATACTAACCGATGAAGTAACTATGGGTCTTATTCAAGAAGTGTATAAAAATTTATTCAATCCGAAAACAATGCGATGTAGATTTTCTCAAATACAAGTTGAAGATTTAACAAATGAAGAAAAACAACTAGACGAAATTAAAAACATTCATAATTTTGCACATAGAAATTCGAAAGAGAATTCATTACAATGCATTAAAAGATTTTATTTCCCAACGATGAGAAAAGTAATAGAGTCATTTGTAAAAAATTGCGAAATTTGCAAAATGGAAAAGTATGATAGGAAACCACAACAATTTATACCAATAAAGACTCCAATCCCCAGATATCCAGGTGAAATTGTTCACATTGACATATTTGCGTATAACTCAAACTTGCTGTACCTTTCATCAGTAGATAAATTTTCCAAATATCTCAAAGTAAGATTCATCAAATCAAAATCTATTGCAGATATAAAAGAAGTAATGCAAGAACTTTTATATGATTGGAATTTACCAAAACATATCGTAATTGATAACGAATGCACATTTGTTTCAAATGTCATAGAGCAAATGATTAAAAATCTAGGTATATCTATTTTTAAAACTCCCGTAAATCGTTCAGAAACAAACGGTCAAATCGAAAGATGCCATTCAACAATTCGTGAGATAGGCAGGTGTATCAAGGCACTAAACCCAGAAATCACAGATAAAAATTTAGTGCAACAGGCTGTATACAAATACAACAACACCATTCATTCGTTTACGAAAGAGACCCCCAAAAACGTATATATCGGAGAACAATCGGAAGAAATGTCGTTTAGAGACAGAGCGTTATTAAGAGAAAAACTTGATAAAAAAATTATAAAACTATTCGAAGAGAAAAGTGAAAAGATGAAAGATAAGAAATATAAAGACTATGAACCAAATCAATATGCGTACGAAAAGAGGAAAACAAATAATAAACGAGATAGTCGTTTCAATATGGTAAAGATTAAAGAAAATTATCCTACGTATGTAATCGATACACATAACAGAA
The DNA here is from genome assembly GCF_013141755.1 of Anopheles stephensi. Taxonomy (NCBI): domain Eukaryota; kingdom Metazoa; phylum Arthropoda; class Insecta; order Diptera; family Culicidae; genus Anopheles; species Anopheles stephensi. Next base: position 236,503 of record NW_023405389.1, on the reverse strand, counting down.
AAATTCATAAAGTGAATTTAAGAAATCCGACTAATTGATTCATTATTCTTATCATTTCAGTACAATCCTTATCGCTATTTCATCGATAGAATCGAGTAAAATTAAGATACATAATGTAACAAATGATCCATTAGCCATAATACCGATAGGGAAAGCTAAAGTACAAATTGGGTACATTAGAACAATTCATCCAATAGATTTAGCCGATATCAACGAAACAATAGAGAAAACATTGCTAGATAGTCCAAATGGAATTTTTACTGAACCTATCGACAATTTAATTAGAATAAAAGCTAGCATGCTACAGGACACTTTGGCGAAAATCAAACCATTTGTGAAAAGGCAAAAACGATGGGACACGATAGGTAAAGTTTGGAAATGGATCGCCGGAACTCCTGACGCCGACGACCTACATGTCATTAACTCCACAATGAACTCCCTGATAGCAGAAAGCAACAAACAAATAATAATCAACCAAGGTTTCAACGACAGGCTGAAACAAATAACTGATGTCGCTAACCAAATCGTAAATATCGAGAACGAACGCTATGAGTCATACCAAGTAGAAAATCGAAAACTTATTCTACTTCCCAACATAAATATGTTACAAGAAAAATTGGATGTCATAGAAGACGCTATACTGTTAGCTAAACACGGGATTCCGAGCAGTAAGCTACTATCCCTTGAGGATCTGACCTCAATAGAACAGTTCCTTGAAAAGAATAACATTAAATACAACACACCGGAAGAATTGCTAAGGCAATCAACTGCCCAAGTTGCAGTAAATGAAACTCATATACTAAAGTTCCCCAAACTATCTCCAAAAATCTACGAATACGACTATATCGATTCGATAATACAACACGATGCACGTATAATCGTCACACAGAACTATATATTACAAAATCAAACCCACGTATATTCCATGGCAGAGAAGTGCCAACAACAAGAAGACGTTTATATATGTCCGCAAATCGGCATACAACAACCCACAACATGCATTCAACAAATTGTGAAAAGAGAAGATTCACAATGTGACTACGAAAAGATTTATAGCCAAGGCTTCATAAAAAGAATCAAAGAAGACACAATACTAATCAATGACGTCATAGCAGAAATCGCATCAAACTGCAGCAAAATGAACCAAGTACTGAACGGTTCCTACGTCATACAATTCGAAAATTGTAACATCATCATTAATGGAGAAATTTATTCAAACAATGAAGTCACCATTCCTGGTAAACCATTTAAGTCAACAACAGGAATTAACATTGACAAAGGCGAAATCAAACATAGACCGCCTCTTCAACTGATACAAAACCTCACAATAGAACACAGAGAAAAGCTAAAAAGTATCAACCTACAAAACGACTCCTTGAGATGGAAATTTAACATATTTGGAGGAACATTTGCGTTAATATGCATATGCGCATGTATAATATTTCTATTCTTCCAATTCAAGAGAACTACAGTAAAAATAGACATGACTCAAGCGAAACAACTCGAAACCTTTGTCAGCCGACCTATCTCGTTCCACGCAGCAGCGAGACTTTGAGGGCAAAGTCACTTAAGAGGGGAGGAGTTAAGACATCGTAGCCGAGTTAAGCTGATCTCGCATCGAAGACGACATCGCAGCATGGGCTAAAAGACGACAACGCAGAACGGCATCGAGCATCGAGAATCTGCAACGCAGCAGAATGCACCGAGCAAAGCGATGACGACGAAGACGCCGAGCAACGCGACACTGGCCACGCGCAGACAGCTCCAGAAAAGGACACCGCTGCACGTGGAGAGCCAACGTGGCCAAACCGTGGGAACCATCGTGGGTTCCCGACAGTAGGGCACAAGCTGGGCGATGATAAATTAGTTGTAATTAGGAGTTCGAAACGATAAGTCGAGTTGTAAAATTATCTCTAGGTTTAATAAAAAATTTTTTATGACCAAACGGTTATAAGAAAGATTAACTGACCTATTACAGGAATATCAAGATCTTTTCCAACCACCAGATTTGAAACTACCTTGTACATCGCGAGTAAAAGCGACAATAAGAACAAAAGATGAATCACCAGTTTATAGTAAAACGTATCCCTATCCCCAAGCACTTAAAGGTGAAGTTAACAAGCAAATTGAAAAACTCCTAAATGATGGAATCATTAGACCTTCGAAATCCCCATACAATGCACCAGTGTGGATTGTTCCAAAAAAACTGGATGCTGCCAATGAAAAAAAATATAGACTTGTCGTAGACTACAGAAAATTGAACACTCAAACAATAAGCGATAAATATCCTATTCCGGATCCATCTACTGTTTTAGCCAATCTAGGTTCAAATAAATATTTCACAACTCTTGACTTAGCGTCAGGATTTCATCAAGTACCTATGTCGGAAAATGATATCGAAAAAACTGCATTTTCAATAAACAACGGAAAATATGAATTCGTACGCATGCCATTTGGTTTAAAAAATGCCCCTTCAATATTCCAACGCGTCATGGACGACACTTTAAGGGAACACATCGGAAAAATTTGTCACATATACATCGATGACATAATCATTTTTAGCAAAACAGTTGAAGAACATCTGCAAAATTTAAGAATTGTTCTAGAAACTCTGAGAGCCGCTAATTTCAAAATACAACCGGATAAATCTGAATTTCTTAAGACAGAAGTTGAATTCCTCGGATTCATAGTCTCAAGTGAAGGACTTAAACCAAATATAAAAAAGATTGAAGCCATAAAAAAATTTCCAGAACCACAAAACCTTAAAGAACTAAGAAGATTCTTAGGAATGTCAGGTTACTACCGCAGGTTTATTAAAAACTATGCACAACTGGCAAAACCCATCACAAAACTCCTAAGAGGGGAGGATGGCCATCGCCAAATTTCCAAACACGAATCAAAAAATTTCCCTATTAAATTTGATCAAACCGCAAAAAACGCATTTCAAACCCTTAAAGACATAATATCTTCTAATGATGTTTTAGCTTTTCCAGATTTCCAGAAGCCATTCGAACTAACAACAGACGCATCGGAAAAAGCACTAGGAGCTGTGCTTTCACAAAAATGTCACGACGGTGATAGACCGATAACCTTCATTTCTCGTACTCTTTCCAAAACAGAGGAAAATTATGCAACCAACGAAAAGGAAATGCTTGCCATCGTTTGGGCACTACAAACATTGAGAAATTTCATATACGGAGCTAAAATTAATATTCATACAGATCATCAACCATTAACATTTGCTTTATCTCCGCAGAACAACAACGCAAAACTGAAAAGATGGAAATCTTTCAGGAAGGAACACGATTACCAATTATTCTACAAACCCGGAAGATCAAACGTTGTAGCAGATGCACTTTCCCGTATACAACTAAACTCATTAACGCCAACTCAGCACTCAGCTGACGAAGACGATCATTCTTATATACCTTCAACAGAAGCACCAATTAATGTATTCCACAACCAACTAGTATTTAAAATTGGAACTAATTCTTCATACCAATTAATTACCCCTTTCCCAAAATTCAGAAGACATATTTTTATTGAACCAACATTTACTTCTGATTTTATCAAGGATAAATTCAAAAAATTAATCAATCCAAATGTAATTAATGGAATTCACACAGATGAACAAACAATGGGAATTATCCAAGAAGTTTATAAAACTCTCTACAATCCAAAAACAATCAAAGCTAGATTTTCCCAAAGACAAGTACAAGACCTATGCGATGAAGAAACACAAATTGAAGAAATCAAGAATATTCATAATTTTGCTCACAGAAATGCTAAGGAAAACTCATTGCAATTTATAAAAAAATTCTACTTTCCCGGAATGAGAAAAAGTATTCAAAACATTGTAAAAAATTGTGAGATATGTAAAACAGAAAAATACGAGAGAAAACCCCAAGAATTTATACCAGTAAAAACACCAATACCGACATATCCTGGAGAAATTATCCATATTGACATATTTGCTTATAACGCAAACTTTTTATTTATCTCATCTATAGATAAATTTTCAAAATACGTTAAAATACGACCGATAAAATCGAAATCAATCGCTGATATAAAGGAAGTTTTACTACAACTCCTATATGACTGGGACTTACCAGCTCAAATTGTAATAGACAACGAATGTACGTTTGTCTCAAACGTTATCGAACAATCAATACTAAACCTAGGAACAAAAATATTTAAAACTCCAGTTAATCGTTCAGAAACGAATGGACAAATAGAACGTTGCCATTCAACAATTAGAGAAATCGCTAGATGCACAAAAAAACTCAATCCAGAGATGAGCATTATAACATTAGTACAACAAGCTGTTTATAAGTATAATCACAGCATACATTCATTCATAAAGGATACACCACGAAATGTGTATGTAGGAGAAATATCAAACGATCCGCTAGAGAGATCAAGAATAAGAGAAAAAACAAATGAAAGAATACTACAGATATTCAAAAAGAATGAAGAAAAAATCAAAGATGAAAAATATAAGGATTACGTAGAAAACGAATATGCATTCGAAAAGAAAAAGACGAATAACAAACGCGAAAGTCGTTTTAATGCAGTAAAAGTAAAGGAGAATCATCCAACATATATTATCGATTCAAACAATCGAAAAATACATAAAGTAAACTTAAGAAAGTAATGAAAAAATATTAATACTTTTTCAAAATTGTTTTAACTATCGTTACAGAATACTTACGATCCTGTTGATCAAACTAATTTTCGCAGACATAAACATATATGATTTAAATAACAATCCATTAGCCATAATACCGATAGGTAAAGCTAAGATTCAAATTGGATACGTAAGAACAATACATCCAATAGATTTAACTGATATAAACGAAACAATAGAGAAAACATTACAAGATAGTCCAAATGGAAATTCTACTGAATCTATCGAAAATTTGATCAGCATAAAAGCTAGCATGCTAAAGGACACTTTTGCGAAAATCAAACCATTTGTGAAAAGACAAAAACGATGGGACACGATAGGAAAAATTTGGAAATGGATCGCTGGAACTCCAGATGCAGACGACCTACATGTCATAAACTCCACAATGAACTCCCTGATAGCAGAAAGCAACAAACAAATAATAATCAACCAAGGCTTCAACGACAGGTTGAAACAAATAACTGATGTCGCTAACCAAGTCGTAAATATCGAAAACGAACGCTATGAGTCACACCAAGTGGAAATTCGGAAACTTATTCTACTTTCCAACATAAATATGCTACAAGAAAAATTGGATGTCATAGAAGACGCTATACTGTTAGCTAAAAACGGTATTCCGAGCAGTAAGCTACTATCCCTTGAGGATCTGACATCAATAGAACAGTTTCTTGAGAAGAATAACATTAAATACAACACACCGGAAGAATTGCTAAGGCAATCAACTGCCCAAGTAGCAGTAAATGAATCTCATATACTATACATGCTAAAGTTCCCCAAACTATCTTCAAAAATCTACGAGTACGAATACATTGAATCGATAATACAACACGATGCACGTATAATCGTCACACAAAACTTTATATTACAAAATCAAACCCACGTATATTCCATGACAGAGAAGTGCCAACAACAAGAAGATGTTTATATATGTCCGCAAATCGGCATACAACAACCCACAACATGCATTCAACAAATTGTGAGAAGAGAAGATTCACAATGTGACTACGAAAAGATTTATAGTCGAGGCTTCATAAAAAGAATCAAAGACGACACAATACTAATCAACGACGCAATAGCAGAAATCGCATCAAACTGCAGCAAAATGAACCAAGTACTGAACGGTTCCTACGTCATACAATTCGAAAATTGTAACATTATCATTAATGGAGAAATTTATTCAAACGACGAAGTCACCATTCCTGGTAAACCATTCAAATCAACAGCAGGAATCAACATCGATAAGGGTGAAATCGAACATAAACCGCCTCTCCAACTCGTACAAAAACTCACCATAGAACATAGAGAAAAACTAAAAAGTATTAACTTGCAGAATGATTCTCTAAGATGGAAAATTAATGTATTCGGAGGAACTTTTGCATTCATATGCCTATGCGCATTTATAATCTGTTTATTCTTCCACTTCAAGAGAACGACGATAAAAGTAAACATGACTCAAGCGAAACGACCAGAAACGTTCGTTAGCAGACCAACTTCATTCCACGCAGCAACGAGACTTTGAGGGCAAAGTCATTTAAGAGGAGAGGAGTTAGCACAACCCGCAACACCGAGCATCAAGCGAGCGCAATATAACATAAATATCAACATCCGAGCCGAGAGCACATTTTCTGCAACGCAGCATAAAATGTGTCACCAACCATCGTCGATCGAATCATGCTCGAATCATGATCGCTGCCAGAAGTAAACATCGATCGCCATCGGATGATGCAGCTATAAAACATCGCAGCCCGCTCAATCATCGGTTCTTTCCTGCATTCTCCTGACACCGAGACGGACCGGCGTGAAACCCGTACCGAGTAGGATCGCATCCCGCGTTCACGAGTTTAAATAAGAGTTGTTAATAAAATAGAAATAATTTTTTAAAAACTCTAAACCCGTGAGTGCGTTATTAACTCAAGGTTTTTTAGAAAGGTCTTCACAAGCTTTAATTTATGAGCCATAGCGACTTTCAAGTGATTTTTAGACACTTTTTCGCATATCGGTATCCTGGGTTCCCATACTGACTATAGGCCCTAGGGCACCGAACGGCCAACTTTTGGTCCGAGGGTAAAAATTTTTTCACGAGATTTTGATGAAAATGGCTTCGGAACGCGTTTCTTATAATGAAAAGTAAAACCAAACAGTATTTGCAAAGAAAGAATTGTCCTATGAAAAATCAAGTTTTCTTAGGGTAGAGGTCAAAAATTTTCTAAGTCCCAAAAAATCACATTTTCTCGAAGATCTCGAAAACTATTTATCAAACAGGGGTCAACCAAGTTGTTCTAGAAAGGTCTTTACAAGCTCTAATTAATGGGCCATAGCGACTTTCAAGTGATTTTTTGACACTTTTTCGCATATCGGCATCCTGGGTTCCCATACTGGCCATAGGCCATAGGGCACCGAACGGCCAACTTTTGGTCCGAGGGTAAAAATTTTTTTTCACGAGATTATGATAAAAATGGCTTCAGAACATGTTTCTTATAACGAAAAGTGAAACCAAACAGTATTTGCGAAAAAAAATTATCCTTTGAAAAAATCAATTTTTCCTATGGTAGAGGTCAAATTTTTCTAAGTCCCAAAAAATCACATTTTCTCGAATATCTCGAAAACAACTGATCGGACAGGGGTCAACCAAGGTGTTTTTGAAAGGTCTTTACAAGCTCCAATTAATGAGCCAAAGCGACTTTCAAGTGAGTTTTGACACTTTTTCGCATATCGGCATCCTGGGTTCCCATACTGGCCATAGGCCATAGGGCACCGAACGGCCAACTTTTGGACCGAGAGCAATAATTTTTTTACACGAGATTTTGATGAAAATGGCTTCGGAACGCGTTTCTTATAATGAAAAGTGAAACCAAACAGTATTTGCGAAGAAAAAAATTGCCCTATGAAAAAATCAATTTTTCTCAGGGTAGAGGTCGGAAATTTTCTATGTCCCAAAAAATCACATTTTCTCGAATATCTCGAAAACTACTTATCGGACAGGGGTCAACCAAGATGTTTTAGAAAGGTCTTCACAAGTTCTAATTATTGGGCCATAGCGACTTTCAAGTGAGTTTTGACACTTTTTCGCATATCGGCATCCTGGGTTCCCATACTGGCCATAGGCCATAGGGCACCGAACGGCCAACTTTTGGTCCGAGGTTAAAAATGTTTTTTCACGAGATTTTGATTAAAATGGCTTCAGAACATGTTTCTTATAACGAAAAGTGAAACCAAACAGTATTTGCGAAAAAAAATTATCCTTTGAAAAAATCAATTTTTCCTATGGTAGAGGTCAAATTTTTCTAAGTCCCAAAAAATCACATTTTCTCGAATATCTCGAAAACAACTGATCGGACAGGGGTCAACCAAGATGTTTTAGAAAGGTCTTCACAAGCTCTAATTGTTGGGCCATAGCGACTTTCAAGTGAGTTTTGACACTTTTTCGCATATCGGCATCCTGGGTTCCCATACTGGCCATAGGCCATAGGGCACCGAACGGCCAACTTTTGAACCGAGAGCAATAATTTTTTTACACGAGATTCTGATGAACATGGCTTCGGAACGCGTTTCTTATAATGAAAAGTGAAACCAAACAGTATTTGCGAAGAAAAAAATTGCCCTATGAAAAAATCAATTTTTCTCAGGGTAGAGGTCGGAAATTTTCTATGTCCCAAAAAATCACATTTTCTCGAATATCTCGAAAACTACTTATCGGACAGGGGTCAACCAAGATGTTTTAGAAAGGTCTTCACAAGCTCTAATTATTGGGCCATAGCGACTTTCAAGTGAGTTTTGACACTTTTTCGCATATCGGCATCCTGGGTTCCCATACTGGCCATAGGCCATAGGGCACCGAACGGCCAACTTTTGGTCCGAGGGTAAAAATGTTTTTTCACGAGATTTTGATTAAAATGGCTTCAGAACATGTTTCTTATAACGAAAAGTGAAACCAAACAGTATTTGCGAAAAAAAATTATCCTTTGAAAAAATCAATTTTTCCTATGGTAGAGGTCAAATTTTTCTAAGTCCCAAAAAATCAAATTTTCTCGAATATCTCGAAAACAACTGATCGGACAGGGGTCAACCAAGGTGTTTTTGAAAGGTCTTTACAAGCTCCAATTAATAAGCCAAAGCGACTTTCAAGTGAGAGTTAATAACGCACTCACGGGTTTAGAGTTTTTAAAAAGTTATTTCTATTTTATTAACAACTCTTATTTAAACTCGTGAACGCGGGATGCGATTCTACTCGGTATGGGTTTCACGCCGGTCCGTCTCGGTGTCTGGAGAATGCAGGAAAGAACCGATGATTGAGCGGGCTGCGATGTTTTATAGCTGCGTCATCCGATGGCGATCGATGTTTACTTCTGGCAGCGATCATGATTCGAGCATGATTCGATCGACGATGGTTGGTGACACATTTTATGCTGCGTTGCAGAAAATGTGCTCTCGGCTCGGATGTTGATATTTATGTTATATTGCGCTCGCTTGATGCTCGGTGTTGCGGGTTGTGCTAACTCCTCTCCTCTTAAATGACTTTGCCCTCAAAGTCTCGTTGCTGCGTGGAATGAAGTTGGTCTGCTAACGAACGTTTCTGGTCGTTTCGCTTGAGTCATGTTTACTTTTATCGTCGTTCTCTTGAAGTGGAAGAATAAACAGATTATAAATGCGCATAGGCATATGAATGCAAAAGTTCCTCCGAATACATTAATTTTCCATCTTAGAGAATCATTCTGCAAGTTAATACTTTTTAGTTTTTCTCTATGTTCTATGGTGAGTTTTTGTACGAGTTGGAGAGGCGGTTTATGTTCGATTTCACCCTTATCGATGTTGATTCCTGCTGTTGATTTGAATGGTTTACCAGGAATGGTGACTTCGTCGTTTGAATAAATTTCTCCATTAATGATAATGTTACAATTTTCGAATTGTATGACGTAGGAACCGTTCAGTACTTGGTTCATTTTGCTGCAGTTTGATGCGATTTCTGCTATTGCGTCGTTGATTAGTATTGTGTCGTCTTTGATTCTTTTTATGAAGCCTCGACTATAAATCTTTTCGTAGTCACATTGTGAATCTTCTCTTCTCACAATTTGTTGAATGCATGTTGTGGGTTGTTGTATGCCGATTTGCGGACATATATAAACATCTTCTTGTTGTTGGCACTTCTCTGTCATGGAATATACGTGGGTTTGATTTTGTAATATAAAGTTTTGTGTGACGATTATACGTGCATCGTGTTGTATTATCGAGTCAATGTATTCGTACTCGTAGATTTTTGAAGATAGTTTGGGGAACTTTAGCATGTATAGTATATGAGATTCATTTACTGCTACTTGGGCAGTTGATTGCCTTAGCAATTCTTCCGGTGTGTTGTATTTAATGTTATTCTTCTCAAGAAACTGTTCTATTGATGTCAGATCCTCAAGGGATAGTAGCTTACTGCTCGGAATACCGTTTTTAGCTAACAGTATAGCGTCTTCTATGACATCCAATTTTTCTTGTAGCATATTTATGTTGGAAAGTAGAATAAGTTTCCGAATTTCCACTTGGTGTGACTCATAGCGTTCGTTTTCGATATTTACGACTTGGTTAGCGACATCAGTTATTTGTTTCAACCTGTCGTTGAAGCCTTGGTTGATTATTATTTGTTTGTTGCTTTCTGCTATCAGGGAGTTCATTGTGGAGTTTATGACATGTAGGTCGTCTGCATCTGGAGTTCCAGCGATCCATTTCCAAATTTTTCCTATCGTGTCCCATCGTTTTTGTCTTTTCACAAATGGTTTGATTTTCGCAAAAGTGTCCTTTAGCATGCTAGCTTTTATGCTGATCAAATTTTCGATAGATTCAGTAGAATTTCCATTTGGACTATCTTGTAATGTTTTCTCTATTGTTTCGTTTATATCAGTTAAATCTATTGGATGTATTGTTCTTACGTATCCAATTTGAATCTTAGCTTTACCTATCGGTATTATGGCTAATGGATTGTTATTTAAATCATATATGTTTATGTCTGCGAAAATTAGTTTGATCAACAGGATCGTAAGTATTCTGTAACGATAGTTAAAACAATTTTGAAAAAGTATTAATATTTTTTCATTACTTTCTTAAGTTTACTTTATGTATTTTTCGATTGTTTGAATCGATAATATATGTTGGATGATTCTCCTTTACTTTTACTGCATTAAAACGACTTTCACGTTTGTTATTCGTCTTTTTCTTTTCGAATGCATATTCGTTTTCTACGTAATCCTTATATTTTTCATCTTTGATTTTTTCTTCATTCTTTTTGAATATCTGTAGTATTCTTTCATTTGTTTTTTCTCTTATTCTTGATCTCTCTAGCGGATCGTTTGATATTTCTCCTACATACACATTTCGTGGTGTATCCTTTATGAATGAATGTATGCTGTGATTATACTTATAAACAGCTTGTTGTACTAATGTTATAATGCTCATCTCTGGATTGAGTTTTTTTGTGCATCTAGCGATTTCTCTAATTGTTGAATGGCAACGTTCTATTTGTCCATTCGTTTCTGAACGATTAACTGGAGTTTTAAATATTTTTGTTCCTAGGTTTAGTATTGATTGTTCGATAACGTTTGAGACAAACGTACATTCGTTGTCTATTACAATTTGAGCTGGTAAGTCCCAGTCATATAGGAGTTGTAGTAAAACTTCCTTTATATCAGCGATTGATTTCGATTTTATCGGTCGTATTTTAACGTATTTTGAAAATTTATCTATAGATGAGATAAATAAAAAGTTTGCGTTATAAGCAAATATGTCAATATGGATAATTTCTCCAGGATATGTCGGTATTGGTGTTTTTACTGGTATAAATTCTTGGGGTTTTCTCTCGTATTTTTCTGTTTTACATATCTCACAATTTTTTACAATGTTTTGAATACTTTTTCTCATTCCGGGAAAGTAGAATTTTTTTATAAATTGCAATGAGTTTTCCTTAGCATTTCTGTGAGCAAAATTATGAATATTCTTGATTTCTTCAATTTGTGTTTCTTCATCGCATAGGTCTTGTACTTGTCTTTGGGAAAATCTAGCTTTGATTGTTTTTGGATTGTAGAGAGTTTTATAAACTTCTTGGATAATTCCCATTGTTTGTTCATCTGTGTGAATTCCATTAATTACATTTGGATTGATTAATTTTTTGAATTTATCCTTGATAAAATCAGAAGTAAATGTTGGTTCAATAAAAATATGTCTTCTGAATTTTGGGAAAGGGGTAATTAATTGGTATGAAGAATTAGTTCCAATTTTAAATACTAGTTGGTTGTGGAATACATTAATTGGTGCTTCTGTTGAAGGTATATAAGAATGATCGTCTTCGTCAGCTGAGTGCTGAGTTGGCGTTAATGAGTTTAGTTGTATACGGGAAAGTGCATCTGCTACAACGTTTGATCTTCCGGGTTTGTAGAATAATTGGTAATCGTGTTCCTCCATGAAAGATTTCCATCTTTTCAGTTTTGCGTTGTTGTTCTGCGGAGATAAAGCAAATGTTAATGGTTGATGATCTGTATGAATATTAATTTTAGCTCCGTATATGAAATTTCTCAATGTTTGTAGTGCCCAAACGATGGCAAGCATTTCCTTTTCGTTGGTTGCATAATTTTCCTCTGTTTTGGAAAGAGTACGAGAAATGAAGGTTATCGGTCTATCACCGTCGTGACATTTTTGTGAAAGCACAGCTCCTAGTGCTTTTTCCGATGCGTCTGTTGTTAGTTCGAATGGCTTCTGGAAATCTGGAAAAGCTAAAACATCATTAGAAGATATTATGTCTTTAAGGGTTTGAAATGCGTTTTTTGCGGTTTGATCAAATTTAATAGGGAAATTTTTTGATTCGTGTTTGGAAATTTGGCGATGGCCATCCTCCCCTCTTAGGAGTTTTGTGATGGGTTTTGCCAGTTGTGCATAGTTTTTAATAAACCTGCGGTAGTAACCTGACATTCCTAAGAATCTTCTTAGTTCTTTAAGGTTTTGTGGTTCTGGGAATTTTTTTATGGCTTCAATCTTTTTTATATTTGGTTTAAGTCCTTCACTTGAGACTATGAATCCGAGGAATTCAACTTCTGTCTTAAGAAATTCAGATTTATCCGGTTGTATTTTGAAATTAGCGGCTCTCAGAGTTTCTAGAACAATTCTTAAATTTTGCAGATGTTCTTCAACTGTTTTGCTAAAAATGATTATGTCATCGATGTATATGTGACAAATTTTTCCGATGTGTTCCCTTAAAGTGTCGTCCATGACGCGTTGGAATATTGAAGGGGCATTTTTTAAACCAAATGGCATGCGTACGAATTCATATTTTCCGTTGTTTATTGAAAATGCAGTTTTTTCGATATCATTTTCCGACATAGGTACTTGATGAAATCCTGACGCTAAGTCAAGAGTTGTGAAATATTTATTTGAACCTAGATTGGCTAAAACAGTAGATGGATCCGGAGTAGGATATTTATCGCTTATTGTTTGAGTGTTCAATTTTCTGTAGTCTACGACAAGTCTATATTTTTTTTCATTGGCAGCATCCAGTTTTTTTGGAACAATCCACACTGGTGCATTGTATGGGGATTTCGAAGGTCTGATGATTCCATCATTTAGGAGTTTTTCAATTTGCTTGTTAACTTCACCTTTAAGTGCTTGGGGATAGGGATACGTTTTACTATAAACTGGTGATTCATCTTTTGTTCTTATTGTCGCTTTTACTCGCGATGTACAAGGTAGTTTCAAATCTGGTGGTTGGAAAAGATCTTGATATTCCTGTAATAGGTCATGTAGCTTTCTTTTTTCGTTTTGGTTCAGATGATTATCACGAATGTTTATTTTATTTACTTCCTGTAGTTGGTATTGTTGTAATGGAATGACATGTGTGCCATCAATGATTAATATTTCATTGGCTGTGTCAATTACTGCTTTAATTTCCTTTAGTGAATCGTGTCCAATTATGGCATCAAACGATTTTAAATTTTCTAAATGATAAAATTTTAGCATTTTATCTGAATATGGTTTGAATAATCGTGCTTGAGAATAAGCGTCGATTTTAATATCTCCTGCTACGGATGATACGAAAAATGGTTTATCAACCTTGTGTGAAATTTTTGCATATTTTGGATGTATGTAATTTTTATTAGATCCAGTATCAATTAACATTTTGAGTGGTTCTGAAGCGTTACCATAGAATAAGAAGTAAGGCAACGCTGAGTTTATTCTAAAAAATTCAGCTCTGCTTCTTCAAAAGTTTCTCTGAAGTTATTACCTTCTTGTTTTTCAATTGTTCTGAAATATCGTTCGAATGACTGTTGCACATTGTCAACCGTTGTGTTATTCACGTTGTTGTTTACGTTTTCGAATGTTTGTGCAAGATTGGCATCTGCTATATGATTAATGTTGTTTATGTTTCTGGCGTTTGTTTGGATATTATTGACTCTAGGTCGTTTTGGTGGTCTCACATTGTTTGAATTTGGACGATTTCCGTAATTTACTTGGCGAGTTCTGATAGATTGATCAACGTCCATCGGTTCTGGTGGAGGTTGACGTTGAAATTGATTAGATTGCATTTTTTGAAAGGGCTGTTGGTGCCTTGGAATGAAATTGTTTAAATTTCGATTTCCATACATTGGAGGTTTTGGGTAATGAGGCCTAGGTGGTGTTTGGGCCTGTGTGTACCTTATTGGTGTTGGTGGCGGTAAGGGAATCATATTCCTTGGTGCCGTTGGTGGAGTGTATGTTCTCGGTTTTGTTAACATTTTTCTGCATTCAATATTTTGGAAAGAGATACAATAGCTGTATGCTCCTGCAAGCGATGTTGGCTCATAATTCCTTATGAACTTGTAAACGTCTCCATCGAGTCCTCTCATGAAAGCATCAATTGCTTTTTTGTTGTACATTTCAATTAAAGCTCTGGAAGCTTCGGGGTGTGTAAACCTTTCATCGGTATTTATTTGATTTGCGATGAGGGACAGTAATCTGTTCACCTCGTCGTAATATACTTCAAGTGAGCGGTTCTTCTGTTGCACGCTCATGAGTTGGAAGTCCAATGTTTCCAAGTCACGTTTTTCGCCGTAATAGGTGATCAATGTTTTTTTGATCAGGTTCCAATTTATGCCTACGTTTGAAGCGACGAGTGAGTCATTCGCTTCACCGCGTATTTTTCTACGAATGAATTTGCAGATCATGTGGTATTTATTTTGACGTTCGATGGTATCTGTACCTTTAGTTTGATAGAGTTTCACTAAACTGTCTACATCATTTAACCAGCTATTCAGTTCGCTGGGATCCCCAGTGAATGTTGGTAGATCTTTTACCAAATCGGGAATTTTTTCAAAAGTTTCAGGATTTACACTTGTTCCATCTGGCTTTGTGAAATAAAGCGGTGGATCAGAATAATCGATAAAAGTGGGGGCAATATTGCACGCTTCGAGTGCGGCAATGCGGTTGATAATTTGATCAAGTTCGGGTCTCGACATTTTCAATGTTAGAGATTGTAATGAATTAATTAGATCCTCCAGGATTTTTTCGTTAGTTTAAACACGTTTTTAACTTCACTTGATTGAGTTAGTAATATGTAATATTAATTTGCAATCGTTTTTAATACTCGTTTTTGATTTTTTTTCACTGTTTGAAATTTTCACTTACGATTTTTTATAATTCACTGTACTTACGGTACCATACGCATCCTGTTTCGGGCGTTGGATGTACGTCTTATGTTGTCTTTATCAGCTCCTCTAGCGGGCCTTATGTTGTTTTTCGCTCCTCTAACGGGCCTTATGTTGTTTTTCGCTCCTCTAACGGGCGATGTGTTGTTTTTTGCTGGGAAACCGGCTATGATATTCTTCCTTCTCAGGTGATGGATGGTTCCTTTTTGTCCTGCGTGAGCTGCTAACTGCACAGGTGACTCGGGATCCTTTTCACACGGCTGCACTCGGCGATCAGGAAGTCTTTTTTAGTTTAGGATTTGGTGGTAACTTTCACTCTAACGTGGTTACTTTTCACTTGCACCTTAACTTTATTTTTCACATAGCGCGGTCCCTATTCGGGCGCCAGTTAATAACGCACTCACGGGTTTAGAGTTTTTAAAAAGTTATTTCTATTTTATTAACAACTCCTATTTAAACTCGTGAACGCGGGATGCGATCCTACTCGGTATGGGTTTCACGCCGGTCCGTCTCGGTGTCTGGAGAATGCAGGAAAGAACCGATGATTGAGCGGGCTGCGATGTTTTATAGCTGCGTCATCCGATGGCGATCGATGTTTACTTCTGGCAGCGATCATGATTCGAGCATGATTCGATCGACGATGGTTGGT
Organism: Anopheles stephensi; assembly: GCF_013141755.1. Lineage (NCBI taxonomy): Eukaryota > Metazoa > Arthropoda > Insecta > Diptera > Culicidae > Anopheles > Anopheles stephensi. The sequence goes on along the minus strand of NW_023405389.1, from coordinate 220,521 downwards.
GACACATTTTATGCTGCGTTGCAGAAAATGTGCTCTCGGCTCGGATGTTGATATTTATGTTATATTGCGCTCGCTTGATGCTCGGTGTTGCGGGTTGTGCTAACTTGAGTTTTGACACTTTTTCGCATATCGGCATCCTGGGTTCCCATACCGGCCATAGGCCATAGGGCACCGAACGGCCAACTTTTGGTCCGAGGGTAAAAAATTTTTATCACGAGATTTTGATGAAAATGGCTTCGGAACGCGTTTCTTATAATGAAAAGTGAAACCAAACAGTATTTGCGAAGAAAAGATTGTCCTATGAAAAAATCAATTTTTCTCAGGGTAGAGGTCAGAAATTTTCTATGTCCCAAAAAATCACATTTTCTCGAATATCGCGAAAACTACTTATTGAACAGGGGTCAACCAAGATGTTTTAGAAAGGTCTTCACAAGCTCTAATTATTGGGCCATAGCGACTTTCAAGTGAGTTTTGACACTTTTTCGCATATCGGCATCCTGGGTTCCCATACTGGCCATAGGCCATAAGGCACCGAACGGCCAAATTTTGGTCCAAGGTTTAAAATTTTTTTCACGAGATTTTGATGAAAATGGTTTGGGAACGCGTTTCTTATAATGAAAAGTGAAACCAAACAGTATTTGCGAAGAAAAGATTGTCCTATGAAAAAATCAATTTTTCTCAGGGTAGAGGTCAGAAATTTTCTATGTCCCAAAAAATCACATTTTCTCGAATATCTCGAAAACTACTTATCGAACAGGGGTCAACAAAGGTGTAAAAGAAAGGTCTAAACAAGCTCTAATTTATGAGCCATTTCGACTTTCATTGAAATTTTGACACTTTTTCGCATATCGGCATCCTGGGTTCCCATACTGGCCATAGGCCATAGGGCACCGAACGGCCAACTTTTGGTCCGAGGGTAAAAATGTTTTTTCACGAGATTTTGATTAAAATGGCTTCAGAACATGTTTCTTATAACGAAAAGTGAAACCAAACAGTATTTGCGAAAAAAAATTATCCTTTGAAAAAATCAATTTTTCCTATGGTAGAGGTCAAATTTTTCTAAGTCCCAAAAAATCAAATTTTCTCGAATATCTCGAAAACTACTTATCGGACAGGGGTCAACCAAGGTGTTTTTGAAAGGTCTTTACAAGCTCCAATTAATAAGCCAAAGCGACTTTCAAGTGAGTTTTGACACTTTTTCGCATATCGGCATCCTGGGTTCCCATACCGGCCATAGGCCATAGGGCACCGAACGGCCAACTTTTGGTCCGAGGGTAAAAAATTTTTATCACGAGATTTTGATGAAAATGGCTTCGGAACGCGTTTCTTATAATGAAAAGTGAAACCAAACAGTATTTGCGAAGAAAAAAATTGCCCTATGAAAAAATCAATTTTTCTCAGGGTAGAGGTCGGAAATTTTCTATGTCCCAAAAAATCACATTTTCTCGAATATCTCGAAAACTACTAATCGGACAGGGGTCAACCAAGGTGTTTTTGAAAAGTCTTTACAAGCTCCAATTAATGAGCCAAAGCGACTTTCAAGTGAGTTTTGACACTTTTTCGCATATCGGCATCCTGGGTTCCCATACTGGCCATAGGCCATAGGGCACCGAACGGCCAACTTTTGGACCGAGAGCAATAATTTTTTTACACGAGATTTTGATGAAAATGGCTTCGGAACGCGTTTCTTATAATGAAAAGTGAAACCAAACAGTATTTGCGAAGAAAAAAATTGCCCTATGAAAAAATCAATTTTTCTTAGGGTAGAGGTCAGAAATTTTCTATGTCCCAAAAAATCACATTTTCTCGAATATCTCGAAAACTACTTATCGAACAGGGGTCAACAAAGGTGTAAAAGAAAGTTCTAAACAAGCTCTAATTTATGAGCCATCTCGACTTTCATTGAAATTTTGACACTTTTTCGCATATCGGCATCCTGGGTTCCCATACTGGCCATAGGCCATAGGGCACCGAACGGCCAACTTTTGGTCCGAGGGTAAAAATGTTTTTTCACGAGATTTTGATGAAAATGGCTTCGGAACGCGTTTCTTATAATGAAAAGTGAAACCAAACAGTATTTGCGAAGAAAAGATTGTCCTATGAAAAAATCAATTTTTCTCAGGGTAGAGGTCAGAAATTTTCTATGTCCCAAAAAATCACATTTTCTCGAATATCGCGAAAACTACTTATTGAACAGGGGTCAACCAAGATGTTTTAGAAAGGTCTTCACAAGCTCTAATTATTGGGCCATAGCGACTTTCAAGTGAGTTTTGACACTTTTTCGCATATCGGCATCCTGGGTTCCCATACTGGCCATAGGCCATAAGGCACCGGACGGCCAACTTTTGGTCCTAGGGTAAAAAATTTTTTTCACGAGATTTTGATGAACATGGCTTCAGAACATGTTTCTTATAACGAAAAGTGAAACCAAACAGTATTTGCGAAAAAAAATTATCCTTTGAAAAAATCAATTTTTCCTATGGTAGAGGTCAAATTTTTCTAAGTCCCAAAAAATCAAATTTTCTCGAATATCTCGAAAACAACTGATCGGACAGGGGTCAACCAAGGTGTTTTTGAAAGGTCTTTACAAGCTCCAATTAATAAGCCAAAGCGACTTTCAAGTGAGTTTTGACACTTTTTCGCATATCGGCATCCTGGGTTCCCATACCGGCCATAGGCCATAGGGCACCGAACGGCCAACTTTTGGTCCGAGGGTAAAAAATTTTTATCACGAGATTTTGATGAAAATGGCTTCGGAACGCGTTTCTTATAATGAAAAGTGAAACCAAACAGTATTTGCGAAGAAAAGATTGTCCTATGAAAAAATCAATTTTTCTCAGGGTAGAGGTCAGAAATTTTCTATGTCCCAAAAAATCACATTTTCTCGAATATCGCGAAAACTACTTATTGAACAGGGGTCAACCAAGATGTTTTAGAAAGGTCTTCACAAGCTCTAATTATTGGGCCATAGCGACTTTCAAGTGAGTTTTGACACTTTTTCGCATATCGGCATCCTGGGTTCCCATACTGGCCATAGGCCATAGGGCACCGAACGGCCAAATTTTGGTGCAAGGTTTAAAATTTTTTTCACGAGATTTTGATGAAAATGGCTTGGGAACGCGTTTCTTATAATGAAAAGTGAAACCAAACAGTATTTGCGAAGAAAAAAATTGCCCTATGAAAAAATCACTTTTTCCTAGGGTAGAGGTCAAAAATTTTCGAAGTCCCAAAAAATCATATTTTCTCGAATATCTCGAAAACTACTTATCGGACAGGGGTCAACCAAGGTGTTTTAGAAAGGTCTTCACAAGCTCTAATTAATGGGCCATAGCGACTTTCAAGTGATTTTTTGACACTTTTTCGCATATCGGCATCCTGGGTTCCCATACTGGCCATAGGCCATAAGGCACCGGACGGCCAACTTTTGGTCCTAGGGTAAAAAATTTTTTTCACGAGATTTTGATAAAAATGGCTTCAGAACATGTTTCTTATAACGAAAAATGAAACCAAACAGTATTTGCGAAAAAAAAATTATCCTTTGAAAAAATCAATTTTTCCTAGGGTAGAGGTAAAAATTTTCTAAGTCCCAAAAAATCAAATTTTCTCGAATATCTCGAAAACAACTTATCGGACAGGGGTCAGCCAAGGTGTTTTAGAAAGGTCTTACCAAGCTATAATTCATTAGCCATAGCGGCTATCAAGTGATTTTTTGACACTTTTTCGCATATCGGCATCCTGGGTTCCCATACTGGCCATAGGCCATAGGGCACCGAACGGCCAACTTTTGGTCCGAGGGTAAAAATTTTTTTTCACGAGATTTTGATAAAAATGGCTTCAGAACATGTTTCTTATAACGAAAAGTGAAACCAAACAGTATTTGCGAAAAAAAATTATCCTTTGAAAAAATCAATTTTTCCTATGGTAGAGGTCAAAAATTTTCTAAGTCCCAAAAAATCACATTTTCTCGAATATCTCGAAAACAACTTATCGGACAGGGGTCAACCAAGGTGTTTTTGAAAGGTCTTTACAAGCTCCAATTAATGAGCCAAAGCGACTTTCAAGTGAGAGTTATGACGACAGCGCAGTAAGGAGTTAGCACAACCCGCATCACCGAGCATCAAGCGAGCGCAATATAACATAAATATCAACATCCGAGCCGAGAGCACATTTTCTGCAACGCAGCATAAAATGTGTCACCAACCATCGTCGATCGAATCATGCTCGAATCATGATCGCTGCCAGAAGTAAACATCGATCGCCATCGGACGACGCAGCTATAAAACATCGCAGCCCGCTCAATCATCGGTTCTTTCCTGCATTCTCCAGACACCGAGACGGACCGGCGTGAAACCCGTACCGAGTAGGATCGCATCCCGCGTTCACGAGTTTAAATAAGAGTTGTTAATAAAATAGAAATAACTTTTTTAAAAACTCTAAACCCGTGAGTGCGTTATTAACTGGCGCCCGAATAGGGACCGCGCTATGTGAAAAATAAAGTTAAGGTGCAAGTGAAAAGTAACCACGTTAGAGTGAAAGTTACCACCAAATCCTAAACTAAAAAAGACTTCCTGATCGCCGAGTGCAGCCGTGTGAAAAGGATCCCGAGTCACCTGTGCAGTTAGCAGCTCACGCAGGACAAAAAGGAACCATCCATCACACTGAGAAGGAAGAATATCATAGCCGGTTTCCCAGCAAAAAACAACACATCGCCCGTTAGAGGAGCGAAAAACAACATAAGGCCCGCTAGAGGAGCTGATAAAGACAACATAAGACGTACATCCAACGCCCGAAACAGGATGCGTATGGTACCGTAAGTACAGTGAATTATAAAAAATCGTAAGTGAAAATTTCAAACAGTGAAAAAAAATCAAAAACGAGTATTAAAAACGATTGCAAATTAATATTACATATTACTAACTCAATCAAGTGAAGTTAAAAACGTGTTTAAACTAACGAAAAAATCCTGGAGGATCTAATTAATTCATTACAATCTCTAACATTGAAAATGTCGAGACCCGAACTTGATCAAATTATCAACCGCATTGCCGCACTCGAAGCGTGCAATATTGCCCCCACTTTTATCGATTATTCTGATCCACCGCTTTATTTCACAAAGCCAGATGGAACAAGTGTAAATCCTGAAACTTTTGAAAAAATTCCCGATTTGGTAAAAGATCTACCAACATTCACTGGGGATCCCAGCGAACTGAATAGCTGGTTAAATGATGTAGACAGTTTAGTGAAACTCTATCAAACTAAAGGTACAGATACCATCGAACGTCAAAATAAATACCACATGATCTGCAAATTCATTCGTAGAAAAATACGCGGTGAAGCGAATGACTCACTCGTCGCTTCAAACGTAGGCATAAATTGGAACCTGATCAAAAAAACATTGATCACCTATTACGGCGAAAAACGTGACTTGGAAACATTGGACTTCCAACTCATGAGCGTGCAACAGAAGAACCGCTCACTTGAAGTATATTACGACGAGGTGAACAGATTACTGTCCCTCATCGCAAATCAAATAAATACCGATGAAAGGTTTACACACCCCGAAGCTTCCAGAGCTTTAATTGAAATGTACAACAAAAAAGCAATTGATGCTTTCATGAGAGGACTCGATGGAGACGTTTACAAGTTCATAAGGAATTATGAGCCAACATCGCTTGCAGGAGCATACAGCTATTGTATCTCTTTCCAAAATATTGAATGCAGAAAAATGTTAACAAAACCGAGAACATACACTCCACCAACGGCACCAAGGAATATGATTCCCTTACCGCCACCAACACCAATAAGGTACACACATGCCCAAACACCACCTAGGCCTCATTACCCAAAACCTCCAATGTATGGAAATCGAAATTTAAACAATTTCATTCCAAGGCACCAACAGCCCTTTCAAAAAATGCAATCTAATCAATTTCAACGTCAACCTCCACCAGAACCGATGGACGTTGATCAATCTATCAGAACTCGCCAAGTAAATTACGGAAATCGTCCAAATTCAAACAATGTGAGACCACCAAAACGACCTAGAGTCAATAATATCCAAACAAACGCCAGAAACATAAACAACATTAATCATATAGCAGATGCCAATCTTGCACAAACATTCGAAAACGTAAACAACAACGTGAATAACACAACGGTTGACAATGTGCAACAGTCATTCGAACGATATTTCAGAACAATTGAAAAACAAGAAGGTAATAACTTCAGAGAAACTTTTGAAGAAGCAGAGCTGAATTTTTTAGAATAAACTCAGCGTTGCCTTACTTCTTATTCTATGGTAACGCTTCAGAACCACTCAAAATGTTAATTGATACTGGATCTAATAAAAATTACATACATCCAAAATATGCAAAAATTTCACACAAGGTTGATAAACCATTTTTCGTATCATCCGTAGCAGGAGATATTAAAATCGACGCTTATTCTCAAGCACGATTATTCAAACCATATTCAGATAAAATGCTAAAATTTTATCATTTAGAAAATTTAAAATCGTTTGATGCCATAATTGGACACGATTCACTAAAGGAAATTAAAGCAGTAATTGACACAGCCAATGAAATATTAATCATTGATGGCACACATGTCATTCCATTACAACAATACCAACTACAGGAAGTAAATAAAATAAACATTCGTGATAATCATCTGAACCAAAACGAAAAAAGAAAGCTACATGACCTATTACAGGAATATCAAGATCTTTTCCAACCACCAGATTTGAAACTACCTTGTACATCGCGAGTAAAAGCGACAATAAGAACAAAAGATGAATCACCAGTTTATAGTAAAACGTATCCCTATCCCCAAGCACTTAAAGGTGAAGTTAACAAGCAAATTGAAAAACTCCTAAATGATGGAATCATCAGACCTTCGAAATCCCCATACAATGCACCAGTGTGGATTGTTCCAAAAAAACTGGATGCTGCCAATGAAAAAAAATATAGACTTGTCGTAGACTACAGAAAATTGAACACTCAAACAATAAGCGATAAATATCCTATTCCGGATCCATCTACTGTTTTAGCCAATCTAGGTTCAAATAAATATTTCACAACTCTTGACTTAGCGTCAGGATTTCATCAAGTACCTATGTCGGAAAATGATATCGAAAAAACTGCATTTTCAATAAACAACGGAAAATATGAATTCGTACGCATGCCATTTGGTTTAAAAAATGCCCCTTCAATATTCCAACGCGTCATGGACGACACTTTAAGGGAACACATCGGAAAAATTTGTCACATATACATCGATGACATAATCATTTTTAGCAAAACAGTTGAAGAACATCTGCAAAATTTAAGAATTGTTCTAGAAACTCTGAGAGCCGCTAATTTCAAAATACAACCGGATAAATCTGAATTTCTTAAGACAGAAGTTGAATTCCTCGGATTCATAGTCTCAAGTGAAGGACTTAAACCAAATATAAAAAAGATTGAAGCCATAAAAAAATTCCCAGAACCACAAAACCTTAAAGAACTAAGAAGATTCTTAGGAATGTCAGGTTACTACCGCAGGTTTATTAAAAACTATGCACAACTGGCAAAACCCATCACAAAACTCCTAAGAGGGGAGGATGGCCATCGCCAAATTTCCAAACACGAATCAAAAAATTTCCCTATTAAATTTGATCAAACCGCAAAAAACGCATTTCAAACCCTTAAAGACATAATATCTTCTAATGATGTTTTAGCTTTTCCAGATTTCCAGAAGCCATTCGAACTAACAACAGACGCATCGGAAAAAGCACTAGGAGCTGTGCTTTCACAAAAATGTCACGACGGTGATAGACCGATAACCTTCATTTCTCGTACTCTTTCCAAAACAGAGGAAAATTATGCAACCAACGAAAAGGAAATGCTTGCCATCGTTTGGGCACTACAAACATTGAGAAATTTCATATACGGAGCTAAAATTAATATTCATACAGATCATCAACCATTAACATTTGCTTTATCTCCGCAGAACAACAACGCAAAACTGAAAAGATGGAAATCTTTCATGGAGGAACACGATTACCAATTATTCTACAAACCCGGAAGATCAAACGTTGTAGCAGATGCACTTTCCCGTATACAACTAAACTCATTAACGCCAACTCAGCACTCAGCTGACGAAGACGATCATTCTTATATACCTTCAACAGAAGCACCAATTAATGTATTCCACAACCAACTAGTATTTAAAATTGGAACTAATTCTTCATACCAATTAATTACCCCTTTCCCAAAATTCAGAACACATATTTTTATTGAACCAACATTTACTTCTGATTTTATCAAGGATAAATTCAAAAAATTAATCAATCCAAATGTAATTAATGGAATTCACACAGATGAACAAACAATGGGAATTATCCAAGAAGTTTATAAAACTCTCTACAATCCAAAAACAATCAAAGCTAGATTTTCCCAAAGACAAGTACAAGACCTATGCGATGAAGAAACACAAATTGAAGAAATCAAGAATATTCATAATTTTGCTCACAGAAATGCTAAGGAAAACTCATTGCAATTTATAAAAAAATTCTACTTTCCCGGAATGAGAAAAAGTATTCAAAACATTGTAAAAAATTGTGAGATATGTAAAACAGAAAAATACGAGAGAAAACCCCAAGAATTTATACCAGTAAAAACACCAATACCGACATATCCTGGAGAAATTATCCATATTGACATATTTGCTTATAACGCAAACTTTTTATTTATCTCATCTATAGATAAATTTTCAAAATACGTTAAAATACGACCGATAAAATCGAAATCAATCGCTGATATAAAGGAAGTTTTACTACAACTCCTATATGACTGGGACTTACCAGCTCAAATTGTAATAGACAACGAATGTACGTTTGTCTCAAACGTTATCGAACAATCAATACTAAACCTAGGAACAAAAATATTTAAAACTCCAGTTAATCGTTCAGAAACGAATGGACAAATAGAACGTTGCCATTCAACAATTAGAGAAATCGCTAGATGCACAAAAAAACTCAATCCAGAGATGAGCATTATAACATTAGTACAACAAGCTGTTTATAAGTATAATCACAGCATACATTCATTCATAAAGGATACACCACGAAATGTGTATGTAGGAGAAATATCAAACGATCCGCTAGAGAGATCAAGAATAAGAGAAAAAACAAATGAAAGAATACTACAGATATTCAAAAAGAATGAAGAAAAAATCAAAGATGAAAAATATAAGGATTACGTAGAAAACGAATATGCATTCGAAAAGAAAAAGACGAATAACAAACGCGAAAGTCGTTTTAATGCAGTAAAAGTAAAGGAGAATCATCCAACATATATTATCGATTCAAACAATCGAAAAATACATAAAGTAAACTTAAGAAAGTAATGAAAAAATATTAATACTTTTTCAAAATTGTTTTAACTATCGTTACAGAATACTTACGATCCTGTTGATCAAACTAATTTTCGCAGACATAAACATATATGATTTAAATAACAATCCATTAGCCATAATACCGATAGGTAAAGCTAAGATTCAAATTGGATACGTAAGAACAATACATCCAATAGATTTAACTGATATAAACGAAACAATAGAGAAAACATTACAAGATAGTCCAAATGGAAATTCTACTGAATCTATCGAAAATTTGATCAGCATAAAAGCTAGCATGCTAAAGGACACTTTTGCGAAAATCAAACCATTTGTGAAAAGACAAAAACGATGGGACACGATAGGAAAAATTTGGAAATGGATCGCTGGAACTCCAGATGCAGACGACCTACATGTCATAAACTCCACAATGAACTCCCTGATAGCAGAAAGCAACAAACAAATAATAATCAACCAAGGCTTCAACGACAGGTTGAAACAAATAACTGATGTCGCTAACCAAGTCGTAAATATCGAAAACGAACGCTATGAGTCACACCAAGTGGAAATTCGGAAACTTATTCTACTTTCCAACATAAATATGCTACAAGAAAAATTGGATGTCATAGAAGACGCTATACTGTTAGCTAAAAACGGTATTCCGAGCAGTAAGCTACTATCCCTTGAGGATCTGACATCAATAGAACAGTTTCTTGAGAAGAATAACATTAAATACAACACACCGGAAGAATTGCTAAGGCAATCAACTGCCCAAGTAGCAGTAAATGAATCTCATATACTATACATGCTAAAGTTCCCAAACTATCTTCAAAAATCTACGAGTACGAATACATTGACTCGATAATACAACACGATGCACGTATAATCGTCACACAAAACTTTATATTACAAAATCAAACCCACGTATATTCCATGACAGAGAAGTGCCAACAACAAGAAGATGTTTATATATGTCCGCAAATCGGCATACAACAACCCACAACATGCATTCAACAAATTGTGAGAAGAGAAGATTCACAATGTGACTACGAAAAGATTTATAGTCGAGGCTTCATAAAAAGAATCAAGACGACACAATACTAATCAACGACGCAATAGCAGAAATCGCATGATTAGTATTGTGTCGTCTTTGATTCTTTTTATGAAGCCTCGACTATAAATCTTTTCGTAGTCACATTGTGAATCTTCTCTTCTCACAATTTGTTGAATGCATGTTGTGGGTTGTTGTATGCCGATTTGCGGACATATATAAACATCTTCTTGTTGTTGGCACTTCTCTGTCATGGAATATACGTGGGTTTGATTTTGTAATATAAAGTTTTGTGTGACGATTATACGTGCATCGTGTTGTATTATCGAGTCAATGTATTCGTACTCGTAGATTTTTGAAGATAGTTTGGGGAACTTTAGCATGTATAGTATATGAGATTCATTTACTGCTACTTGGGCAGTTGATTGCCTTAGCAATTCTTCCGGTGTGTTGTATTTAATGTTATTCTTCTCAAGAAACTGTTCTATTGATGTCAGATCCTCAAGGGATAGTAGCTTACTGCTCGGAATACCGTTTTTAGCTAACAGTATAGCGTCTTCTATGACATCCAATTTTTCTTGTAGCATATTTATGTTGGAAAGTAGAATAAGTTTCCGAATTTCCACTTGGTGTGACTCATAGCGTTCGTTTTCGATATTTACGACTTGGTTAGCGACATCAGTTATTTGTTTCAACCTGTCGTTGAAGCCTTGGTTGATTATTATTTGTTTGTTGCTTTCTGCTATCAGGGAGTTCATTGTGGAGTTTATGACATGTAGGTCGTCTGCATCTGGAGTTCCAGCGATCCATTTCCAAATTTTTCCTATCGTGTCCCATCGTTTTTGTCTTTTCACAAATGGTTTGATTTTCGCAAAAGTGTCCTTTAGCATGCTAGCTTTTATGCTGATCAAATTTTCGATAGATTCAGTAGAATTTCCATTTGGACTATCTTGTAATGTTTTCTCTATTGTTTCGTTTATATCAGTTAAATCTATTGGATGTATTGTTCTTACGTATCCAATTTGAATCTTAGCTTTACCTATCGGTATTATGGCTAATGGATTGTTATTTAAATCATATATGTTTATGTCTGCGAAAATTAGTTTGATCAACAGGATCGTAAGTATTCTGTAACGATAGTTAAAACAATTTTGAAAAAGTATTAATATTTTTTCATTACTTTCTTAAGTTTACTTTATGTATTTTTCGATTGTTTGAATCGATAATATATGTTGGATGATTCTCCTTTACTTTTACTGCATTAAAACGACTTTCGCGTTTGTTATTCGTCTTTTTCTTTTCGAATGCATATTCGTTTTCTACGTAATCCTTATATTTTTCATCTTTGATTTTTTCTTCATTCTTTTTGAATATCTGTAGTATTCTTTCATTTGTTTTTTCTCTTATTCTTGATCTCTCTAGCGGATCGTTTGATATTTCTCCTACATACACATTTCGTGGTGTATCCTTTATGAATGAATGTATGCTGTGATTATACTTATAAACAGCTTGTTGTACTAATGTTATAATGCTCATCTCTGGATTGAGTTTTTTTGTGCATCTAGCGATTTCTCTAATTGTTGAATGACAACGTTCTATTTGTCCATTCGTTTCTGAACGATTAACTGGAGTTTTAAATATTTTTGTTCCTAGGTTTAGTATTGATTGTTCGATAACGTTTGAGACAAACGTACATTCGTTGTCTATTACAATTTGAGCTGGTAAGTCCCAGTCATATAGGAGTTGTAGTAAAACTTCCTTTATATCAGCGATTGATTTCGATTTTATCGGTCGTATTTTAACGTATTTTGAAAATTTATCTATAGATGAGATAAATAAAAAGTTTGCGTTATAAGCAAATATGTCAATATGGATAATTTCTCCAGGATATGTCGGTATTGGTGTTTTTACTGGTATAAATTCTTGGGGTTTTCTCTCGTATTTTTCTGTTTTACATATCTCACAATTTTTTACAATGTTTTGAATACTTTTTCTCATTCCGGGAAAGTAGAATTTTTTTATAAATTGCAATGAGTTTTCCTTAGCATTTCTGTGAGCAAAATTATGAATATTCTTGATTTCTTCAATTTGTGTTTCTTCATCGCATAGGTCTTGTACTTGTCTTTGGGAAAATCTAGCTTTGATTGTTTTTGGATTGTAGAGAGTTTTATAAACTTCTTGGATAATTCCCATTGTTTGTTCATCTGTGTGAATTCCATTAATTACATTTGGATTGATTAATTTTTTGAATTTATCCTTGATAAAATCAGAAGTAAATGTTGGTTCAATAAAAATATGTCTTCTGAATTTTGGGAAAGGGGTAATTAATTGGTATGAAGAATTAGTTCCAATTTTAAATACTAGTTGGTTGTGGAATACATTAATTGGTGCTTCTGTTGAAGGTATATAAGAATGATCGTCTTCGTCAGCTGAGTGCTGAGTTGGCGTTAATGAGTTTAGTTGTATACGGGAAAGTGCATCTGCTACAACGTTTGATCTTCCGGGTTTGTAGAATAATTGGTAATCGTGTTCCTCCATGAAAGATTTCCATCTTTTCAGTTTTGCGTTGTTGTTCTGCGGAGATAAAGCAAATGTTAATGGTTGATGATCTGTATGAATATTAATTTTAGCTCCGTATATGAAATTTCTCAATGTTTGTAGTGCCCAAACGATGGCAAGCATTTCCTTTTCGTTGGTTGCATAATTTTCCTCTGTTTAGGAAAGAGTACGAGAAATGAAGGTTATCGGTCTATCACCGTCGTGACATTTTTGTGAAAGCACAGCTCCTAGTGCTTTTTCCGATGCGTCTGTTGTTAGTTCGAATGGCTTCTGGAAATCTGGAAAAGCTAAAACATCATTAGAAGATATTATGTCTTTAAGGGTTTGAAATGCGTTTTTTGCGGTTTGATCAAATTTAATAGGGAAATTTTTTGATTCGTGTTTGGAAATTTGGCGATGGCCATCCTCCCCTCTTAGGAGTTTTGTGATGGGTTTTGCCAGTTGTGCATAGTTTTTAATAAACCTGCGGTAGTAACCTGACATTCCTAAGAATCTTCTTAGTTCTTTAAGGTTTTGTGGTTCTGGGAATTTTTTTATGGCTTCAATCTTTTTTATATTTGGTTTAAGTCCTTCACTTGAGACTATGAATCCGAGGAATTCAACTTCTGTCTTTAGAAATTCAGATTTATCCGGTTGTATTTTGAAATTAGCGGCTCTCAGAGTTTCTAGAACAATTCTTAAATTTTGCAGATGTTCTTCAACTGTTTTGCTAAAAATGATTATGTCATCGATGTATATGTGACAAATTTTTCCGATGTGTTCCCTTAAAGTGTCGTCCATGACGCGTTGGAATATTGAAGGGGCATTTTTTAAACCAAATGGCATGCGTACGAATTCATATTTTCCGTTGTTTATTGAAAATGCAGTTTTTTCGATATCATTTTCCGACATAGGTACTTGATGAAATCCTGACGCTAAGTCAAGAGTTGTGAAATATTTATTTGAACCTAGATTGGCTAAAACAGTAGATGGATCCGGAATAGGATATTTATCGCTTATTGTTTGAGTGTTCAATTTTCTGTAGTCTACGACAAGTCTATATTTTTTTTCATTGGCAGCATCCAGTTTTTTTGGAACAATCCACACTGGTGCATTGTATGGGGATTTCGAAGGTCTGATGATTCCATCATTTAGGAGTTTTTCAATTTGCTTGTTAACTTCACCTTTAAGTGCTTGGGGATAGGGATACGTTTTACTATAAACTGGTGATTCATCTTTTGTTCTTATTGTCGCTTTTACTCGCGATGTACAAGGTAGTTTCAAATCTGGTGGTTGGAAAAGATCTTGATATTCCTGTAATAGGTCATGTAGCTTTCTTTTTTCGTTTTGGTTCAGATGATTATCACGAATGTTTATTTTATTTACTTCCTGTAGTTGGTATTGTTGTAATGGAATGACATGTGTGCCATCAATGATTAATATTTCATTGGCTGTGTCAATTACTGCTTTAATTTCCTTTAGTGAATCGTGTCCAATTATGGCATCAAACGATTTTAAATTTTCTAAATGATAAAATTTTAGCATTTTATCTGAATATGGTTTGAATAATCGTGCTTGAGAATAAGCGTCGATTTTAATATCTCCTGCTACGGATGATACGAAAAATGGTTTATCAACCTTGTGTGAAATTTTTGCATATTTTGGATGTATGTAATTTTTATTAGATCCAGTATCAATTAACATTTTGAGTGGTTCTGAAGCGTTACCATAGAATAAGAAGTAAGGCAACGCTGAGTTTATTCTAAAAAATTCAGCTCTGCTTCTTCAAAAGTTTCTCTGAAGTTATTACCTTCTTGTTTTTCAATTGTTCTGAAATATCGTTCGAATGACTGTTGCACATTGTCAACCGTTGTGTTATTCACGTTGTTGTTTACGTTTTCGAATGTTTGTGCAAGATTGGCATCTGCTATATGATTAATGTTGTTTATGTTTCTGGCGTTTGTTTGGATATTATTGACTCTAGGTCGTTTTGGTGGTCTCACATTGTTTGAATTTGGACGATTTCCGTAATTTACTTGGCGAGTTCTGATAGATTGATCAACGTCCATCGGTTCTGGTGGAGGTTGACGTTGAAATTGATTAGATTGCATTTTTTGAAAGGGCTGTTGGTGCCTTGGAATGAAATTGTTTAAATTTCGATTTCCATACATTGGAGGTTTTGGGTAATGAGGCCTAGGTGGTGGCTGGGCATGTGTGTACCTTATTGGTGTTGGTGGCGGTAAGGGAATCATATTCCTTGGTGCCGTTGGTGGAGTGTATGTTCTCGGTTTTGTTAACATTTTTCTGCATTCAATATTTTGGAAAGAGATACAATAGCTGTATGCTCCTGCAAGCGATGTTGGCTCATAATTCCTTATGAACTTGTAAACGTCTCCATCGAGTCCTCTCATGAAAGCATCAATTGCTTTTTTGTTGTACATTTCAATTAAAGCTCTGGAAGCTTCGGGGTGTGTAAACCTTTCATCGGTATTTATTTGATTTGCGATGAGGGACAGTAATCTGTTCACCTCGTCGTAATATACTTCAAGTGAGCGGTTCTTCTGTTGCACGCTCATGAGTTGGAAGTCCAATGTTTCCAAGTCACGTTTTTCGCCGTAATAGGTGATCAATGTTTTTTTGATCAGGTTCCAATTTATGCCTACGTTTGAAGCGACGAGTGAGTCATTCGCTTCACCGCGTATTTTTCTACGAATGAATTTGCAGATCATGTGGTATTTATTTTGACGTTCGATGGTATCTGTACCTTTAGTTTGATAGAGTTTCACTAAACTGTCTACATCATTTAACCAGCTATTCAGTTCGCTGGGATCCCCAGTGAATGTTGGTAGATCTTTTACCAAATCGGGAATTTTTTCAAAAGTTTCAGGATTTACACTTGTTCCATCTGGCTTTGTGAAATAAAGCGGTGGATCAGAATAATCGATAAAAGTGGGGGCAATATTGCACGCTTCGAGTGCGGCAATGCGGTTGATAATTTGATCAAGTTCGGGTCTCGACATTTTCAATGTTAGAGATTGTAATGAATTAATTAGATCCTCCAGGATTTTTTCGTTAGTTTAAACACGTTTTTAACTTCACTTGATTGAGTTAGTAATATGTAATATTAATTTGCAATCGTTTTTAATACTCGTTTTTGATTTTTTTTTTCACTGTTTGAAATTTTCACTTACGATTTTTATAATTCACTGTACTAACGGTACCATAAGCATCCTGTTTCGGGCGTTGGATGTACGTCTTATGTTGTCTTTATCAGCTCCTCTAGCGGGCCTTATGTTGTTTTTCGCTCCTCTAACGGGCCTTATGTTGTTTTTCGCTCCTCTAACGGGCGATGTGTTGTTTTTTGCTGGGAAACCGGCTATGATATTCTTCCTTCTCAGTGTGATGGATGGTTCCTTTTTGTCCTGCGTGAGCTGCTAACTGCACAGGTGACTCGGGATCCTTTTCACACGGCTGCACTCGGCGATCAGGAAGTCTTTTTTAGTTTAGGATTTGGTGGTAACTTTCACTCTAACGTTGTTACTTTTCACTTGCACCTTAACTTTATTTTTCACATAGCGCGGTCCCTATTCGGGCGCCAGTTAATAACGCACTCACGGGTTTAGAGTTTTTAAAAAAATTATTTCTATTTTATTAACAACTCTTATTTAAACTCGTGAACGCGGGATGCGATCCTACTCGGTACGGGTTTCACGCCGGTCCGTCTCGGTGTCAGGAGAATGCAGGAAAGAACCGATGATTGAGCGGGCTGCGATGTTTTATAGCTGCGTCATCCGATGGCGATCGATGTTTACTTCTGGCAGCGATCATGATTCGAGCATGATTCGATCGACGATGGTTGGTGACACATTTTATGCTGCGTTGCAGAAAATGTGCTCTCGGCTCGGATGTTGATATTTATGTTATATTGCGCTCGCTTGATGCTCGGTGTTGCGGGTTGTGCTAACTCCTTACTGCGCTGTCGTCTTAACTTGAGTTTTGACACTTTTTCGCATATCGGCATCCTGGGTTCCCATACTGGCCATAGGCCATAGGGCACCGAACGGCCAAATTTTGGTCCGAGGGTAAAAATGTTTTTTCACGAGATTTTGATGAAAATGGCTTCGGAACGCGTTTTTTATAATGAAAAGTGAAACCAAACAGTATTTGCGAAGAAAATAATTGCCCTATGAAAAAATCAATTTTTCTTAGTGTAGAGGTCAAAAATTTTCTAAGTCCCAAAAAATCAAATTTTCTCGAATATCTCGAAAACAACTTATCGGACAGGGGTCAGCCAAGGTGTTTTAGAAAGGTCTTACCAAGCTATAATTCATTAGCCATAGCGGCTATCAAGTGATTTTTTGACACTTTTTCGCATATCGGCATCCTGGGTTCCCATACTGGCCATAGGCCATAGGGCACCGAACGGCCAACTTTTGGTCCGAGGGTAAAAATTTTTTTTCACGAGATTTTGATAAAAATGGCTTTAGAACATGTTTCTTATAACGAAAAGTGAAACCAAACAGTATTTGCGAAAAAAAATTATCCTTTGAAAAAATCAATTTTTCTTAGGGTAGAGGTCAAAAATTTTCTAAGTCCCAAAAAATCACATATTCTCGAATATCTCGAAAACAACTTATCGGACAAGGGTCAACCAAGGTGTTTTTGAAAGGTCTTTACAAGCTCCAATTAATGAGCCAAAGCGACTTTCAAGTGAGTTTTGACACTTTTTCGCATATCGGCATCCTGGGTTCCCATACTGGCCATAGGCCATAGGGCACCGAACGGCCATTCTTTGGTCCGAGGGCTAAAAATTTTTTATCACGAGATTTTGATGAAAATGGCTTCGGAACGCGTTTGTTATAATGATAAGGGAAACTAAACAGTATTTGCGAAGAAAAAATTGTCCTTTGAAAAAAATCAATTTTTCTTAGGGTAGAGGTCAAAAATTTTCTAAGTCCCAAAAAATCACATTTTCTCGAATATCTCGAAAACTACTTATCGGACAGGGGTCAACCAAGGTGTCTTGACAAGCTCTAATTAATGAGCCATAGCGACTTTCAAGTGATTTGTTGACACTTTTTCGCATATCGGCATCCTGGGTTCCAATACTGGCCATAGGCAATAAGGCACCGAACAGCCAACTTGTGGTCCGAGGGTAAAAAATTCTTATCATGAGATTTTGATGAAAATGGCTTCGGAACGCGTTTCTTATAACGAAAAGTGAAACCAAACAGTATTTGCGAAGAAAAAAATTGCCCTATGAAAACATCAATTTTTCTTAGGGAAGAGGTCAGAAATTTTCTAAGTCCCAAAATATCACATTTTCTCGAATATCTCGAAAATTACTTATCGGACAGGGGTCAACCAAGATGTTTTAGAAAGGTCTTCACAAGCTCTAATTATTGGGCCATAGCGACTTTCAAGTGAGTTTTGACACTTTTTCGCATATCGGCATCCTGGGTTCCCATACTGGCCATAGGCCATAGGGCACCGAACGGCCAACTTTTGGTCCGAGGGTAAAAAATTTTTTTCACGAGATTTTGATGAAAATGGCTTCGGAACGCATTTCTGATAATGAAAAGTGAAACCAAACAGTATTTGCGAAGCAAAAAATTGCCCTATGAAAAAATCACTTTTTCCTAGGGTAGAGTTCAAAAATTTTGTAAGTCCCAAAAAATCACATTTTCTCGAATATCTCGAAAATTACTTATCGGACAGGGGTCAACCAAGGTGTTTTAGAAAGGTCTTTACATGTTGTAATCAATGAGCAATAGCGACTTTCAAATGATTTTTTGACACTTTTTCGCATATCGGCATCCTGGGTTCCCATACTGGCCATAGGCCATAGCGCACCGAACGGCCAACTTTTGGTCCGAGGGTAAAAATTTTTTTTCACGAGATTTCAATTAAAATGGCTTCGGAACGCGTTTCTCATAATGAAAAATGAAACCAAACAGCATATGCAAAGAAAAAATTGTCCTATGAAAAAATAAATTTTTCTCAGGGTTGAGGTCAGAAATTTTCTATGTCCCAAAAAATCACATTTTCTCGAATATCTCGAAAACTACTTATCGAACAGGGGTCAACAAAGGTGTAAAAGAAAGGTCTAAACAAGCTCTAATTTATGAGCCATTTCGACTTTCATTGCAATTTTGACACTTTTTCGCATATCGGCATCCTGGTTTCCCATATTTGCCATAGGCCATAGGGCACCGAACGGCCAACTTTTGGTCCGAGGGTAAAAATGTTTTTTCACGAGATTTTGATGAAAATGGCTTCGGAACGCGTTTCTCATAATGAAAAGTGAAACCAAACAGTATTTGCGAAGAAAAAATTGTCCTATGAAAAAATCAATTTTTCTTAGGGTACAAGTCAAAAATTGTCAAAGTCCCAAAAAGTCACATTTTCTCGAATATCTCGAAAACTTCTTGTCGGAAAGGGGTCAACCAAGGTGTTTAAGAAAGGTCTTTACAAGCTCTAGTTAATGGGCCATAGCGACTTTCAAGTGATTTTTTGACACTTTTTCGCATATCGGCATCCTAGGTTCCCATACTGGCCACAGGCCATAGGGCACCAAACGGCCAACTTTTGGTCCAAGGGTAAAAATTTTTAATCATGAGATTTTGATGACAATGGCTTCGGAACGCGTTTCTCATAATGAAAAGTGAAACCAAACAGTATTTGCGAAGAAAAAAATTGCCCTATGAAAAAATCAATTTTTCTTAGGGTAGAGGTCAAAAATTTTCTAACTCCCAAAAAATCACATTTTCTCGAATATCTCGAAAACTACTTATCGGACAGGGGTCAACCAAGGTGTCTTTACAAGCTCCAATTAATGAGCCAAAGCGACTTTCAAGTGAGTTTTGACACTTTTTCGCATATCGGCATCCTGGGATCCCATACTGGCCATAGGCCAAAGGGCACCAAACGGCCAACCTTTGGTCCGAGGGCTAAAAATTTTTTATCACGAGATTTTGATGAAAATGGCTTCGGAACGCGTTTGTTGTAATGAAAAGGGAAACCAAACAGTATTTGCGAAGAAAAAATTGTCCTTTGAAAAAAAACCAATTTTTCTTAGGGTAGAGGTCAAAAATTTTCTAAGTCCCAAAAAATCACATTTTCTCGAATATCTCGAAAACTACTTATCGGACAGGGGTCAACCAAGGTGTCTTTACAAGCTCTAATTAATGAGCCATAGCGACTTTCAAGTGATTTGTTGACGCTTTTTCGCATATCGGCATCCTGGGTTCCAATACTGGCCATAGGCAATAAGGCACCGAACAGCCAACTTGTGGTCCGAGGGTAAAAATTTTTTTCACGAGATTTTGATGAAAATGGCTTCGGAACGCGTTTCTTCTAATGAAAAATGAAACCAAACAGTATTTGCGAAGAAAATAATTGCCCTATGAAAAAATAAATTTTTCTTAGCATACAGGTCAAAAATTTCTACATCCCAAAAAATCACATTTTCTCGAATATCTCGAAAACTACTTATCGGACAGGGGTCAACCAAGGTTTTTTAGAAAGGTCTTCACAAGCTTTAATTTATGAGCCATAGCGACTTTCAAGTGATTTTTAGACACTTTTTCGCATATCGGTATCCTGGGTTCCCATACTGACTATAGGCCCTAGGGCACCGAACGGCCAACTTTTGGTCCGAGGGTAAAAAATTTTTATCACGAGATTTTGATGAAAATGGCTTCGGAACGCGTTTCTTATAATGAAAAGTGAAACCAAACAGTATTTGCGAAGAAAATAATTGCCCTATGAAAAAATCAATTTTTCTTAGGGTAGAGGTCAAAAATTTTCTAAGTCCCAAAAAATCAAAGTTTCTCGAATATCTCGAAAACTACTTATCGGACAGGGGTCAACCAAGGTGTCTTTACAAGCTCTAATTAATGAGCCAAAGCGACTTTCAAGTGATTTGTTGACGCTTTTTCGCATATCGGCATCCTGGGTTCCAATACTGGCCATAGGCAATAAGGCACCGAACAGCCAACTTGTGGTCCGAGGGTAAAAAATTGTTATCATGAGATTTTGATGAAAATGGCTTCGGAACGCGTTTCTTATAACGAAAAGTGAAACCAAACAGTATTTGCGAAGAAAAAAATTGCCCTATGAAAACATAAATTTTTTTTAGGGAAGAGGTCCAAATTTTCTTAGTCCCAAAAAATCACATTTTCTCGAATATCTCGAAAACTACTAATCGGACAGGGGTCAACCAAGGTGTTTAAGAAAGGTCTATTCATGCTCTAATTAATGAGCCATAGCGACTTTCAAGTGATTTGTTGACACTTTTTCGCATATCGGCATCCTGGGTTCCCATACTAGCCATAGGCCATAGGGCACCGAACGGCCAACTTTTGGTCCGAGGGCAAAAATTTTTTTCAAGAGATTTTGATGAAAATGGCTTCGGAACGCGTTTCTTCTAATGAAAATTGAAACCAAACAGTATTTGCGAAGAAAATAATTGCCCTATGAAAAAATAAATTTTTCTTAGCATACAGGTCAAAAATTTCTACATCCCAAAAAATCACATTTTCTCGAATATCTCGAAAACTACTTATCGGACAGGGGTCAACCAAGGTTTTTTAGAAAGGTCTTCACAAGCTTTAATTTATGAGCCATAGCGACTTTCAAGTGATTTTTAGACACTTTTTCGCATATCGGTATCCTGGGTTCCCATACTGACTATAGGCCCTAGGGCACCGAACGGCCAACTTTTGGTCCGAGGGTAAAAAATTTTTATCACGAGATTTTGATGAAAATGGCTTCGGAACGCGTTTCTTATAATGAAAAGTGAAACCAAACAGTATTTGCGAAGAAAATAATTGCCCTATGAAAAAATCAATTTTTCTTAGGGTAGAGGTCAAAAATTTTCTAAGTCTTAAAAAATCAAAGTTTCTCGAATATCTCGAAAACTACTTATCGGACAGGTGTCAGCCAAGGTGTTTTAGAAAGGTCTTTACAAGCTCTAATTCATGCGCCATAGCGGCTTCTAAGTGATTTTTTGACACTTTTTCGCATATCGGCATCCTGGGTTCCCATACTGGCCATAGGCCATAGGGCACCGAACGGCCAACTTTTGGTCCGAGGGTAAAAATTTTTTTTCACGAGATTATGATAAAAATGGCTTCAGAACATGTTTCTTATAACGAAAAGTGAAACCAAACAGTATTTGCGAAAAAAAATTATCCTTTGAAAAAATCAATTTTTCCTATGGTAGAGGTCAAATTTTTCTAAGTCCCAAAAAATCACATTTTCTCGAATATCTCGAAAACAACTGATCGGACAGGGGTCAACCAAGGTGTTTTTGAAAGGTCTTTACAAGCTCCAATTAATGAGCCAAAGCGACTTTCAAGTGAGTTTTGACACTTTTTCGCATATCGGCATCCTGGGTTCCCATACTGGCCGTAGGCCATAGGGCACCGAACGGCCAACTTTTGGTCCGAGGGTAAAAAATTTTTATCACGAGATTTTGATGAAAATGGCTTCGGAACGCGTTTCTTATAATGAAAAGTGAAACCAAACAGTATTTGCGAAGAAAAGATTGTCCCATGAAAAAATCAATTTTTCTCAGGGTAGAGGTCGGAAATTTTCTATGTCCCAAAAAATCACATTTTCTCGAATATCTCGAAAACTACTTATCGGACAGGGGTCAACCAAGATGTTTTAGAAAGGTCTTCACAAGCTCTAATTATTGGGCCATAGCGACTTTCAAGTGAGTTTTGACACTTTTTCGCATATCGGCATCCTGGGTTCCCATACTGGCCATAGGCCATAGGGCACCGAACGGCCAACTTTTGGTCCGAGGGTAAAAATGTTTTTTCACGAGATTTTGATTAAAATGGCTTCAGAACATGTTTCTTATAACGAAAAGTGAAACCAAACAGTATTTGCGAAAAAAAATTATCCTTTGAAAAAATCAATTTTTCCTATGGTAGAGGTCAAATTTTTCTAAGTCCCAAAAAATCACATTTTCTCGAATATCTCGAAAACAACTGATCGGACAGGGGTCAACCAAGGTGTTTTTGAAAGGTCTTTACAAGCTCCAATTAATGAGCCAAAGCGACTTTCAAGTGAGTTTTGACACTTTTTCGCATATCGGCATCCTGGGTTCCCATACTGGCCATAGGCCATAGGGCACCGAACGGCCAACTTTTGGTCCAAGGGTAAAAATTTTTAATCATGAGATTTTGATGACAATGGCTTCGGAACGCGTTTCTCATAATGAAAAGTGAAACCAAACAGTATTTGCGAAGAAAAAAATTGCCCTATGAAAAAATCAATTTTTCTTAGGGTAGAGGTCAAAAATTTTCTAAGTCCCAAAAAATCACATTTTCTCGAATATCTCGAAAACTACTTATCGGACAGGGGTCAACCAAGGTGTCTTTACAAGCTCCAATTAATGAGCCAAAGCGACTTTCAAGTGAGTTTTGACACTTTTTCGCATATCGGCATCCTGGGTTCCCATACTGGCCATAGGCCATAGGGCACCAAACGGCCAACCTTTGGTCCGAGGGCTAAAAATTTTTTATCACGAGATTTTGATGAAAATGGCTTCGGAACGCGTTTGTTGTAATGAAAAGGGAAACCAAACAGTATTTGCGAAGAAAAAATTGTCCTTTGAAAAAAAACCAATTTTTCTTAGGGTAGAGGTCAAAAATTTTCTAAGTCCCAAAAAATCACATTTTCTCGAATATCTCGAAAACTACTTATCGGACAGGGGTCAACCAAGGTGTCTTTACAAGCTCTAATTAATGAGCCATAGCGACTTTCAAGTGATTTGTTGACGCTTTTTCGCATATCGGCATCCTGGGTTCCAATACTGGCCATAGGCAATAAGGCACCGAACAGCCAACTTGTGGTCCGAGGGTAAAAAATTGTTATCATGAGATTTTGATGAAAATGGCTTCGGAACGCGTTTCTTATAACGAAAAGTGAAACCAAACAGTATTTGCGAAGAAAAAAATTGCCCTATGAAAACATAAATTTTTTTTAGGGAAGAGGTCCAAATTTTCTTAGTCCCAAAAAATCACATTTTCTCGAATATCTCGAAAACTACTAATCGGACAGGGGTCAACCAAGGTGTTTAAGAAAGGTCTATTCATGCTCTAATTAATGAGCCATAGCGACTTTCAAGTGATTTGTTGACACTTTTTCGCATATCGGCATCCTGGGTTCCCATACTAGCCATAGGCCATAGGGCACCGAACGGCCAACTTTTGGTCCGAGGGCAAAAATTTTTTTCACGAGATTTTGATGAAAATGGCTTCGGAACGCGTTTCTTCTAATGAAAAATGAAACCAAACAGTATTTGCGAAGAAAATAATTGCCCTATGAAAAAATAAATTTTTCTTAGCATACAGGTCAAAAATTTCTACATCCCAAAAAATCACATTTTCTCGAATATCTCGAAAACTACTTATCGGACAGGGGTCAGCCAAGGTTTTTTAGAAAGGTCTTCACAAGCTTTAATTTATGAGCCATAGCGACTTTCATGTGATTTTTAGACACTTTTTCGCATATCGGTATCCTGGGTTCCCATACTGACTATAGGCCCTAGGGCACCGAACGGCCAACTTTTGGTCCGAGGGTAAAAAATTTTTATCACGAGATTTTGATGAAAATGGCTTCGGAACGCGTTTCTTATAATGAAAAGTGAAACCAAACAGTATTTGCGAAGAAAATAATTGCCCTATGAAAAAATCAATTTTTCTTAGGGTAGAGGTCAAAAATTTTCTAAGTCCCAAAAAATCAAAGTTTCTCGAATATCTCGAAAACTACTTATCGGACAGGTGTCAGCCAAGGTGTTTTAGAAAGGTCTTTACAAGCTCTAATTCATGCGCCATAGCGGCTTCTAAGTGATTTTTTGACACTTTTTCGCATATCGGCATCCTGGGTTCCCATACTGGCCATAGGCCATAGGGCACCGAACGGCCAACTTTTGGTCCGAGGGTAAAAAATTTTTATCACGAGATTTTGATGAAAATGGCTTCGGAACGCGTTTCTTATAATGAAAAGTAAAACCAAACAGTATTTGCGAAGAAAAGATTGTCCTATGAAAAAATCAATTTTTCTCAGGGTAGAGGTCAGAAATTTTCTATGTCCCAAAAAATCACATTTTCTCGAATATCGCGAAAACTACTTATTGAACAGGGGTCAACCAAGATGTTTTAGAAAGGTCTTCACAAGCTCTAATTATTGGGCCATAGCGACTTTCAAGTGAGTTTTGACACTTTTTCGCATATCGGCATCCTGGGTTCCCATACTGGCCATAGGCCATAGGGCACCGAACGGGCAACTTTTGGTCCAAGGGTAAAAAATTTTTATCACGAGATTTTGATGAAAATGGCTTCGGAACGCGTTTCTTATAATGAAAAGTGAAACCAAACAGTATTTGCGAAGAAAAGATTGTCCTATGAAAAAATCAATTTTTCTCAGGGTAGAGGTCAGAAATTTTCTATGTCCCAAAAAATCACATTTTCTCGAATATCGCGAAAACTACTTATTGAACAGGGGTCAACCAAGATGTTTTAGAAAGGTCTTCACAAGCTCTAATTGTTGGGCCATAGCGACTTTCAAGTGAGTTTTGACACTTTTTCGCATATCGGCATCCTGGGTTCCCATACTGGCCATAGGCCATAGGGCACCGAACGGCCAAATTTTGAACCGAGAGCAATAATTTTTTTACACGAGATTCTGATGAACATGGCTTCGGAACGCGTTTCTTATAATGAAAAGTGAAACCAAACAGTATTTGCGAAGAAAAAAATTGCCCTATGAAAAAATCAATTTTTCTTAGGGTAGAGGTCAAAAATTTTCTAAGTCCCAAAAAATCAAATTTTCTCGAATATCTCGAAAACTACTTATCGGACAGGGGTCAACAAAGGTGTAAAAGAAAGGTCTAAACAAGCTCTAATTTATGAGCCATTTCGACTTTCATTGAAATTTTGACACTTTTTCGCATATCGGCATCCTGGTTTCCCATATTTGCCATAGGCCATAGGGCACCGAACGGCCAACTTTTGGTCCGAGGGTAAAAATTTTTTTTTCACGAGATTTTGATGAAAATGGCTTCGGAAGCATTTCTCATAATGAAAAGTGAAACCAAACAGTATTTGCAAAGAAAAAATTGTCCTATGAAAAAATCAATTTTTCTTAGGGTACAAGTCAAAAATTGTCAAAGTCCCAAAAAGTCACATTTTCTCGAATATCTCGAAAACTTCTTGTCGGAAAGGGGTCAACCAAGGTGTTTAAGAAAGGTCTTTACAAGCTCTAGTTAATGGGCCATAGCGACTTTCAAGTGATTTTTTGACACTTTTTCGCATATCGGCATCCTAGGTTCCCATACTGGCCACAGGCCATAGGGCACCAAACGGCCAACTTTTGGTCCAAGGGTAAAAATTTTTAATCATGAGATTTTGATGACAATGGCTTCGGAACGCGTTTCTCATAATGAAAAGTGAAACCAAACAGTATTTGCAAAGTCCCAAAAAATCACATTTTCTCGAATATCTCGAAAACTACTTATCGGACAGGGGTCAGCCAAGGTGTTTTAGAAAGGTCTTTACAAGCTCTAATTCATGCGCCATAGCGGCTTCTAAGTGATTTTTTGACACTTTTTCGCATATCGGCATCCTGGGTTCCCATACTGGCCATAGGCCATAGGGCACCGAACGGCCAATTTTTGGTCCGAGGGTAAAATTTTTTTTTCACGAGATTATGATAAAAATGGCTTCAGAACATGTTTCTTATAACGAAAAGTGAAACCAAACAGTATTTGCGAAAAAAAATTATCCTTTGAAAAAATCAATTTTTCCTATGATAGAGGTCAAATTTTTCTAAGTCCCAAAAAATCACATTTTCTCGAATATCTCGAAAACAACTGATCGGACAGGGGTCAACCAAGGTGTTTTTGAAAGGTCTTTACAAGCTCCAATTAATGAGCCAAAGCGACTTTCAAGTGAGTTTTGACACTTTTTCGCATATCGGCATCCTGGGTTCCCATACTGGCCGTAGGCCATAGGGCACCGAACGGCCAACCTTTGGTCCGAGGGTAAAAAATTTTTATCACGAGATTTTGATGAAAATGGCTTCGGAACGCGTTTCTTATAATGAAAAGGGAAACCAAACAGTATTTGCGAAGAAAAGATTGTCCTATGAAAAAATCAATTTTTCTTAGCATACAGGTCAAAAATTTCTACATCCCAAAAAATCACATTTTCTCGAATATCTCGAAAACTACTTATCGGACAGGGGTCAACCAAGGTTTTTTAGAAAGGTCTTCACAAGCTCTAATATATGCTCCATAGCGGCTTCTAAGTGATTTTTTGACACTTTTTCGCATATCGGCATCCTGGGTTCCCATACTAGCCATAGGCCATAGGGCACCAAACGGCCAAATTTTGGTCCGAGGGTAAAAATTTTTAATCATGAGATTTTGATGACAATGGCTTCGGAACGCGTTTCTCATAATGAAAAGTGAAACCAAACAGTATTTGCAAAGTCCCAAAAAATCACATTTTCTCGAATATCTCGAAAACTACTTATCGGACAGGGGTCAGCCAAGGTGTTTTAGAAAGGTCTTTACAAGCTCTAATTCATGCGCCATAGCGGCTTCTAAGTGATTTTTTGACACTTTTTCGCATATCGGCATCCTGGGTTCCCATACTGGCCATAGGCCATAGGGCACCGAACGGCCAATTTTTGGTCCGAGGGTAAAATTTTTTTTTCACGAGATTATGATAAAAATGGCTTCAGAACATGTTTCTTATAACGAAAAGTGAAACCAAACAGTATTTGCGAAAAAAAATTATCCTTTGAAAAAATCAATTTTTCCTATGATAGAGGTCAAATTTTTCTAAGTCCCAAAAAATCACATTTTCTCGAATATCTCGAAAACAACTGATCGGACAGGGGTCAACCAAGGTGTTTTTGAAAGGTCTTTACAAGCTCCAATTAATGAGTCAAAGCGACTTTCAAGTGAGTTTTGACACTTTTTCGCATATCGGCATCCTGGGTTCCCATACTGGCCGTAGGCCATAGGGCACCGAACGGCCAACCTTTGGTCCGAGGGCAAAAATTTTTTTCACGAGATTTTGATGAAAATGGCTTCGGAACGCGTTTCTTCTAATGAAAAATGAAACCAAACAGTATTTGCGAAGAAAATAATTGCCCTATGAAAAAATAAATTTTTCTTAGCATACAGGTCAAAAATTTCTACATCCCAAAAAATCACATTTTCTCGAATATCTCGAAAACTACTTATCGGACAGGGGTCAACCAAGGTTTTTTAGAAAGGTCTTCACAAGCTTTAATTTATGAGCCATAGCGACTTTCAAGTGATTTTTTGACACTTTTTCGCATATCGGCATCCTAGGTTCCCATACTGGCCACAGGCCATAGGGCACCAAACGGCCAACTTTTGGTCCAAGGGTAAAAATTTTTAATCATGAGATTTTGATGACAATGGCTTCGGAACGCGTTTCTCATAATGAAAAGTGAAACCAAACAGTATTTGCAAAGTCCCAAAAAATCACATTTTCTCGAATATCTCGAAAACTACTTATCGGACAGGGGTCAGCCAAGGTGTTTTAGAAAGGTCTTTACAAGCTCTAATTCATGCGCCATAGCGGCTTCTAAGTGATTTTTTGACACTTTTTCGCATATCGGCATCCTGGGTTCCCATACTGGCCATAGGCCATAGGGCACCGAACGGCCAATTTTTGGTCCGAGGGTAAAATTTTTTTTTCACGAGATTATGATAAAAATGGCTTCAGAACATGTTTCTTATAACGAAAAGTGAAACCAAACAGTATTTGCGAAAAAAAATTATCCTTTGAAAAAATCAATTTTTCCTATGATAGAGGTCAAATTTTTCTAAGTCCCAAAAAATCACATTTTCTCGAATATCTCGAAAACAACTGATCGGACAGGGGTCAACCAAGGTGTTTTTGAAAGGTCTTTACAAGCTCCAATTAATGAGCCAAAGCGACTTTCAAGTGAGTTTTGACACTTTTTCGCATATCGGCATCCTGGGTTCCCATACTGGCCGTAGGCCATAGGGCACCGAACGGCCAACCTTTGGTCCGAGGGCAAAAATTTTTTTCACGAGATTTTGATGAAAATGGCTTCGGAACGCGTTTCTTCTAATGAAAAATGAAACCAAACAGTATTTGCGAAGAAAATAATTGCCCTATGAAAAAATAAATTTTTCTTAGCATACAGGTCAAAAATTTCTACATCCCAAAAAATCACATTTTCTCGAATATCTCGAAAACTACTTATCGGACAGGGGTCAACCAAGGTTTTTTAGAAAGGTCTTCACAAGCTTTAATTTATGAGCCATAGCGACTTTCATGTGATTTTTAGACACTTTTTCGCATATCGGTATCCTGGGTTCCCATACTGACTATAGGCCCTAGGGCACCGAACGGCCAACCTTTGGTCCGAGGGCTTAAAATTTTTTATCACGAGATTTTGATGAAAATGGCTTCGAAACGCGTTTCTTATGATGAAAAGTGAAACCAAACAGTATTTGCGAACAAAAAATAGTCCTCTGAAAAAATCAATTTTTCTTTTGGTAGAGGTCAAAAATTTTCTAAGTCCCAAAAAATCACATTTTCTCGAATGTCTCGAAAACTACTTATCGGACAGGGGTCAGCCAAGGTGTTTTAGAAAGGTCTTTACAAGCTCTAATATATGCGCCTTAGCGGCTTCTAAGTGATTTTTTGACACTTTTTCGCATATCGGCATCCTGGGTTCCCATACTGGCCATAGGCCATAGGGCACCGAACGGCCAACTTTTGGTCCGAGGGTAAAAATTTTTTTTCACGAGATTTTGATAAAAATGGCTTCAGAACATGTTTCTTATAACGAAAAGGGAAACCAAACAGTATTTGCGAAAAAAAATTATTCTTTGAAAAAATCAATTTTTTCTATGGTAAAGGTCAAATTTTTCTAAGTCCCAAAAAATCACATTTTCTCGAATATCGCGAAAACTACTTATTGAACAGGGGTTAACCAAGATGTTTTAGAAAGGTCTTCACAAGCTCTAATTATTGGGCCATAGCGACTTTCAAGTGAGTTTTGACACTTTTTCGCATATCGGCATCCTGGGTTCCCATACTGGCCATAGGCCATAGGGCACCGAACGGGCAACTTTTGGTCCAAGGGTAAAAAAATTTTATCACGAGATTTTGATGAAAATGGCTTCGGAACGCGTTTCTTATAATGAAAAGTGAAACCAAACAGTTTTTGCGAAGAAAAGATTGTCCTATGAAAAAATCAATTTTTCTCAGGGTAGAGGTCAGAAATTTTATAAGTCCCAAAAAATCACATTTTCTCGAATATCTCGAAAACTACTTATCGGACAGGGGTCAACCAAGATGTTTTAGAAAGGTCTTTACAAGCTTTAATTATTGGGCCATAGCGACTTTCAAGTGATTTGTTGACACTTTTTCGCATATCGGCATCCTAGGTTCCCATACTGGCCATAGGCCATAGGGCACCGAACGGCCAACATTTGGACCGAGAGCAATAATTTTTTTTCACGAGATTTTGATGAACATGGCTTCGGAACGCGTTTCTTATAATGAAAAGTGAAACCAAACAGTATTTGCGAAGAAAAAATTGTCCTATGAAAAAATCAATTTTTCTTAGGGTAGAGGTCAGAAATTTTATAAGTCCCAAAAAATCACATTTTCTCGAATATCTCGAAAACTACTTATCGAACAGGGGTCAACCAAGGTGTTTTTGAAAGGTCTTTACAAGCTCTAATTAATGTGTCGTAGCGTCTTTCAAGTGAGTTTTGACACTTTTTCGCATATCGGCATCCTGGGTTCCCATACTGGCCATAGGCCATAGGGCACCGAACGGCCAACTTTTGGTCCGAGGGTAAAAATGTTTTTTCACGAGATTTTGATAAAAATGGCTTCAGAACATGTTTCTTATAACGAAAAGTGAAACCAAACAGTATTTGCGAAAAAAAATTATCCTTTGAAAAAATCAATTTTTCCTATGGTAGAGGTCAAAAATTTTCTAAGTCCCAAAAAATCACATTTTCTCGAATATCTCGAAAACAACTTATCGGACAGGGGTCAACCAAGGTGTTTTTGAAAGGTCTTTACAAGCTCCAATTAATGAGCCAAAGCGACTTTCAAGTGAGTTTTGACACTTTTTCGCATATCGGCATCCTGGGTTCCCATACTGGCCATAGGCCATAGGGCACCGAACGGCCAACCTTTGGTCCGAGGGCTTAAAATTTTTTATCACGAGATTTTGATGAAAATGGCTTCGGAACGCGTTTGTTGTAATGAAAAGGGAAACCAAACAGTATTTGCGAAGAAAAAATTGTCCTTTGAAAAAAATCAATTTTTCTTAGGGTAGAGGTCAAAAATTTTCTAAGTCCCAAAAAATCACATTTTCTCGAATATCTCGAAAACTACTTATCGGACAGGGGTCAACCAAGGTGTCTTGACAAGCTCTAATTAATGAGCCATAGCGACTTTCAAGTGATTTGTTGACACTTTTTCGCATATCGGCATCCTGGGTTCCAATACTGGCCATAGGCAATAAGGCACCGAACAGCCAACTTGTGGTCCGAGGGTAAAAAATTGTTATCATGAGATTTTGATGAAAATGGCTTCGGAACGCGTTTCTTATAACGAAAAGTGAAACCAAACAGTATTTGCGAAGAAAAAAATTGCCCTATGAAAACATCAATTTTTCTTAGGGAAGAGGTCCAAATTTTCTTAGTCCCAAAAAATCACATTTTCTCGAATATCTCGAAAACTACTAATCGGACAGGGGTCAACCAAGGTGTTTTAGAAAGGTCTATTCATGCTCTAATTAATGAGCCATAGCGACTTTCAAGTGATTTTTTGACACTTTTTCGCATATCGGCATCCTGGGTTCCCATACTAGCCATAGGCCATAGGGCACCGAACGGCCAACTTTTGGTCCAAGGGTAAAACATTTTTTCCACTATATTTTTATGAAAATGGCTTCGAAACGCGTTTCTTATGATGAAAAGTGAAACCGAACAGTATTTGCGAATAAAAAATAGTCCTCTGAAAAAATCAATTTTTCTTTTGGTAGAGGTCAAAAATTTTCTAAGTCCCAAAAAATCACATTTTCTCGAATGTCTCGAAAACTACTTATCGGACAGGGGTCAACCAAGATGTTTTAGAAAGGTCTTCACAAGTTCTAATTATTGGGCCATAGCGACTTTCAAGTGAGTTTTGACACTTTTTCGCATATCGGCATCCTGGGTTCCCATACTGGCCATAGGCCATAGGGCACCGAACGGCCAACTTTTGGTCCGAGGGTAAAAATGTTTTTTCACGAGATTTTGATGAACATGGCTTCGGAACGCGTTTCTTATAATGAAAAGTGAATCCAAATAGGAGTTGCGAAGAAAAAAATTGCCCTCTGAAAAAATCAATTTTTCTTTTGGTAGAGGTCAAAAATTTTCTAAGTCCCAAAAAATCACATTTTCTCGAATGTCTCGAAAACTACTTATCGGACAGGGGTCAACCAAGATGTTTTAGAAAGGTCTTCACAAGCTCTAATTATTGGGCCATAGCGACTTTCAAGTGAGTTTTGACACTTTTTCGCATATCGGCATCCTGGGTTCCCATGCTGGCCATAGGCCATAGGGCACCGAACGGCCAACTTTTGGTCCGAGGGTAAAAATGTTTTTTCACGAGATTTTGATGAACATGGCTTCGGAACGCGTTTCTTATAATGAAAAGTGAATCCAAATAGGATTTGCGAAGAAAAAAATTGCCCTATGAAAAAATCAATTTTTCTTTTGGTAGAGGTCAAAATTTTTCTAAGTCCCAAAAAATCACATTTTCTCGAATATCTCGAAAACTACTTGTCGGACAGGGGTCAACCAAGGTGTTTTAGAAAGGTCTCAACAAGCATTAATTAATGAGCTTTAGTGACTTTCAAGTGATTTGTTGACACTGTTTCGCATTCCGACCTCCTAGGTTCCCATACTGGCCATAGGCCATAGGGCACCGAACGGCCAACTTTTGGTCCGAGGGTAAAAATTTTTTATCACGAGATTTTGATGAAAATGGCTTCGGAACGCGTTTCTAATGATGAAAAGTGAACCCAAACAGTATTTGCGAAGAAAAAAATTGCCCTATGAAAAAATCAAGTTTTCTTAGGGTAGAGGTCAAAAATTTTCTAAGTCCCAAAAAATCAAATTTTCTCGAATATCTCGAAAACTACTCATCGGACAGGAGTCAGCCAAGGTGTTTTAGAAAATTCTTTACATGCTCTAATTCATGCGCCATAGCGGCTTCCAAGTGATTTTTTGACACTTTTTCGCATATCGGCATCCTGGGTTCCAATACTGGCCATAGGCAATAAGGCACCGAACAGCCAACTTTTGGTCCGAGGGTAAAAAATTGTTATCATGAGATTTTGATGAAAATGGCTTCGGAACGCGTTTCTTATAACGAAAAGTGAAACCAAACAGTATTTGCGAAGAAAAAAATTGCCCTATGAAAACATCAATTTTTCTTAGGGAAGAGGTCCAAATTTTCTTAGTCCCAAAAAATCACATTTTCTCGAATATCTCGAAAACTACTAATCGGACAGGGGTCAACCAAGGTGTTTTAGAAAGGTCTATTCATGCTCTAATTAATGAGCCATAGCGACTTTCAAGTGATTTTTTGACACTTTTTCGCATATCGGCATCCTGGGTTCCCATACTAGCCATAGGCCATAGGGCACCGAACGGCCAACTTTTGGTCCAAGGGTAAAACATTTTTTCCACTATATTTTTATGAAAATGGCTTCGAAACGCGTTTCTTATGATGAAAAGTGAAACCGAACAGTATTTGCGAATAAAAAATAGTCCTCTGAAAAAATCAATTTTTCTTTTGGTAGAGGTCAAAAATTTTCTAAGTCCCAAAAAATCACATTTTCTCGAATGTCTCGAAAACTACTTATCGGACAGGGGTCAACCAAGATGTTTTAGAAAGGTCTTCACAAGTTCTAATTATTGGGCCATAGCGACTTTCAAGTGAGTTTTGACACTTTTTCGCATATCGGCATCCTGGGTTCCCATACTGGCCATAGGCCATAGGGCACCGAACGGCCAACTTTTGGTCCGAGGGTAAAAATGTTTTTTCACGAGATTTTGATGAACATGGCTTCGGAACGCGTTTCTTATAATGAAAAGTGAATCCAAATAGGATTTGCGAAGAAAAAAATTGCCCTATGAAAAAATCAATTTTTCTTATGGTACAGATCAAAAATTTTCTAAGTCCCAAAAATCACATTTTCTCGAATATCTCGAAAACTACTTATCGGACAGGGGTCAACCAAGATGTTTTAGAAAGGTCTTTTCAAGCTCTAATTAATGAGCCATAGCGACTTTCAAGTGAGTTTTGACACTTTTTCGCATATCGGCATCCTGGGTTCCCATACTGGCCATAGGCCATAGGGCACCGAACGGGCAACTTTTGGTCCAAGGGTAAAAAAATTTTATCACGAGATTTTGATGAAAATGGCTTCGGAACGCGTTTCTTATCATGAAAAGTGAAACCAAACAGTATTTGCGAAGAAAAAAATTGCCCTCTGAAAAAATCACTTTTTCTCAGGGTAGAGGTCAGAAATTTTCTATGTCCCAAAAAATCACATTTTCTCGAATATCGCGAAAACTACTTATTGAACAGGGGTCAACCAAGATGTTTTAGAAAGGTCTTCACAAGCTCTAATTATTGGGCCATAGCGACTTTCAAGTGAGTTTTGACACTTTTTCGCATATCGGCATCCTGGGTTCCCATACTGGCCATAGGCCATAGGGCACCGAACGGGCAACTTTTGGTCCAAGGGTAAAAAAATTTTATCACGAGATTTTGATGAAAATGGCTTCGGAACGCGTTTCTTATAATGAAAAGTGAAACCAAACAGTATTTGCGAAGAAAAGATTGTCCTATGAAAAAATCAATTTTTCTCAGGGTAGAGGTCAGAAATTTTCTATGTCCCAAAAAATCACATTTTCTCGAATATCGCGAAAACTACTTATTGAACAAGGGTCAACCAAGATGTTTTAGAAAGGTCTTCACAAGCTCTAATTATTGGGCCATAGCGACTTTCAAGTGAGTTTTGACACTTTTTCGCATATCGGCATCCTGGGTTCCCATACTGGCCATAGGCCATAGGGCACCGAACGGCCAACTTTTGGACCGAGAGCAATAATTTTTTTACACGAGATTTTGATGAACATGGCTTCGGAACGCGTTTCTTATAATGAAAAGTGAAACCAAACAGTATTTGCGAAGAAAAAAATTGCCCTATGAAAAAATCAAGTTTTCTTAGGGTAGAGGTCAAAAATTTTCTAAGTCCCAAAAAATCAAATTTTCTCGAATATCTCGAAAACTACTCATCGGACAGGAGTCAGCCAAGGTGTTTTAGAAAATTCTTTACATGCTCTAATTCATGCGCCATAGCGGCTTCCAAGTGATTTTTTGACACTTTTTCGCATATCGGCATCCTGGGTTCCCATACTGGCCATAGGGCACCGAACGGCCAACTTTTGGTCCGAGGGTAAAAATTTTTTTTCACGAGATTTTGATGAAAATGGCTTCGGAACGCATTTCTGATAATGAAAAGTGAAACCAAACAGTATTTGCGAAGCAAAAAATTGCCCTATGAAAAAATCACTTTTTCTCAGGGTAGAGGTCGGAAATTTTCTATGTCCCAAAAAATCACATTTTCTCGAATATCTCGAAAACTACTTATCGGACAGGGGTCAACCAAGATGTTTTAGAAAGGTCTTCACAAGCTCTAATTATTGGGCCATAGCGACTTTCAAATGATTTTTTGACACTTTTTCGCATATCGGCATCCTGGGTTCCCATACTGGCCATAGGCCATAGCGCACCGAACGGCCAACTTTTGGTCCAAGGGTAAATTTTTTTTTTCACGAGATTTCAATTAAAATGGCTTCGGAACGCGTTTCTCATAATGAAAAATGAAACCAAACAGCATATGCAAAGAAAAAATTGTCCTATGAAAAAATAAATTTTTCTCAGGGTAGAGGTCAGAAATTTTCTATGTCCCAAAAAATCACATTTTCTCGAATATCTCGAAAACTACTTATCGAACAGGGGTCAACAAAGGTGTAAAAGAAAGGTCTAAACAAGCTCTAATTTATGAGCCATTTCGACTTTCATTGCAATTTTGACACTTTTTCGCATATCGGCATCCTGGTTTCCCAGATTTGCCATAGGCCATAGGGCACCGAACGGCCAACTTTTGGTCCGAGGGTAAAAATGTTTTTTCACGAGATTTTGATGAAAATGGCTTCGGAACGCATTTCTGATAATGAAAAGTGAAACCAAACAGTATTTGCGAAGCAAAAAATTGCCCTATGAAAAAATCACTTTTTCTCAGGGTAGAGGTCGGAAATTTTCTATGTCCCAAAAAATCACATTTTCTCGAATATCTCGAAAACTACTTATCGGACAGGGGTCAACCAAGATGTTTTAGAAAGGTCTTCACAAGCTCTAATTATTGGGCCATAGCGACTTTCAAATGATTTTTTGACACTTTTTCGCATATCGGCATCCTGGGTTCCCATACTGGCCATAGGCCATAGCGCACCGAACGGCCAACTTTTGGTCCAAGGGTAAATTTTTTTTTTTCACGAGATTTCAATTAAAATGGCTTCGGAACGCGTTTCTCATAATGAAAAATGAAACCAAACAGCATATGCAAAGAAAAAATTGTCCTATGAAAAAATCAATTTTTCTCAGGGTAGAGGTCAGAAATTTTATAAGTCCCAAAAAATCACATTTTCTCGAATATCTCGAAAACTACTTATCGGACAGGGGTCAACCAAGATGTTTTAGAAAGGTCTTTACAAGCTTTAATTATTGGGCCATAGCGACTTTCAAGTGATTTGTTGACACTTTTTCGCATATCGGCATCCTAGGTTCCCATACTGGCCATAGGCCATAGGGCACCGAACGGCCAACATTTGGACCGAGAGCAATAATTTTTTTTCACGAGATTTTGATGAACATGGCTTCGGAACGCGTTTCTTATAATGAAAAGTGAAACCAAACAGTATTTGCGAAGAAAAAATTGTCCTATGAAAAAATCAATTTTTCTTAGGGTAGAGGTCAGAAATTTTATAAGTCCCAAAAAATCACATTTTCTCGAATATCTCGAAAACTACTTATCGAACAGGGGTCAACCAAGGTGTTTTTGAAAGGTCTTTACAAGCTCTAATTAATGTGTCGTAGCGTCTTTCAAGTGAGTTTTGACACTTTTTCGCATATCGGCATCCTGGGTTCCCATACTGGCCATAGGCCATAGGGCACCGAACGGCCAACTTTTGGTCCGAGGGTAAAAATGTTTTTTCACGAGATTTTGATAAAAATGGCTTCAGAACATGTTTCTTATAACGAAAAGTGAAACCAAACAGTATTTGCGAAAAAAAAAATTATCCTTCGAAAAAATCAATTTTTTCTAGGGTAGAGGTCAAAAATTTTCTAAGTCCCAAAAAATCACATTTTCTCGAATATCTCGAAAACTACTTATCGGACAGGGGTCAGCCAAGGTGTTTTAGAAAGGTCTTTACAAACTCTAATTAATGTGTCGTAGCGTCTTTCAAGTGATTTTTGACACTTTTTCGCATATCGGCATCCTGGGTTCCCATACTGGCCATAGGCCATAGGGCACCAAACGGCCAAATTTTGGTCCAAGGTTTAAAATTTTTATCACGAGATTTTGATGAAAATGGCATGGGAACGCGTTTCTTATAATGAAAAGTGAAACCAAACAGTATTTGCGAAGAAAAAAATTGTCCTATGAAAAATCAATTTTTCTTAGGGTAGAGGTCAAAAATTTTCTAAGTCCCAAAAAATCAAATTTTCTCGAATATCTCGAAAACAACTTATCGGACAGGGGTCAGCCAAGGTGTTTTAGAAAGGTCTTACCAAGCTATAATTCATTAGCCATAGCGGCTATCAAGTGATTTTTTGACACTTTTTCGCATATCGGCATCCTGGGTTCCCATACTGGCCATAGGCCATAGGGCACCGAACGGCCAACTTTTGGTCCGAGGGTAAAAATTTTTTTTCACGAGATTTTGATAAAAATGGCTTCAGAACATGTTTCTTATAACGAAAAGTGAAACCAAACAGTATTTGCGAAAAAAAATTATCCTTTGAAAAAATCAATTTTTCCTATGGTAGAGGTCAAAAATTTTCTAAGTCCCAAAAAATCACATTTTCTCGAATATCTCGAAAACAACTTATCGGACAGGGGTCAACCAAGGTGTTTTTGAAAGGTCTTTACAAGCTCCAATTAATGAGCCAAAGCGACTTTCAAGTGAGTTTTGACACTTTTTCGCATATCGGCATCCTGGGTTCCCATACTGGCCATAGGCCATAGGGCACCGAACGGCCAACCTTTGGTCCGAGGGCTTAAAATTTTTTATCACGAGATTTTGATGAAAATGGCTTCGGAACGCGTTTGTTGTAATGAAAAGGGAAACCAAACAGTATTTGCGAAGAAAAAATTGTCCTTTGAAAAAAATCAATTTTTCTTAGGGTAGAGGTCAAAAATTTTCTAAGTCCCAAAAAATCACATTTTCTCGAATATCTCGAAAACTACTTATCGGACAGGGGTCAACCAAGGTGTCTTGACAAGCTCTAATTAATGAGCCATAGCGACTTTCAAGTGATTTGTTGACACTTTTTCGCATATCGGCATCCTGGGTTCCAATACTGGCCATAGGCAATAAGGCACCGAACAGCCAACTTGTGGTCCGAGGGTAAAAAATTGTTATCATGAGATTTTGATGAAAATGGCTTCGGAACGCGTTTCTTATAACGAAAAGTGAAACCAAACAGTATTTGCGAAGAAAAAAATTGCCCTATGAAAACATCAATTTTTCTTAGGGAAGAGGTCCAAATTTTCTTAGTCCCAAAAAATCACATTTTCTCGAATATCTCGAAAACTACTAATCGGACAGGGGTCAACCAAGGTGTTTTAGAAAGGTCTATTCATGCTCTAATTAATGAGCCATAGCGACTTTCAAGTGATTTTTTGACACTTTTTCGCATATCGGCATCCTGGGTTCCCATACTAGCCATAGGCCATAGGGCACCGAACGGCCAACTTTTGGTCCAAGGGTAAAACATTTTTTCCACTATATTTTTATGAAAATGGCTTCGAAACGCGTTTCTTATGATGAAAAGTGAAACCGAACAGTATTTGCGAATAAAAAATAGTCCTCTGAAAAAATCAATTTTTCTTTTGGTAGAGGTCAAAAATTTTCTAAGTCCCAAAAAATCACATTTTCTCGAATGTCTCGAAAACTACTTATCGGACAGGGGTCAACCAAGATGTTTTAGAAAGGTCTTCACAAGCTCTAATTATTGGGCCATAGCGACTTTCAAGTGAGTTTTGACACTTTTTCGCATATCGGCATCCTGGGTTCCCATACTGGCCATAGGCCATAGGGCACCGAACGGCCAACTTTTGGTCCGAGGGTAAAAATGTTTTTTCACGAGATTTTGATGAACATGGCTTCGGAACGCGTTTCTTATAATGAAAAGTGAATCCAAATAGGATTTGCGAAGAAAAAAATTGCCCTATGAAAAAATCAATTTTTCTTTTGGTAGAGGTCAAAATTTTTCTAAGTCCCAAAAAATCACATTTTCTCGAATATCTCGAAAACTACTTGTCGGACAGGGGTCAACCAAGGTGTTTTAGAAAGGTCTCAACAAGCATTAATTAATGAGCTTAGTGACTTTCAAGTGATTTGTTGACACTGTTTCGCATTCCGACCTCCTAGGTTCCCATACTGGCCATAGGCCATAGGGCACCGAACGGCCAACTTTGGTCCGAGGGTAAAAATTTTTTATCACGAGATTTTGATGAAAATGGCTTCGGAACGCGTTTCTATGAATGAAAAGTGAACCCAAACAGTATTTGCGAAGAAAAAATTGCCCTATGAAAAAATCAATTTTTCTTAGGGTAGAGGTCAAAAATTTTCTAAGTCCCAAAAAATCAAATTTTCTCGAATATCTCGAAAACTACTCATCGGACAGGAGTCAGCCAAGGTGTTTTAGAAAATTCTTTACATGCTCTAATTCATGCGCCATAGCGGCTTCAAGTGATTTTTTGACACTTTTTCGCATATCGGCATCCTGGGTTCCAATACTGGCCATAGGCAATAAGGCACCGAACAGCCAATCTTGTGGTCCGAGGGTAAAAAATTGTTATCATGAGATTTTGATGAAAATGGCTTCGGAACGCGTTTCTTATAACGAAAAGTGAAACCAAACAGTATTTGCGAAGAAAAAAATTGCCCTATGAAAACATCAATTTTTCTTAGGGAAGAGGTCCAAATTTTCTTAGTCCCAAAAAATCACATTTTCTCGAATATCTCGAAAACTACTAATCGGACAGGGGTCAACCAAGGTGTTTTAGAAAGGTCTATTCATGCTCTAATTAATGAGCCATAGCGACTTTCAAGTGATTTTTTGACACTTTTTCGCATATCGGCATCCTGGGTTCCCATACTAGCCATAGGCCATAGGGCACCGAACGGCCAACTTTTGGTCCAAGGGTAAAACATTTTTTCCACTATATTTTTATGAAAATGGCTTCGAAACGCGTTTCTTATGATGAAAAGTGAAACCGAACAGTATTTGCGAATAAAAAATAGTCCTCTGAAAAAATCAATTTTTCTTTTGGTAGAGGTCAAAAATTTTCTAAGTCCCAAAAAATCACATTTTCTCGAATGTCTCGAAAACTACTTATCGGACAGGGGTCAACCAAGATGTTTTAGAAAGGTCTTCACAAGTTCTAATTATTGGGCCATAGCGACTTTCAAGTGAGTTTTGACACTTTTTCGCATATCGGCATCCTGGGTTCCCATACTGGCCATAGGCCATAGGGCACCGAACGGCCAACTTTTGGTCCGAGGGTAAAAATGTTTTTTCACGAGATTTTGATGAACATGGCTTCGGAACGCGTTTCTTATAATGAAAAGTGAATCCAAATAGGAGTTGCGAAGAAAAAAATTGCCCTCTGAAAAAATCAATTTTTCTTTTGGTAGAGGTCAAAAATTTTCTAAGTCCCAAAAAATCACATTTTCTCGAATGTCTCGAAAACTACTTATCGGACAGGGGTCAACCAAGATGTTTTAGAAAGGTCTTCACAAGCTCTAATTATTGGGCCATAGCGACTTTCAAGTGAGTTTTGACACTTTTTCGCATATCGGCATCCTGGGTTCCCATACTGGCCATAGGCCATAGGGCACCGAACGGCCAACTTTTGGTCCGAGGGTAAAAATGTTTTTTCACGAGATTTTGATGAACATGGCTTCGGAACGCGTTTCTTATAATGAAAAGTGAATCCAAATAGGATTTGCGAAGAAAAAAATTGCCCTATGAAAAAATCAATTTTTCTTTTGGTAGAGGTCAAAATTTTTCTAAGTCCCAAAAAATCACATTTTCTCGAATATCTCGAAAACTACTTGTCGGACAGGGGTCAACCAAGGTGTTTTAGAAAGGTCTCAACAAGCATTAATTAATGAGCTTTAGTGACTTTCAAGTGATTTGTTGACACTGTTTCGCATTCCGACCTCCTAGGTTCCCATACTGGCCATAGGCCATAGGGCACCGAACGGCCAACTTTTGGTCCGAGGGTAAAAATTTTTTATCACGAGATTTTGATGAAAATGGCTTCGGAACGCGTTTCTAATGATGAAAAGTGAACCCAAACAGTATTTGCGAAGAAAAAAATTGCCCTATGAAAAAATCAAGTTTTCTTAGGGTAGAGGTCAAAAATTTTCTAAGTCCCAAAAAATCAAATTTTCTCGAATATCTCGAAAACTACTCATCGGACAGGAGTCAGCCAAGGTGTTTTAGAAAATTCTTTACATGCTCTAATTCATGCGCCATAGCGGCTTCCAAGTGATTTTTTGACACTTTTTCGCATATCGGCATCCTGGGTTCCAATACTGGCCATAGGCAATAAGGCACCGAACAGCCATCTTTTGGTCCGAGGGTAAAAAATTGTTATCATGAGATTTTGATGAAAATGGCTTCGGAACGCGTTTCTTATAACGAAAAGTGAAACCAAACAGTATTTGCGAAGAAAAAAATTGCCCTATGAAAACATCAATTTTTCTTAGGGAAGAGGTCCAAATTTTCTTAGTCCCAAAAAATCACATTTTCTCGAATATCTCGAAAACTACTAATCGGACAGGGGTCAACCAAGGTGTTTTAGAAAGGTCTATTCATGCTCTAATTAATGAGCCATAGCGACTTTCAAGTGATTTTTTGACACTTTTTCGCATATCGGCATCCTGGGTTCCCATACTAGCCATAGGCCATAGGGCA
This sequence comes from Anopheles stephensi, assembly GCF_013141755.1. Classification (NCBI taxonomy): domain Eukaryota; kingdom Metazoa; phylum Arthropoda; class Insecta; order Diptera; family Culicidae; genus Anopheles; species Anopheles stephensi. Next base: position 178,164 of record NW_023405389.1, on the reverse strand, counting down.
CCGAACGGCCAACTTTTGGTCCAAGGGTAAAACATTTTTTCCACTATATTTTTATGAAAATGGCTTCGAAACGCGTTTCTTATGATGAAAAGTGAAACCGAACAGTATTTGCGAATAAAAAATAGTCCTCTGAAAAAATCAATTTTTCTTTTGGTAGAGGTCAAAAATTTTCTAAGTCCCAAAAAATCACATTTTCTCGAATGTCTCGAAAACTACTTATCGGACAGGGGTCAACCAAGATGTTTTAGAAAGGTCTTCACAAGTTCTAATTATTGGGCCATAGCGACTTTCAAGTGAGTTTTGACACTTTTTCGCATATCGGCATCCTGGGTTCCCATACTGGCCATAGGCCATAGGGCACCGAACGGCCAACTTTTGGTCCGAGGGTAAAAATGTTTTTTCACGAGATTTTGATGAACATGGCTTCGGAACGCGTTTCTTATAATGAAAAGTGAATCCAAATAGGATTTGCGAAGAAAAAAATTGCCCTATGAAAAAATCAATTTTTCTTATGGTACAGATCAAAAATTTTCTAAGTCCCAAAAATCACATTTTCTCGAATATCTCGAAAACTACTTATCGGACAGGGGTCAACCAAGATGTTTTAGAAAGGTCTTTTCAAGCTCTAATTAATGAGCCATAGCGACTTTCAAGTGAGTTTTGACACTTTTTCGCATATCGGCATCCTGGGTTCCCATACTGGCCATAGGCCATAGGGCACCGAACGGGCAACTTTTGGTCCAAGGGTAAAAAAATTTTATCACGAGATTTTGATGAAAATGGCTTCGGAACGCGTTTCTTATCATGAAAAGTGAAACCAAACAGTATTTGCGAAGAAAAAAATTGCCCTCTGAAAAAATCACTTTTTCTCAGGGTAGAGGTCAGAAATTTTCTATGTCCCAAAAAATCACATTTTCTCGAATATCGCGAAAACTACTTATTGAACAGGGGTCAACCAAGATGTTTTAGAAAGGTCTTCACAAGCTCTAATTATTGGGCCATAGCGACTTTCAAGTGAGTTTTGACACTTTTTCGCATATCGGCATCCTGGGTTCCCATACTGGCCATAGGCCATAGGGCACCGAACGGGCAACTTTTGGTCCAAGGGTAAAAAAATTTTATCACGAGATTTTGATGAAAATGGCTTCGGAACGCGTTTCTTATAATGAAAAGTGAAACCAAACAGTATTTGCGAAGAAAAGATTGTCCTATGAAAAAATCAATTTTTCTCAGGGTAGAGGTCAGAAATTTTCTATGTCCCAAAAAATCACATTTTCTCGAATATCGCGAAAACTACTTATTGAACAAGGGTCAACCAAGATGTTTTAGAAAGGTCTTCACAAGCTCTAATTATTGGGCCATAGCGACTTTCAAGTGAGTTTTGACACTTTTTCGCATATCGGCATCCTGGGTTCCCATACTGGCCATAGGCCATAGGGCACCGAACGGCCAACTTTTGGACCGAGAGCAATAATTTTTTTACACGAGATTTTGATGAACATGGCTTCGGAACGCGTTTCTTATAATGAAAAGTGAAACCAAACAGTATTTGCGAAGAAAAAAATTGCCCTATGAAAAAATCAAGTTTTCTTAGGGTAGAGGTCAAAAATTTTCTAAGTCCCAAAAAATCAAATTTTCTCGAATATCTCGAAAACTACTCATCGGACAGGAGTCAGCCAAGGTGTTTTAGAAAATTCTTTACATGCTCTAATTCATGCGCCATAGCGGCTTCCAAGTGATTTTTTGACACTTTTTCGCATATCGGCATCCTGGGTTCCCATACTGGCCATAGGGCACCGAACGGCCAACTTTTGGTCCGAGGGTAAAAATTTTTTTTCACGAGATTTTGATGAAAATGGCTTCGGAACGCATTTCTGATAATGAAAAGTGAAACCAAACAGTATTTGCGAAGCAAAAAATTGCCCTATGAAAAAATCACTTTTTCTCAGGGTAGAGGTCGGAAATTTTCTATGTCCCAAAAAATCACATTTTCTCGAATATCTCGAAAACTACTTATCGGACAGGGGTCAACCAAGATGTTTTAGAAAGGTCTTCACAAGCTCTAATTATTGGGCCATAGCGACTTTCAAATGATTTTTTGACACTTTTTCGCATATCGGCATCCTGGGTTCCCATACTGGCCATAGGCCATAGCGCACCGAACGGCCAACTTTTGGTCCAAGGGTAAATTTTTTTTTTCACGAGATTTCAATTAAAATGGCTTCGGAACGCGTTTCTCATAATGAAAAATGAAACCAAACAGCATATGCAAAGAAAAAATTGTCCTATGAAAAAATAAATTTTTCTCAGGGTAGAGGTCAGAAATTTTCTATGTCCCAAAAAATCACATTTTCTCGAATATCTCGAAAACTACTTATCGAACAGGGGTCAACAAAGGTGTAAAAGAAAGGTCTAAACAAGCTCTAATTTATGAGCCATTTCGACTTTCATTGCAATTTTGACACTTTTTCGCATATCGGCATCCTGGTTTCCCAGATTTGCCATAGGCCATAGGGCACCGAACGGCCAACTTTTGGTCCGAGGGTAAAAATGTTTTTTCACGAGATTTTGATGAAAATGGCTTCAGAACATGTTTCTTATAACGAAAAGTGAAACCAAACAGTATTTGCGAAAAAAAAATTATCCTTCGAAAAAATCAATTTTTTCTAGGGTAGAGGTCAAAAATTTTCTAAGTCCCAAAAAATCACATTTTCTCGAATATCTCGAAAACTACTTATTTGACAGGGGTCAACCAAAGTGTTTTAGAAAGGTCTTTACAAGCTCTAATTTATGAGCCATAGCGTTTTTCAAGTGATTTGTTGACACTTTTTCGCATTCCGACCTCCTAGGTTCCCATACTGGCCATAGGCCATAGGGCACAGAACGGCCAACTTTTGGTCCGAGGGTAAAATTTTTTTATCACGAGATTTTGATGAAAATGGCTTCGGAATGCGTTTCTTATAATGAAAAGTGAAACCAAACAGTATTTGCGAAGAAAAAATTGTCCTATGAAAAAATCAATTTTTCTTAGGGTACAAGTCAAAAATTGTCAAAGTCCCAAAAAGTCACATTTTCTCGAATATCTCGAAAACTTCTTGTCGGACAGGGGTCAACCAAGGTTTTTTAGAAAGGTCTTCACAAGCTTTAATTTATGAGCCATAGCGACTTTCAAGTGATTTTTAGACACTTTTTCGCATATCGGTATCCTGGGTTCCCATACTGACTATAGGCCCTAGGGCACCGAACGGCCAACTTTTGGTCCGAGGGTAAAAAATTTTTATCACGAGATTTTGATGAAAATGGCTTCGGAACGCGTTTCTTATAATGAAAAGTGAAACCAAACAGTATTTGCGAAGAAAATAATTGCCCTATGAAAAAATCAATTTTTCTTAGGGTAGAGGTCAAAAATTTTCTAAGTCCCAAAAAATCAAAGTTTCTCGAATATCTCGAAAACTACTTATCGGACAGGGGTCAGCCAAGGTGTTTTAGAAAGGTCTTTACAAGCTCTAATTCATGCGCCATAGCAGCTTCTAAGTGATTTTTTGACACTTTTTCGCATATCGGCATCCTGGGTTCCCATACTGGCCATAGGCCATAGGGCACCGAACGGCCAACTTTTGTTCCGAGGGTAAAAATTTTTTTTCACGAGATTATGATAAAAATGGCTTCAGAACATGTTTCTTATAACGAAAAGTGAAACCAAACAGTATTTGCGAAAAAAAATTATCCTTTGAAAAAATCAATTTTTCCTATGGTAGAGGTCAAATTTTTCTAAGTCCCAAAAAATCACATTTTCTCGAATATCTCGAAAACAACTGATCGGACAGGGGTCAACCAAGGTGTTTTTGAAAGGTCTTTACAAGCTCCAATTAATGAGCCAAAGCGACTTTCAAGTGAGTTTTGACACTTTTTCGCATATCGGCATCCTGGGTTCCCATACTGGCCGTAGGCCATAGGGCACCGAACGGCCAAATTTTGGTCCGAGGGTAAAAAATTTTTATCACGAGATTTTGATGAAAATGGCTTCGGAACGCGTTTCTTATAATGAAAAGTGAAACCAAACAGTATTTGCGAAGAAAAGATTGTCCCATGAAAAAATCAATTTTTCTCAGGGTAGAGGTCGGAAATTTTCTATGTCCCAAAAAATCACATTTTCTCGAATATCTCGAAAACTACTTATCGGACAGGGGTCAACCAAGATGTTTTAGAAAGGTCTTCACAAGCTCTAATTATTGGGCCATAGCGACTTTCAAGTGAGTTTTGACACTTTTTCGCATATCGGCATCCTGGGTTCCCATACTGGCCATAGGCCATAGGGCACCGAACGGCCAACTTTTGGTCCGAGGGTAAAAAATTTTTATCACGAGATTTTGATGAAAATGGCTTCGGAACGCGTTTCTTATAATGAAAAGTGAAACCAAACAGTATTTGCGAAGAAAAGATTGTCCTATGAAAAAATCAATTTTTCTCAGGGTAGAGGTCAGAAATTTTCTATGTCCCAAAAAATCACATTTTCTCGAATATCGCGAAAACTACTTATTGAACAGGGGTCAACCAAGATGTTTTAGAAAGGTCTTCACAAGCTCTAATTGTTGGGCCATAGCGACTTTCAAGTGAGTTTTGACACTTTTTCGCATATCGGCATCCTGGGTTCCCATACTGGCCATAGGCCATAGGGCACCGAACGGCGAACTTTTGGTCCAAGGGTAAAGAATTTTTTCACGAGATTTTGATGAAAATGGCTTCGGAACGCGTGTCTCATAATGAATAGTGAAACCAAACAGTATTTGCGATGAAAAAATTGTTCTATGAAAAAATCAATTTTTCTCAGGGTAGAGGTCAAAAATTTTCTTAGTCCCAAAAAATCACATTTTCTCGGATATCTCGTAAACTAGTTATCGGACAGGGGTCAACTAAGGTGTTTAAGAAAGGTCTTATCAAGCTCTAATTCATGAGCCATAGCGACTTTCATGTGATTTTCTGACACTTTTTCGCATATCGGCATCCTGGGTTCCCATACTGGCCATAGGCCATAGGGCACCGAACGGGCAACTTTTGGTCCAAGGGTAAAAAATTTTTATCACGAGATTTTGATGAAAATGGCTTCCGAACGCGTTTCTTATAATGAAAAGTGAAACCAAACAGTATTTGCGAAGAAAAGATTGTCCTATGAAAAAATCAATTTTTCTCAGGGTAGAGGTCAGAAATTTTCTATGTCCCAAAAAATCACATTTTCTCGAATATCGCGAAAACTACTTATTGAACAGGGGTCAACCAAGATGTTTTAGAAAGGTCTTCACAAGCTCTAATTGTTGGGCCATAGCGACTTTCAAGTGAGTTTTGACACTTTTTCGCATATCGGCATCCTGGGTTCCCATACTGGCCATAGGCCATAGGGCACCGAACGGGCAACTTTTGGTCCAAGGGTAAAACATTTTTATCACGAGATTCTGATGAACATGGCTTCGGAACGCGTTTCTTATAATGAAAAGTGAAACCAAACAGTATTTGCGAAGAAAAAAATTGCCTGATGAAAAAATCAATTTTTCTCAGGGTAGAGGTCAAAAATTTTCTAAGTCCCAAAAAATCACATTTTCTCGAATATCTCGAAAACTACTAATCGGACAGGGGTCAACCAAGGTGTTTAAGAAAGGTCTTTACAAGCCCTAATTCATGAGCCATAGCGACTTTCATGTGATTTTCTGACACTTTTTCGCATATCGGCATCCTGGGTCCCCATACTGGCCATAGGCCATAGGGCACCGAACGGCGAACTTTTGGTCCAAGGGTAAAGAATTTTTTCACGAGATTTTGATGAAAATGGCTTCGGAACGCGTGTCTCATAATGAATAGTGAAACCAAACAGTATTTGCGATGAAAAAATTGTTCTATGAAAAAATCAATTTTTCTCAGGGTAGAGGTCAAAAATTTTCTTAGTCCCAAAAAATCACATTTTCTCGGATATCTCGTAAACTAGTTATCGGACAGGGGTCAACTAAGGTGTTTAAGAAAGGTCTTATCAAGCTCTAATTCATGAGCCATAGCGACTTTCATGTGATTTTCTGACACTTTTTCGCATATCGGCATCCTAGGTTCCCATACTGGCCATAAGCCATAGGGCACCGAACGGCCAACTTTTGGACCGAGGATAAAAATTTTGTTTCACGAGATTTTGATGAACATGGCTTCGGAACGCGTTTCTTATAATGAAAAATGAAACCAAACAGTATTTGCGAAGAAAAACTCGTCCTATGAAAAAATCAATTTTTCTTAGGGTAGAGGTCAAAAATTTTCTAAGTCCCAAAAAATCAAATTTTCTCGAATATCTCGAAAACTACTTATCGGACAGGGGTCAACCAAGGTGTTTAAGAAAGGTCTTTACAAGCCCTAATTCATGAGCCATAGCGACTTTCATGTGATTTTTTGACACTTTTTCGCATATCGGCATCCTGGGTTCCCATACTGGCCATAGGCCATAGGGCACCGAACGGCCAACTTATGGTCCAAGGATAAAAACAATTTATCACGAGATTTTGATGAACATGGCTTCGAAACGCGTGTCTCATAATGAATAGTGAAACCAAACAGTATTTGCGATGAAAAAATTGTTCTTTGAAAAAATCAATTTTTCTCAGGGTAGAGGTCAAAAATTTTCTAAGTCCCAAAAAGTCACATTTTCTCGAACATCTCGAAAACAACTTATCGGACAGGGGTCAACTAAGGTGTTTCAGAAAGGTCTTTACAAGCTCTTATTAATGAGTCATAGCGACTTTCATGTGATTTTTTGACACTTTTCGCATATCGGCATCCTGGGTTCCCATACTAGCTATAGGCCATAGGGCACCGAACGGCGAACTTTTGGACCGAGGATACAAATTTTGTTTCACGAGATTTTGATGAACATGGCTTCGAAACGCGTTTCTTATAATGAAAAATGAAACCAAACAGTATTTGCGAAGAAAAACTCGTCCTATGAAAAAATCAATTTTTCTTAGGGTAGAGGTCAAAAATTTTCTAAGTCCCAAAAAATCACATTTTCTCGAATATCTCGAAAACTACTAATCGGACAGGGGTCAACCAAGGTGTTTAAGAAAGGTCTTTACAAGCCCTAATTCATGAGCCATAGCGACTTTCATGTGATTTTCTGACACTTTTTCGCATATCGGCATCCTGGGTCCCCATACTGGCCATAGGCCATAGGGCACCGAACGGCGAACTTTTGGTCCAAGGGTAAAGAATTTTTTCACGAGATTTTGATGAAAATGGCTTCGGAACGCGTGTCTCATAATGAATAGTGAAACCAAACAGTATTTGCGATGAAAAAATTGTTCTATGAAAAAATCAATTTTTCTCAGGGTAGAGGTCAAAAATTTTCTTAGTCCCAAAAAATCACATTTTCTCGGATATCTCGTAAACTAGTTATCGGACAGGGGTCAACTAAGGTGTTTAAGAAAGGTCTTATCAAGCTCTAATTCATGAGCCATAGCGACTTTCATGTGATTTTCTGACACTTTTTCGCATATCGGCATCCTAGGTTCCCATACTGGCCATAAGCCATAGGGCACCGAACGGCCAACTTTTGGACCGAGGATAAAAATTTTGTTTCACGAGATTTTGATGAACATGGGTTCGAAACGCGTTTCTTATAATGAAAAATGAAACCAAACAGTATTTGCGAAGAAAAACTCGTCCTATGAAAAAATCAATTTTTCTTAGGGTAGAGGTCAAAAATTTTCTAAGTCCCAAAAAATCACACTTTCTCGAATATCTCGAAAACTACTAATCGGACAGGGGTCAACCAAGGTGTTTAAGAAAGGTCTTTACAAGCCCTAATTCATGAGCCATAGCGACTTTCATGTGATTTTCTGACACTTTTTCGCATATCGGCATCCTGGGTCCCCATACTGGCCATAGGCCATAGGGCACCGAACGGCGAACTTTTGGTCCAAGGGTAAAGAATTTTTTCACGAGATTTTGATGAAAATGGCTTCGGAACGCGTGTCTCATAATGAATAGTGAAACCAAACAGTATTTGCGATGAAAAAATTGTTCTATGAAAAAATCAATTTTTCTCAGGGTAGAGGTCAAAAATTTTCTAAGTCCCAAAAAGTCACATTTTCTCGGATATCTCGAAAACTACTAATCGGACAGAGGTCAACCAAGGTGTTTAAGAAAGGACTTTACAAGCTCTAATTCATGAGCCATAGCGACTTTCATGTGATTTTCTGACACTTTTTCGCATATCGGCATCCTAGGTTCCCATACTGGCCATAAGCCATAGGGCACCGAACGGCCAACTTTTGGACCGAGGATAAAAATTTTGTTTCACGAGATTTTGATGAACATGGCTTCGGAACGCGTGTCTCATAATGAAAGGTGAAACCAAACAGTATTTGCGATGAAAACATTGTTCTATGAAAAAATCAATTTTTCTCAGGGTAGAGGTCAAAAATTTTCTAAGTCCCAAAAAATCACATTTTCTCGAATATCTCGAAAACAACTTATCGGACAGGGGTCAACTAAGGTGTTTCAGAAAGGTCTTTACAAGCTCTAATTCATTAGCCATAGCGGCTATCAAGTGATTTTTTGACACTTTTTCGCATATCGGCATCCTGGGTTCCCATACTGGCCATAGGCCATAGGGCACCGAACGGCCAACTTATGGACCGAGGGCAAAAATTTTTTTTCACGAGATTTGCCATCGGAACGCGTTTCTTATAATGAAAAATGAAACCAAACAGTATTTGCGAAAAAAAATCGTCCTATGAAAAAATCAATAATTACGTGTGTGTAACCCTGCACTGCTACAACGCACACCACATAGATTGCTGTTGTCCTTCGTCTCATTCGAGCCATAGCATTGGAATAAAGAGGATCTAAATCGCACTCCGCTTGACTCACAATTGGCGCAGCCGGTAGTAGTTAGAATAGTTAGGAAAAAAAACAGTGCTAGTGAGTTATCAATAAAGCTTGCATAGTGTGTCCGGACTTGTACCCACTACTAGATAGAGGTACATTTTCATCTCCGTGTGACATTTACAACACGGGTGATTTGTGACAACGCCGTTTCGAACTTTCCAGCTACTAAGAACCAGCTTCATTCCTCGCTTACAACAGCAGAGATTTGAGGTTAGGATTCTCGCGTACATACACGCTGCACAGGTAAGCAAACTTTCGGTTTTTGTTCTCTTGGTGTTACGCACACATATCCGTGTATAGTAGCAGAGGAAAAAAACATTTGCCTCGTGCCTCGTGGTAGATACTGTCAAACAGATCTATCCGAGTTCATAATTAGGTTGCTCTAGAGGCGCTTAATTTTGGAAAGAGAAACGTACTATTAGATAGACGTTACTCTAAATAGTTTTATGTGGAGGAATCCGAACGAAATAGCATCTGATTCGGAACAAGAATCTGAATCCACAGCATCTAGCGATCTTACGCATATTCCCATACGCTGTGAAGTCCCGTTACAAGATTTGCACATTCACACAATGGAACCTAGTATTAGTAACCAGGGCAATGGTGAAAATAGTATGCGTGACGCAGTCCTTGAAAATTTGCAAACGCAAATTTTACATCTATCATCAACACTACAACATCTAGTTGAGACACAACAGCAAGACAATTCGGCTAGTGTGATGCAAAACCGGTTTGACCAAGCGCAAACCCTAGAGGCATTTTATCGTATTCCTGATCCGATAAAAATAATTCCTCATTTTGACGGAAACAAAAAACAATTATTTTCATGGATACAGACAGCAGAAAATGCTCTGAACTTATTTAAAAATAGAATTGATCCGCTCTTGTATGAAGTTTACGTGGATGCAGTAAAAACTAAAATAATAGGAAAGGCAAGAGATATTCTTAGCTCGGAGGGCAATCCCACAAATTTTGAGGAAATAAAAAATGTTCTAACCAAAGCGCTAGGTGATCGTAAAGATCTTTCTTTTTATATGAGTAGACTTTGGCTGAATAAGATGGGTAGTAGAAGCATCACTGAGTACTACACTCATACTAAAGAACTTATACAGAAGGTTAAAGTAATTGCCAAACAAAACGAAAAGTATAAACTCAGTTGGGAAGCCATCGATGCGTTTATTAACGAAACCAGCCTAGCAGCGTTCATCACTGGTTTAAACGAACAATATTACGGGTACGTCCAGGCAGCCCAGCTTCTTGATTTGGAGAGCACTTATGCTTTTCTTTGTAAATTTGAATCTTTCCCTCCCGTAAACAAGTATAACCATCGCCAACATAACAAATATAATAACAACGGAAATACAAACAGAATGCAGAACAGTTATAAAAAACAAGGGAAAGGACCATACAATTCCGAAAATCCGCATTCATCCAAAACATTTCCTAATTCTCAAACACCAAGTGCAATGGATGCGGAAACAACTAAAACGAGATTAACAGTGAACAGGAATGAGTTTAATAACAATGAAGCATTTCATTACCAACAACACGATGAGGACGAGAATCAAACATTTTTGGTAAATTTTTGGGAGGCAACTACAGAACATCCTCCAAATTAGATTATCTTCCTTACATTGTGTGTGTGAATAGCATGTCCAAAAAAGAGTTGAAATTGTTGATCGATACAGGTTCAAACAAAAATCTGATAAAAAAAGGAATCATTCCATCCGTTGAATTGTGCGAAGCAACAACAATAAAAAATATTGGGGGTGATTATTGTATCAACACAAAAGGGACAATTAATTTGCTAGGACATGGGTTACCAAGCCAAATGTACTACGAAATAAATTTTCACAATTTTTTTGATGGTATCTTAGGTTCAGAGTATTTGGCAAAGAATTGTGCAGTTATAGATTATGGTACGGAAACACTCACAATTAATGCAGTTTCACTCCCTTTTAGGAAATACTTTCCAACAAAAAAATGTTTCATCATACAATTTCTATAAACACGTTAACAAATGGCGATTGGTTTGTACCAAGCTACCAAACACTTTGTAAAAACGCTATAATTCAACCAGGACTGTACCATGCAAAAGACTACCAATCAACTGTACTTATCATTAGCCCTTGTAGTACATTGTCACTGAACGAGAAGGTATTCGGTGTAACTGTAAACAATTTCGAAACGATAACCCCGATTCCATTAAAAAACAGTGAAAAACTTGATGAGCAAATGATTCTTAAACTCATTCAAACAGAACATCTTTCACAATTAGAAAAAGACCATCTTGTTAAAGCAATAATCGACAATCAACAAGTCCTCTTAAAAGAAAACGAAAAGTTATCTTCCACCGCTATTATAAAACACAAAATAATTACAAAGGATAATGAGCCCACCTAAACAAAGTCCTATAGGTTTCCGAACCACTATAAAAAAGATGTTGAGACCCAAATTAAAGAAATGCTTGAAGATGGCATTATTAAACACTCCAAAAGCCCATACTCCTCCCCAATTTGGGTAGTACCCAAAAAAAAAGATTCTTCGGGCAAAAGGAAGGTGAGGGTGGTGATCGATTATCGTAAGCTCAATGAGAAAACGGTAAACGATAGATATCCTATACCTCAAATAGAGGAGATCCTGGATAACTTAGAAAGTCTATTTCTCTACTCTGGACCTCAAGTCTGGATTTCACCAGATACAAATGGATCCAGAGTATCAAGAGAAAACGGCGTTTTCTACTGCTCAAGGTCATTTTGAGTTTACCAGAATGCCTTTCGGCTTGAAAAACGCTCCAGCCACCTTTCAACGCGTCATGAATCATATTCTATCCGGTTTAATTGGTACTGTTTGTTTCGTATATTTGGATGACATAATTGTCATTGGAAACAATTTAACATCACACATAAACAATCTTACTACCGTTCTGGAACGTTTATCAAGCTTCAATCTTAAAATTCAGCTGGAAAAATGTAAATTTCTTAAAAGAGAAACTGAATTTTTAGGGCACATAATAACCGCAGAAGGTGTAAAGCCTAATCCAGACTTAATCAAAAAAATAGTTGATTGGAAAATTCCAAAAAGTCAAAAAGAACTAAAACAATTCCTAGGATTGACTGGGTACTATCGAAAGTTTATACGAGATTACGCCGCAATATCAAAACCTTTAACGAAATGCCTAAAGAAAGACGCTAAGGTAGATAATGAAAATGAAAGTTACATAAAAGCATTTAAAGATTTGAAAACAATTATTTCATCAGATCAGGTACTAGCTTATCCTAATTTCGAACTGCCCTTCATTCTCACAACCGATGCAAGTAACCATGCGTTAGGTGCCGTCTTATCAAAAATGCAGGAAAATAACGAAAGACCAATTGCATTTGGCAGTAGAACCTTAAATAAAACGGAAGTCAATTATTCGACAACGGAGAAAGAAGCTTTAGCCATTATATGGGCCGTGAGGAAATACAAACCATATTTGTATGGGAATAAATTCACCCTAATAACCGACCACAAGCCCTTAACGTTTATTAAAACTTCATTCAAAAATTCAAAGATTTTAAACTGGAGACTGGAGCTAGAAGACTTTGAATATGATGTAAAATACAAAGAAGGCAAAGGAAATGTAGTAGCTGCCGCTTTAAGTCGAATACCTGAAGTAAATGTAAATGAAACAAAAAAGGCTTCACATAGTCGACCTGACACACGAAAAAACTTAATCGATAGCTGCTCTACTGTGCATTCTGCAGACGATTCTGGCGACTATTTCGTTCATATAACGCAGAGGCCTATAAACTATTACAGAAATCAGTTAATACTTAAAATATCTGACAGGGATGATATCCAAAAGGAAACTCCATTTCCTCATTTTAACAGAACGACAGTTCTGAAAAAAAAGTTTGTAATCGATGATGTTGTTCGGCATATAGATAAAATTCATAATGGAAAGCAGACAGCGATTTTTGCACCAACAGAGTTGCAACAAGTGGTTCAAAACGCAATTAAAGACAATTTTTCGATCAGAGGACACTTCGTAATGACAACGAAAGCAGTAGAAGATGTACCCGATACAGACAGACAAAATTTCATAGTGTTAACAGAACACAACAGAGCTCATCGAGGAATAGCAGAAGTTGAGAACAAATTAAGACGCAACTATTTTTTTCCGGGCATGCAAAAAATTATAAAAAATTTCATTAACAGTTGTGAAATTTGTATGACAGAGAAATACGAACGAAGACCATACAAACTACAGATATCGCCACGACCAGTCACTTTCAAACCGATGGAGCGAGTACATATGGATATCTACATCATTAACAACTGTAGTTTCCTATCTATTGTAGATTCGTTTTCCAAACATCTCCAGATGCTTTTCATAAGACACAAAAATATGGCACAAGTTCAACAAAAACTTACGAAATACTATGCGCTTTATGGAGTTCCTAAAGAAATAATAACCGACCATGAAACTACTTTTAGGTCAGTACAGCTACGGAATTATTTAGCATCATTAGGAGTTGCATTAAAATATGCGTCGTGTTCAGAAACAAATGGGCAGGTGGAGAAAACTCACAGTACCATAACAGAAATTTATAATTCTAACAAACATAAGTACACAGGATACGACACAAAATCTATGGTCAAAATATCAGTAGCACTATACAATGACTCAATTCATTCAGCAACAAAATTTACTCCAAACGAATTAACGTTTAACCAGTGTGACAAGAGAAATGAAATAGACATACTTCGAAATGCAAATGAACTATTAAGAGAAGCAAAACAAAATTTAGAAAAAGCTACAAAAAGACAAACGCGGTCCGGTGGCCGAGGCGACAGCGGCGCCGGTCTTCACACGGCAGGGCCGGGGTTCAAATCCCATCCAGACCGCCTCCCCGTACGAAAGGCTGACTACTTTTCTACGGGTAAAATTAAGTCACAGAAAGCCAGAAATGGCAGGCCGAGACCTCTCGAGGTTGTAGTGCCACAAAAGAAGAAGAAGACAAAAAGACAAACGGCAAAGAACGATTCAAAAATGCCTCCTCCAAATCTAGAAGAAAATCAGGACGTTTTCATAATTCCTAATATACGTACTAAGACGCAGGCGAGAGCATGTAAAGCAAAAGCATGCAAAATAGAAAATAGAACTTTCGAAAATGTCAGGGGAATTAAACGACATAAAGGAAAAATTAAAAGAATTAAAATGAATTATAAATGAAATACTTAGCATGTTAGTTTAGGATTTTCTTTCAAATTTTAGGCCCCTAAAATTTTGAAACGAATACTTTAGGGTTTGCCTTAGTAACGGACACCTTTCCTTAATAATTTTTAATGGTAATTAATGGTTCAGGTATTTGCTTAGGTAGGAAATAGATAGATATAAGATTAATTATTATAACGTTTTCGAAAAAATAAGTATTCCTCATAAAACCAATACGTATAACGAGCCGAGGACGCCTCATCTCTACCCCGCGGAGGAATTACGTGTGTGTAACCCTGCACTGCTACAACGCACACCACATGGATTGCTGTTGTCCTTCGTTTCATTCGAGCCTTAGCATTGGAATAAAGAGGATCTAATTCGCACTCCGCTTGACTCACAATTCAATTTTTCTTAGGGTCAGGTCAAAAATTTTCTAAGTCCCAAAACTCACATTTTCTCGAATATCTCGAAAACTACTCATCGGACAGGGGTCATCCAAAGTGTTTCAGAAAGGTCTTTACAAGCTCTTATTAATGAGTCATAGCGACTTTCAAGTGATGTTTAGACACTTTCGCATAGCGGCATCCTGTGTTCCCATACTGGCCATAGGCCATAGGGCACCGAACGGCCAACTTTTGGACCGAGGGCAATAATTTTTTTTTCACGAGATTTTGATGAACATGGCTTCAAAACGCGTTCCTTATTATGAAAAATGAAACCAAACAGTATTTGCGAAGAAAAAATTGTCCTATGAAAAAATCAATTTTTCTTAGGATACAGGTCAAAATTTTCTAAGTCCCAAAAAATCACATTTTCTCGAATATCTCGAAAACTACTAATCGGACAGGGGTCAACCAAGGTGTTTAAGAAAGGTCTTCACAAGCTCTAATTCATGAGCCATAGCGACTTTCATGTGATTTTCTGACACTTTTTCGCATATCGGCATCCTAGGTTCCCATACTGGCCATAAGCCATAGGGCACCGAACGGCCAACTTTTGGACCGAGGATAAAAATTTTGTTTCACGAGATTTTGATGAACATGGCTTCGGAACGCGTTTCTTATAATGAAAAATGAAACCAAACAGTATTTGCGAAGAAAAAATCGTCCTATGAAAAAATCAATTTTTCTTTGGGTAGAGGTCAAAAATTTTCTTAGTCCCAAAAAATCACATTTTCTCGAATATCTCGAAAACTACTTATCGGACAGGGGTCAACCAAGGTGTTTTAGAAAGGTCTTTACAAGCTCTAATTCATTAGCCATAGCGGCTATCAAGTGATTTTTGACACTTTTTCGCATATCGGCATCCTGGGTTCCCATACTGGCCATAGGCCATAGGGCACCGAACGGCCAACTTATGGACCGAGGGCAATAATATTTTTTCACGAGATTTTGATGTTCATGGCTTCAAAACGCGTTCCTTATTATGAAAAATGAAACCAAACAGTATTTGCGAAGAAAAAATTGTCCTATGAAAAAATCAATTTTTCTTAGGATACAGGTCAAAATTTTCTAAGTCCCAAAAAATCACATTTTCTCGAATATCTCGAAAACTACTAATCGGACAGGGGTCAACCAAGGTGTTTAAGAAAGGTCTTCACAAGCTCTAATTCATGAGCCATAGCGACTTTCATGAGATTTTCTGACACTTTTTCGCATATCGGCATCCTAGGTTCCCATACTGGCCATAAGCCATAGGGCACCGAACGGCCAACTTTTGGACCGAGGATACAAATTTTGTTTCACGAGATTTTGATGAACATGGCTTCGGAACGCGTTTCTTATAATGAAAAATGAAACCAAACAGTATTTGCGAAGAAAAAATCGTCCTATGAAAAAATCAATTTTTCTTTGGGTAGAGGTCAAAAATTTTCTTAGTCCCAAAAAATCACATTTTCTCGAACATCTCGAAAACTACTTATCGGACAGGGGTCAACCAAGGTGTTTTAGAAAGGTCTCAACAAGCTCTAATTAATGAGCCATAGCGACTTGCAAGTGATTTTTTGACACTTTTTCGCATATTGGCATCCTAGGTTCCCATACTGGCCATAAGCCATAGGGCACCGAACGGCCAACTTTTGGACCGAGGATGAAAATTTTTTTTCACGAGATTTTGGTGAAAATGGCATCGGAACGCGTTTCATATAGTGAAAAGTTAAACCAAACAGTATTTGCGAAGAAAACATTGTCTTATGAAATAATCAATTTTTCTCAGGGTAGAGGTCAAAAATTTTCTAAGTCCCAAAAAATAACATTTTCTCGAATATCTCGAAAACTGCTTGTCGGAGAGGGGTCAGCCAAGGTGTTTTACAAAGGTCTTTACAAGCTCTAATTAATGACCCATAGCGACTTTCAAGTGATTATGTGACACTTTTTCGCATATCGGCATCCTAGGTTCCCATACTGGCCATAGGCCATGGGGCCCCGAACGGCCAACTTTTGGTCCGAGGGAAAACAATTTTTGTAACGAGATTTTGATCAAAATGGCTTCGAAACGCGTTTTTCATAATGAAAAGTGAAACCAAACAGTATTTGCGATGAAAAAATTGTTCTATGAAAAAATCAATTTTTCTTAGGGTAGAGATCAAAAATTTTCTAAGTCCCAAAAAATTACATTTTCTCGAATATCTCGAAAACTACTTATCGGACAGGGGTCATCCAAGGTGTTTTAGAAAGGTCTTTACAAGCTCTAATTAATGGACCATAGCGTCTTTCAAGTGAATTTGTGACACTTTTCGCAAATCGGCATCCTAGGTTCCCATACTGGCCATAGGCCACAGGGCACCGAACGGCCAACTTATGGACCGTGGGCAATAATATTTTTTCACGAGATTTTGATGTTCATGGCTTCAAAACGCGTTCCTTATTATGAAAAATGAAACCAAACAGTATTTGCGAAGAAAAAATTGTCCTATGAAAAAATCAATTTTTCTTAGGATACAGGTCAAAATTTTCTAAGTCCCAAAAAATCACATTTTCTCGAATATCTCGAAAACTACTAATCGGACAGGGGTCAACCAAGGTGTTTAAGAAAGGTCTTCACAAGCTCTAATTCATGAGCCATAGCGACTTTCATGAGATTTTCTGACACTTTTTCGCATATCGGCATCCTAGGTTCCCATACTGGCCATAAGCCATAGGGCACCGAACGGCCAACTTTTGGACCGAGGATACAAATTTTGTTTCACGAGATTTTGATGAACATGGCTTCGGAACGCGTTTCTTATAATGTAAAATGAAACCAAACAGTATTTGCGAAGAAAAAATCGTCCTATGAAAAAATCAATTTTTCTTTGGGTAGAGGTCAAAAATTTTCTTAGTCCCAAAAAATCACATTTTCTCGAACATCTCGAAAACTACTTATCGGACAAGGGTCAACCAAGGTGTTTTTGAAAGGTCTCAACAAGCTCTAATTAATGAGCCATAGCGACTTGCAAGTGATTTTTTGACACTTTTTCGCATATTGGCATCCTAGGTTCCCATACTGGCCATAAGCCATAGGGCACCGAACGGCCAACTTTTGGACCGAGGATGAAAATTTTTTTTCACGAGATTTTGGTGAAAATGGCATCGGAACGCGTTTCATATAGTGAAAAGTTAAACCAAACAGTATTTGCGAAGAAAACATTGTCTTATGAAATAATCAATTTTTCTCAGGGTAGAGGTCAAAAATTTTCTAAGTCCCAAAAAATAACATTTTCTCGAATATCTCGAAAACTGCTTGTCGGAGAGGGGTCAGCCAAGGTGTTTTACAAAGGTATCAACAAGCTCCAATAAATGAGCCAAAGCGAATTTCAAGTGATTTTTTCACACTTTTTCGCATATCGGCATCTTGGGTTCCCATACTGGCCATAGGCCATTGGGCCCCGAACGGCCAACTTTTGGTCCGAGGGAAAACAATTTTTGTAACGAGATTTTGATCAAAATGGCTTCGGAACGCGTATCTCATAATGAAAAGTGAAACCAAACAGTATTTGCGAAGAAAAAATTGTCCTATGAAAAAATCTTTTTTTCTCAGGGTAGAGATCAAAAATTTTCTAAGTCCCAAAAAATTACATTTTCTCGAATATCTCGAAAACTACTTATCGGACAGGGGTCATCCAAGGTGTTTTAGAAAGGTCTTATCAAGCTCTAATTAATGGTCCATAGCGTCTTTCAAGTGAATTTGTGACACTTTTCGCAAATCGGCATCCTAGGTTCCCATACTGGCCATAGGCCACAGGGCACCGAACGGCCAACTTGTGGTCCGAGGGACAAAATATTTTTTCACGAGATTTTGATGAAAATGGCTTCAGAACGCGTTTCTTATAATGAAGAGTGAAACCAAACAGTATTTGCGAAGAAAAATTTGTTCTGTGAAAAAATCAATTTTTCTTAGGGTAGAGGTCAAAAATTTTCTGGGTCCCAAAAAATCACATTTTCTCGAACATCTCAAAAACTACTTATCGGACAGGGGTCGACCAAGGTTTTAGAAAGGTCTTTACAAGCTCTAATTAATGAGCCATAGCGTCTTTCAAGTGATTTTGTGTCACTTTTTCGCATATCGGCATCCTAGGTTCCCATACTGGCCATAAGCCATGGGGCCCCGAACGGCCAGCTTTTGGTCCAAAGGTAAAAATTATTTTTCACGAGATTTTGATGAAAATGGCTTCGGAACGCGTTTCTTATAATGAAGAGTGAAACCAAACAGTATTTGCGAAGAAAAAATTGTCCTATGAAAAAATCAATTTTTCTAAGGGTACAGGTCAAAAATTTTCTAAGTCCCAAAAAATCACATTTTCTCGAATGTCTCGAAAACTACTTATCGGACAGGGGTCATCCAAGGTGTTTTAAAAAGGTCTTATCAAGCTCTAATTAATGGACCATAGCGTCTTTCAAGTGAATTTTTGACACTTTTCGCAAATCGGCATCCTAGGTTCCCATACTGGCCATAGGCCACAAGGCACCGAACGGCCAACTTGTGGTCCGAGGGACAAAATATTTTTTCACGAGATTTTGATGAAAATGGCTTCGGAACGCGTTTCTTATAATGAAGAGTGAAACCAAACAGTATTTGCGATGAAAAAATTGTTCTATGAAAAAATCAATTTTTCTCAGGATAGAGATCAAAAGTTTTCTAAGTCCCAAAAAATTACATTTTCTCGAATATCTCGAAAACAGCTTATCGGACAGGGGTCAACCAAGGTGTTTAAGAAAGGTCTTATCAAGCTATTATTAATGAGCCTTAGCGACTTTCAAGTGATTTTTGACACTTTTTCGCATATCGGCCTCCTAGGCTCCCATACTGGCCATAGGCCATAGGGCACCGAACGGCCAACTTTTGGTCCGAGGGTAAAAATTTTTTATCACGAGATTTTGATGAAAATGCCTTCGGAACGCGTTTCTTATAATGAAAAGTGAAACCAAACAGTATTTGCGAAGAAAAAATTGTCCTATGGAAAAATAAATTTTTCTCAGGGTAGAGGTCAAAAATTTTCTTAGTCCCGAAAAATCACATTTTCTTGAACATCTCGAAAACAACTTATCGGACAGGGGTCAACCAAGGTGTTTCAGAAAGGTCTTTACAAGCTCTTATTAATGAGCCTTAGCGACTTTCAAGTGATTTTTGACACTTTTTCGCATATCGGCCTCCTAGGCTCCCATACTGGCCATAGGCCATAGGGCACCGAACGGCCAACTTTTGGTCCGAGGGACAAAATATTTTTTCACGAGATTTTGATGAAAATGGCTTCGGAACGCGATTCTCATATTAAATAGTGAAACCAAACAGTATTTGCGAAGAAAAAATTGTTCTATGAAAAATCAATTTTTCTCAGGGTAGAAATCAAAAGTTTTCTTAGTCCCAAAAAATCACATTTTCTCGGATATCTCGTAAACTAGTTATCGGACAGGGGTCAACTAAGGTGTTTTAGAAAGGTCTTTACAAGCTCTTATTAATGAGTCATAGCGACTTCCAAGTGATGTTTTGACACTTTTCGCATATCGGCATCCTGGGTTCCCATACTGGCCATAGGCCATAGGGCACCGAACGGCCAACTTTTGGTCCGAGGGTTAAAAATTTTTATCACGAGATTTTGATGAAAATGGCTTCGGAACGCGTTTCTTATAATGAAAAGTGAAACCAAACAGTATTTGCAAAGAAAAAATTGTCCTATGAAACGATCAATTTTTCTTAGTGTACAGGTCAAAAATGTTCTTAGTCTCAAAAAATCACATTTTCTCGAATATCTCGAAAACTACTTATCGGACAGGGGTCAACCAAGGTGTTTAAGAAAGGTCTTTACAAGCTCTAATTAATGAGCTATAGCGAATTTCAAGTGAATTTTTGACACTTTTTCGCATATTGGCATCCTGGGTTCCCAAACTGGCCATAGGCCATAGGGCACCGAACGGCCAACTTTTGGTCCAAGAGTAACATTTTATTTCATGAGATTTTGATGAAAATGGCTTTGGAACGCGTTTCTCATAATGAAAAGGGAAACCAAACAGTATTTGCGAAGAAAAAATTGTCCTATGAAAAAATCAATTTTTCTCAGGGTAAACGTCAAAAATTTTCTTAGTCCCAAAAAATCACATTTTCTCGAATATCTCGAAAACTACTTATCGGACAGGCGTCAACCAAGGTGTTTAAGAAAGGTCTTTACAAGCTCTAATTAATGAGCTATAGCGAATTTCAAGTGAATTTTTGACACTTTTCGCATATCGGCATCCTAGGTTCCCATACTGGCCATAAGCCATAGGGCACCGAACGGCCAACTTTTGGTCCGAGGGAAATAATTTTTGTAACGAGATTTTGATCAAAATGGCTTCGGAACGCGTATCTCATAATGAAAAGTGAAACCAAACAGTATTTGCGAAGAAAAAATTGTCCTATGAAAAAATCTTTTTTTCTCAGGGTAGAGATCAAAAATTTTCTAAGTCCCAAAAAATTACATTTTCTCGAATATCTCGAAAACTACTTATCGGACAGGCGTCAACCAAGGTGTTTAAGAAAGGTCTTTACAAGCTCTAATAAATGAGCTATAACGAATTTCAAGTGAATTTTTGACACTTTTCGCATATCGGCATCCTAGGTTCTCATACTGGCCATAGGCCACAGGGCACCGAACGGCCAACTTGTGGTCCGAGGGACAAAATATTTTTTCACGAGATTTTGATGAAAATGGCTTCGGAACGCGTTTCTTATAATGAAAAGTGAAACCAAACAGTATTTGCAAAGAAAAAATTGTTCTATGAAAAAATCTATTTTTCTCAGGGTAGAGGTCAAAAATTTTCTAAGTCCCAAAAAATCACATTTTCTCGAATATCTCGAAAACTAGTTATCGGACAGGGGTCAACTAAGGTGTTTTAGAAAGGTCTTTACAAGCTCTTATTAATGAGTCATAGCGACTTCCAAGTGATGTTTTGACACTTTTCGCATATCGGCATCCTGGGTTCCCATACTAGCTATAGGCCATAGGGCACCGAACGGCGAACTTTTGGTCCAAGGGTAAAGAATTTTTTCACGAGATTTTGATGAAAATGGCTTCGGAACGCGTGTCTCATAATGAAAAGTGAAACCAAACAGTATTTGCGATGAAAAAATTGTTCTATGAAAAAATCAATTTTTCTCAGGGTAGAGGTCAAAAATTTTCTAAGTCCCAAAAAATCACATTTTCTCGAATATCTCGAAAACTACTTATCGGACAGGGGTCAACCAAGGTGTTTAAGAAAGGACTTTACAAGCTCTAATTCATGAGCCATAGCGACTTTCATGTGATTTTCTGACACTTTTTCGCATATCGGCATCCTGGGTCCCCATACTGGCCATAGGCCATAGGGCACCGAACGGCCAACTTTTGGTCCAAGTGTAAAGAATTTTTATCACGAGATTTTGATGAAAATGGCTTCGGAACGCGTTTCTTATAATGAAAAGTGAAACCAAACAGTATTTGCGAAGAAAAATTTGTTCTATAAAAAATCAATTTTTCTCAGGGTAGAAATCAAAAGTTTTCTTAGTCCCAAAAAATCACATTTTCTCGGATATCTCGTAAACTAGTTATCGGACAGGGGTCAACTAAGGTGTTTTAGAAAGGTCTTTACAAGCTCTTATTAATGAGTCATAGCGACTTCCAAGTGATGTTTTGACACTTTTCGCATATCGGCATCCTGGGTTCCCATACTAGCTATAGGCCATAGGGCACCGAACGGCGAACTTTTGGTCAAAGGGTAAAGAATTTTTTCACGAGATTTTGATGAAAATGGCTTCGGAACGCGTGTCTCATAATGAAAATTGAAACCAAACAGTATTTGCGATGAAAAAATTGTTCTATGAAAAAATCAATTTTTCTCAGGGTAGAGGTCAAAAATTTTCTAAGTCCCAAAAAATCACATATTCTCGAATATCTCGAAAACTACTTATCGGACAGGGGTCAACCAAGGTGTTTCAGAAAGGTCTTTACAAGCTCTTATTAATGAGTCATAGCGACTTTCAAGTGATGTTTAGACACTTTCGCATAGCGGCATCCTGTGTTCCCATACTGGCCATAGGCCATAGGGCACCGAACGGCCAACTTTTGGACCGAGGGCAATAATTTTTTTTCACGAGATTTTGATGTTCATGGCTTCGAAACGCGTTCCTTATAATGAAAAATGAAACCAAACAGTATTTGCGAAGAAAAAATCGTCCTATGAAAAAATCAATTTTTCTTAGGGTAGAGGTCAACAATTTTCTAAGTCCCAAAAAATCACATTTTCTCGAATATCTCGAAAACTACTTTTCGGACAGGGGTCAACCAAGGTGTTTTCGAAAGGTCTTTACAAGCTCTAATTAATGAGCCATAGCGAATTTCAAGTGATTTTCTGACACATTTTCGCATATCGGCATCCTAGGTTCCCATACTGGCCAAAGGCCATAGGGCACCGAACGGCCAACTTTTGGTCCGAGGGTATTAATTTTTTTTTCACGAGATTCTGATGAAAATGGCTTTGGAACGCGTTTTTCATAATGAAAAGAGAAACCAAACAGTATTTGCGAAGAAAAAATCGTCCTATGAAAAAATCAATTTTTCTTAGGGTAGAGGTCAACAATTTTCTAAGTCCCAAAAAATCACATTTTCTCGAATATCTCGAAAACTACTTATCGGACAGTGATCAACCAAGGTGTTTCAGAAAGGTCTTTACAAGCTCTTATTAATGAGCCTTAGCGACTTTCAAGTGATTTTTGACACTTTTTCGCATATCGGCATCCTAGGTTCCTTTACTGGCCATAGGCCATTGGGCACCGAACGGCAAACTTTTGGTCCGAGAGTAAAATTGGTTTTTCACGAGATTTTGATGAAAATGGCTTCGAAACGCCTTTATCATAATAAAAAGTGAAACCAAACAGTATTTGCGAAGAAAAAATTGTCCTATGAAAAAATCTATTTTTCTCAGGGTAGAGGTCAAAAATTTTCTAAGTCCCAAAAAATCACATTTTCTCGAATATCTCGAAAACTACTTATCGGACAGGGGTCAACCAAGGTGTTTAAGAAAGGTCTTTACAAGCCCTAATTCATGAGCCATAGCGACTTTCATGTGATTTTCTGACACTTTTTCGCATATCGGCATCCTGGGTCCCCATACTGGCCATAGGCCATAGGGCACCGAACGGCGAACTTTTGGTCCAAGTGTAAAGAATTTTTATCAACAGATTTTGATGAAAATGGCTTCGGAACGCGTTTCTTATAATGAAAAGTGAAACCAAACAGTATTTGCGAAGAAAAAATTGTTCTATGAAAAATCAATTTTTCTCAGGGTAGAAATCAAAAGTTTTCTTAGTCCCAAAAAATCACATTTTCTCGGATATCTCGTAAACTAGTTATCGGACAGGGGTCAACTAAGGTGTTTTAGAAAGGTCTTTACAAGCTCTTATTAATGAGTCATAGCGACTTTCAAGTGATGTTTTGACACTTTTCGCATATCGGCATCCTAGGTTCCCATACTAGCTATAGGCCATAGGGCACCGAACGGCCAACTTATGGACCGAGGGCAAAAATTTTTTTTCACGAGATTTTGGTGAAAATGCCATCGGAACGCGTTTCTTACAATGAAAAATGAAACCAAACAGTATTTGCGAAGAAAAAATCGTCCTATGAAAAAATCAATTTTTTTTAGGGTAGAGGTCAAAAAATTTCTAAGTCCCAAAAAATCACATTTTCTCGAATATCTCGAAAACTACTCATCGGACAGGGGTCATCCAAGGTGTTTTAGCAAGGTCTTCACAAGCTCTAATTAATGGACCATAGCGTCTTTCAAGTGAATTTTTGACACTTTTCGCATATCGGCATCCTAGGTTCCCATACTGGCCATAGGCCACAGGGCACCGAACGGCCAACTTGTGGTCCGAGGGACAAAATATTTTTTCACGAGATTTTGATGAAAATGGCTTCGGAACGCGTTTCTTATAATGAAAAGTGAAACCAAACAGTATTTGCGAAGAAAAAATCGTCCTATGAAAAAATCAATTTTTCTTAGGGTCAGGTCAAAAATTTTCTAAGTCACAAAAAATCACATTTTCTCGAATATCTCGAAAACTACTCATCGGACAGGGGTCATCCAAGGTGTTTTAGCAAGGTCTTCACAAGCTCTAATTAATGGACCATAGCGTCTTTCAAGTGAATTTTTGACACTTTTCGCATATCGGCATCCTAGGTTTCCCATATTTTTTCACGAGATTTTGATGAAAATGGCTTCGGAACGCGTTTCTTATAATGAAAAGTGAAACCAAACAGTATTTGCAAAGCAAAAATTGTTCTATGAAAAAATCTATTTTTCTCAGGGTAGAGGTCAAAAATTTTCTAAGTCCCAAAAAATCACATTTTCTCGAATATCTCGAAAACTACTTATCGAACAGGGGTCATCCAAGGTGTTTTAGAAAGGTCTTATCAAGTTCTAATTAATGGACCATAGCGTCTTTCAAGTGAATTTTTGACACTTTTCGCATATCGGCATCCTGGGTTCCCATACTGGCCATAGGCCATGGGGCAACGAACGGCCAACTTTTGTTCCGAGGGTAAAAAATTTTTATCACGAGATTTTGATGAAAATGCCATCGGAACGCGTTTCTTATAATGAAAAATGAAACCAAACAGTATTTGCGAAGAAAAAATCGTCCTATGAAAAAATCAATTTTTCTTAGGGTCAGGTCAAAAATTTTCTAAGTCACAAAAAATCACATTTTCTCGAATATCTCGAAAACTACTCATCGGACAGGGGTCATCCAAGGTGTTTTAGCAAGGTCTTCACAAGCTCTAATTAATGGACCATAGCGTCTTTCAAGTGAATTTTTGACACTTTTCGCATATCGGCATCCTAGGTTCCCATACTGGCCATAGGCCACAGGGCACCGAACGGCCAACTTGTGGTCCGAGGGACAAAATATTTTTTCACGAGATTTTGATGAAAATGGCTTCGGAACGCGTTTCTTATAATGAAAAGTGAAACCAAACAGTATTTGCAAAGCAAAAATTGTTCTATGAAAAAATCTATTTTTCTCAGGGTAGAGGTCAAAAATTTTCTAAGTCCCAAAAAGTCACATTTTCTCGAATATCTCGAAAACTACTTATCGGACAGGGGTCAACCAAGGTGTTTCAGAAAGGTCTTTACAAGCTCTTATTAATGAGTCATAGCGACTTTCAAGTGATGTTTAGACACTTTCGCAGAGCGGCATCCTGTGTTCCCATACTGGCCATAGGCCATAGGGCACCGAACGGCCAACTTTTGGACCGAGGGCAATAATTTTTTTTCACGAGATTTTGATGTTCATGGCTTCGAAACGCGTTTCTTATAATGAAAAATGAAACCAAACAGTATTTGCGAAGAAAAAATCGTCCTATGAAAAAATCAAATTTTCTTAGGGTCAGGTCAAAAATTTTCTAAGTCACAAAAAATCACATTTTCTCGAATATCTCGAAAACTACTCATCGGACAGGGGTCATCCAAGGTGTTTTAGCAAGGTCTTCACAAGCTCTAATTAATGGACCATAGCGTCTTTCAAGTGAATTTTTGACACTTTTCGCATATCGGCATCCTAGGTTCCCATACTGGCCATAGGCCACAGGGCACCGAACGGCCAACTTGTGGTCCGAGGGACAAAATATTTTTTCACGAGATTTTGATGAAAATGGCTTCGGAACGCGTTTCTTATAATGAAAAGTGAAACCAAACAGTATTTGCGAAGAAAAAATTGTTCTATGAAAAATCAATTTTTCTCAGGGTAGAAATCAAAAGTTTTCTTAGTCCCAAAAAATCACATTTTCTCGGATATCTCGTAAACTAGTTATCGGACAGGGGTCAACTAAGGTGTTTTAGAAAGGTCTTTACAAGCTCTTATTAATGAGTCATAGCGACTTTCAAGTGATGTTTTGACACTTTTCGCATATCGGCATCCTAGGTTCCCATACTAGCTATAGGCCATAGGGCACCGAACGGCCAACTTATGGACCGAGGGCAAAAATTTTTTTTCACGAGATTTTGGTGAAAATGCCATCGGAACGCGTTTCTTACAATGAAAAATGAAACCAAACAGTATTTGCGAAGAAAAAATCGTCCTATGAAAAAATCAATTTTTTTAGGGTAGAGGTCAAAAAATTTCTAAGTCCCAAAAAATCACATTTTCTCGAATATCTCGAAAACTACTTATCGGACAGGGGTCATCCAAGGTGTTTTAGAAAGGTCTTATCAAGTTCTAATTAATGGACCATAGCGTCTTTCAAGTGAATTTTTGACACTTTTCGCATATCGGCATCCTGGGTTCCCATACTGGCCATAGGCCATGGGGCAACGAACGGCCAACTTTTGTTCCGAGGGTAAAAAATTTTTATCACGAGATTTTGATGAAAATGCCATCGGAACGCGTTTCTTATAATGAAAAATGAAACCAAACAGTATTTGCGAAGAAAAAATCGTCCTATGAAAAAATCAATTTTTCTTAGGGTCAGGTCAAAAATTTTCTAAGTCACAAAAAATCACATTTTCTCGAATATCTCGAAAACTACTCATCGGACAGGGGTCATCCAAGGTGTTTTAGCAAGGTCTTCACAAGCTCTAATTAATGGACCATAGCGTCTTTCAAGTGAATTTTTGACACTTTTCGCATATCGGCATCCTAGGTTCCCATACTGGCCATAGGCCACAGGGCACCGAACGGCCAACTTGTGGTCCGAGGGACAAAATATTTTTTCACGAGATTTTGATGAAAATGGCTTCGGAACGCGTTTCTTATAATGAAAAGTGAAACCAAACAGTATTTGCAAAGCAAAAATTGTTCTATGAAAAAATCTATTTTTCTCAGGGTAGAGGTCAAAAATTTTCTAAGTCCCAAAAAGTCACATTTTCTCGAATATCTCGAAAACTACTTATCGGACAGGGGTCAACCAAGGTGTTTCAGAAAGGTCTTTACAAGCTCTTATTAATGAGTCATAGCGACTTTCAAGTGATGTTTAGACACTTTCGCAGAGCGGCATCCTGTGTTCCCATACTGGCCATAGGCCATAGGGCACCGAACGGCCAACTTTTGGACCGAGGGCAATAATTTTTTTTCACGAGATTTTGATGTTCATGGCTTCGAAACGCGTTTCTTATAATGAAAAATGAAACCAAACAGTATTTGCGAAGAAAAAATCGTCCTATGAAAAAATCAATTTTTCTTAGGGTAGATGTCAACAATTTTCTAAGTCCCAAAAAATCACATTTTCTCGAATATCTCGAAAACTACTTATCGGACAGGGGTCATCCAAGGTGTTTTAGAAAGGTCTTATCAAGTTCTAATTAATGGACCATAGCGTCTTTCAAGTGAATTTTTGACACTTTTCGCATATCGGCATCCTGGGTTCCCATACTGGCCATAGGCCATGGGGCAACGAACGGCCAACTTTTGTTCCGAGGGTAAAAAATTTTTATCACGAGATTTTGATGAAAATGCCATCGGAACGCGTTTCTTATAATGAAAAATGAAACCAAACAGTATTTGCGAAGAAAAAATCGTCCTATGAAAAAATCAATTTTTCTTAGGGTCAGGTCAAAAATTTTCTAAGTCACAAAAAATCACATTTTCTCGAATATCTCGAAAACTACTCATCGGACAGGGGTCATCCAAGGTGTTTTAGCAAGGTCTTCACAAGCTCTAATTAATGGACCATAGCGTCTTTCAAGTGAATTTTTGACACTTTTCGCATATCGGCATCCTAGGTTCCCATACTGGCCATAGGCCACAGGGCACCGAACGGCCAACTTGTGGTCCGAGGGACAAAATATTTTTTCACGAGATTTTGATGAAAATGGCTTCGGAACGCGTTTCTTATAATGAAAAATGAAACCAAACAGTATTTGCGAAGAAAAAATCGTCCTATGAAAAAATCAATTTTTCTTTGGGTAGAGGTCAAAAATTTTCTAAGTTCCAAAAAATCACATTTTCTCGAATATCTCGAAAACTACTTATAGGACAGGGGTCAACCAAGGTGTTTTAGAAAGGTTTTTACAAGCTCTAATTAATGGGCCATAGCGACTTTCAAGTGATTTTTTGACACTTTTTCGCATATCGGCATCCTGGGTTCCCATACTGGCCATAAGCCATAGGGCACCGAACGGCCAACTTTTGGACCGAGGATAAAAATTTTGTTTCACGAGATTTTGATGAAAATGGCTTCGGAACGCGTTTCTTATAATGAAAAATGAAACCAAACAGTATTTGCGAAGAAAAAATCGTCCTATGAAAAAATCAATTTTTCTTAGGGTAGAGGTCAACAATTTTCTAAGTCCCAAAAAATCACATTTTCTCGAATATCTTGAAAACTACTTATCGGACAGGGGTCAACCAAGGTGTTTTCGAAAGGTCTTTACAAGCTCTAATTAATGAGCCATAGCGAATTTCAAGTGATTTTCTGACACATTTTCGCATATCGGCATCCTAGGCTCCCATACTGGCCAAAGGCCATAGGGCACCGAACGGCCAACTTTTGGTCCGAGGGTATTAATTTTTTTTTCACGAGATTCTGATGAAAATGGCTTTGGAACGCGTTTTTCATAATTAAAAGTGAAACCAAACAGTATTTGCAAAGAAAATCTTGTCTTATGACAGAATCAATTTTTCTTTGGATAGAGGTCAAAAATTTTCTAAGTCCAAAAACTCACATTTTCTCGAATATCTCGAAAACTACTTATCGGACAGTGATCAACCAAGGTGTGTTAGAAAGGTCTTTAAAAGCTTTAATTAATGAGCCATAGCGACTTTCAAGTGATTTTTTCACACTTTTTCGCATATCGGCATCCTAGGTTCCTTTACTGGCCATAGGCCATTGGGCACCGAACGGCAAACTTTTGGTCCGAGAGTAAAATTGGTTTTTCACGAGATTTTGATGAAAATGGCTTCGAAACGCCTTTATCATAATGAAAAGTGAAACCAAACAGTATTTGCGAAGAAAAAATTGTCCTATGAAAAAATCAATTTTTCTTTGGATAGAGGTCAAAAATTTTCTAAGTTCCAAAAAATCACGTTTTCTCGAATATCTCGAAAACTACTTATCGGACAAGGGTCAGCCAAGGTGTTTTAGAAAGGTTTTTACAAGCTCTAATTAATGGGCCATAGCGACTTTCAAGTGATTTTTTGACACTTTTTCGCATATCGGCATCCTGGGTTCCCATACTGGCCATAGGCCATAGGGCACCGAACGGCCAACTTTTGGTCCGAGGAACAAAATATTTTTTCACGAGATTTTGATGAAACTGGCTTTGGAACGCGTTTCTTATAATGAAAAGCGAAACCAAACAGTATTTGCGATGAAAAAATTGTCCTATGGAAAAATAAATTTTTCTCAGGGTAGAGGTCAAAAATTTTCTTAGTCCCGAAAAATCACATTTTCTCGAACATCTCGAAAACAGCTTATCGGACAGGGGTCAACCAAGGTGTTTAAGAAAGGTCTTATCAAGCTCTTATTAAAGAGCCTTAGCGACTTTCAAGTGATTTTTGACACTTTTTCGCATATCGGCCTCCTAGGCTCCCATACTGGCCATAGGCCATAGGGCACCGAACGGCCAACTTTTGGTCCGAGGGTAAAAATTTTTTATCACGAGATTTTGATGAAAATGACTTCGGAACGCGTTTCTTATAATGAAAAGTGAAACCAAACAGTATTTGCGAAGAAAAAATTGTCCTATGGAAAAATAAATTTTTCTCAGGGTAGAGGTCAAAAATTTTCTTAGTCCCGAAAAATCACATTTTCTTGAACATCTCGAAAACAACTTATCGGACAGGGGTCAACCAAGGTGTTTCAGAAAGGTCTTTACAAGCTCTTATTAATGAGCCTTAGCGACTTTCAAGTGATTTTTGACACTTTTTCGCATATCGGCCTCCTAGGCTCCCATACTGGCCATAGGCCATAGGGCACCGAACGGCCAACTTTTGGTCCGAGGGTAAAAATTTTTTATCACGAGATTTTGATGAAAATGACTTCGGAACGCGTTTCTTATAATGAAAAGTGAAACCAAACAGTATTTGCGAAGAAAAAATTGTCCTATGGAAAAATAATTTTTTCTCAGGGTAGAGGTCAAAAATTTTCTTAGTCCCGAAAAATCACATTTTCTTGAACATCTCGAAAACAACTTATCGGACAGGGGTCAACCAAGGTGTTTCAGAAAGGTCTTTACAAGCTCTTATTAATGAGCCTTAGCGACTTTCAAGTGATTTTTGACACTTTTTCGCATATCGGCGTCCTAGGCTCCCATACTGGCCATAGGCCATAGGGCACCGAACGGCCAACTTTTGGTCCGAGGGACAAAATATTTTTTCACGAGATTTTGATGAAAATGGCTTCGGAACGCGATTCTCATATTAAATAGTGAAACCAAACAGTATTTGCGAAGAAAAAATTGTCCTATGAAAAAATCAATTTTTCTTAGAGTACACATCAAAAATTATCTAAGTCCCAAAAAATCAAATTTTCTCGACTATCTCGAAAACTACTTATTGGACAGGGGTCGACCAAGGTGTTTTAGAAAGGTCTTTACAAGCTCTTATTAATGAGATATAGCGAATTTCAAGTGATTTTTTGACACTTTTTCGCATATTGGCATCCTGGGTTCCCAAACTGGCCATAGGCCATAGGGCACCGAACGGCCAACTTTTGGTCCAAGAGTAACATTTGATATCATGAGATTTTGATGAAAATGGCTTTGGAACGCGTTTCTCATAATGAAAAGGGAAACCAAACAGTATTTGCGAAGAAAAAATTGTCCTATGAAAAAATCTATTTTTCTCAGGGTAGAGGTCAAAAATTTTCTAAGTCCCAAAAAGTCACATTTTCTCGGATATCTCGAAAACTACTAATCGGACAGGGGTCAACCAAGGTGTTTAAGAAAGGACTTTACAAGCTCTAATTCATGAGCCATAGCGACTTTCATGTGATTTTGTGACACTTTTTCGCATATCGGCATCCTAGGTTCCCTTACTGGCCATAAGCCATAGGGCACCGAACGGCCAACTTTTGGTCCAAGTGTAAAGAATTTTTATCACGAGATTTTGATGAAAATGGCTTCGGAACGCGTTTCTTATAATGAAAAGTGAAACCAAACAGTATTTGCGAAGAAAAAATTGTTCTATGAAAAAATCTATTTTTCTCAGGGTAGAGGTCAAAAATTTTCTAAGTCCCAAAAAATCACATTTTCTCGAATATCTCGAAAACTACTTATCGGACAGGGGTCATCCAAGGTGTTTTAGAAAGGTTTTATCAAGTTCTAATTAATGGACCATAGCGTCTTTCAAGTGAATTTTTGACACTTTTCGCATATCGGCATCCTGGGTTCCCATACTGGCCATAGGCCATGGGGCAACGAACGGCCAACTTTTGTTCCGAGGGTAAAAAATTTTTATCACGAGATTTTGATGAAAATGGCTCCGGAACGCGTTTCTTATAATGAAAAGTGAAACCAAACAGTATTTGCGAAGAAAAAATTGTTCTATGAAAAAATCAATTTTTCTCAGGGTAGAGGTCAAAAATTTTCTAAGTCCCAAAAAATCACATTTTCTCGAATATCTCGAAAACTACTTATCGGACAGGGGTCAACCAAGGTGTTTTAGAAAGGTCTTTACAAGCTCTAATTCATTAGCCATAGCGGCTATCAAGTGATTTTTTGACACTTTTTCGCATATCGGCATCCTGGGTTCCCATACTGGCCATAGGCCATAGGGCACCGAACGGCCAACTTATGGACCGAGGGCAAAAATTTTTTTTCACAAGATTTTGGTGAAAATGCCATCGGAACGCGTTTCTTATAATGAAAAATGAAACCAAACAGTATTTGCGAAGAAAAAATCGTCCTATGAAAAAATCAATTTTTCTTAGGGTCAGGTCAAAAATTTTCTAAGTCCCAAAAATCACATATTCTCGAGTAGCTCGAAAACTACTTATCGGACGGGGGTCAACCAAGGTGTTTTAGAAAGGTCTCAACAAGCTCTACTTAATGAGCCATAGCGACTTTCAAGTGATTTTTTGACACTTTTTCGCATTCCGACCTCCTAGGTTCCCATACTGGTTATAGGCCATAGGGCACCGAACGGCCAACTTGTGGTCCGAGGGACAAAATATTTTTTCACGAGATTTTGATGAAAATGGCTTCGGAACGCGTTTCTTATAATGAAAAGTGAAACCAAACAGTATTTGCAAAGCAAAAATTGTTCTATGAAAAAATCTATTTTTCTCAGGGTAGAGGTCAAAAATTTTCTAAGTCCCAAAAAGTCACATTTTCTCGGATATCTCGAAAACTACAGTTAATAACGCACTCACGGGTTTAGAGTTTTTAAAAGGTTATTTCTATTTTATTAACAACTCTTATTTAAACTCGCGAACGCGGGATGCGATCCTACTCGGTATGGGTTTCACGCCGGTCCGTCTCGGTGTCTGGAGAATGCAGGAAAGAACCGATGATTGAGCGGGCTGCGATGTTTTATAGCTGCGTCATCCGATGGCGATCGATGTTTACTTCTGGCAGCGATCATGATTCGAGCATGATTCGATCAACGATGGTTGGTGACACATTTTATGCTGCGTTGCAGAAAATGTGCTCTCGGCTCGGATGTTGATATTTATGTTATATTGCGCTCGCTTGATGCTCGGTGTTGCGGGTTGTGCTAACTCCTTACTGCGCTGTCGTCTTAACTCCTCCCCTCTTAAATGACTTTGCCCTCAAAGTCTCGTTGCTGCGTGGAATGAAGTTGGTCTGCTAACGAACGTTTCTGGTCGTTTCGCTTGAGTCATGTTTACTTTTATCGTCGTTCTCTTGAAGTGGAAGAATAAACAGATTATAAATGCGCATAGGCATATGAATGCAAAAGTTCCTCCGAATACATTAATTTTCCATCTTAGAGAATCATTCTGCAAGTTAATACTTTTTAGTTTTTCTCTATGTTCTATGGTGAGTTTTTGTACGAGTTGGAGAGGCGGTTTATGTTCGATTTCACCCTTATCGATGTTGATTCCTGCTGTTGATTTGAATGGTTTACCAGGAATGGTGACTTCGTCGTTTGAATAAATTTCTCCATTAATGATAATGTTACAATTTTCGAATTGTATGACGTAGGAACCGTTCAGTACTTGGTTCATTTTGCTGCAGTTTGATGCGATTTCTGCTATTGCGTCGTTGATTAGTATTGTGTCGTCTTTGATTCTTTTTATGAAGCCTCGACTATAAATCTTTTCGTAGTCACATTGTGAATCTTCTCTTCTCACAATTTGTTGAATGCATGTTGTGGGTTGTTGTATGCCGATTTGCGGACATATATAAACATCTTCTTGTTGTTGGCACTTCTCTGTCATGGAATATACGTGGGTTTGATTTTGTAATATAAAGTTTTGTGTGACGATTATACGTGCATCGTGTTGTATTATCGAGTCAATGTATTCGTACTCGTAGATTTTTGAAGATAGTTTGGGGAACTTTAGCATGTATAGTATATGAGATTCATTTACTGCTACTTGGGCAGTTGATTGCCTTAGCAATTCTTCCGGTGTGTTGTATTTAATGTTATTCTTCTCAAGAAACTGTTCTATTGATGTCAGATCCTCAAGGGATAGTAGCTTACTGCTCGGAATACCGTTTTTAGCTAACAGTATAGCGTCTTCTATGACATCCAATTTTTCTTGTAGCATATTTATGTTGGAAAGTAGAATAAGTTTCCGAATTTCCACTTGGTGTGACTCATAGCGTTCGTTTTCGATATTTACGACTTGGTTAGCGACATCAGTTATTTGTTTCAACCTGTCGTTGAAGCCTTGGTTGATTATTATTTGTTTGTTGCTTTCTGCTATCAGGGAGTTCATTGTGGAGTTTATGACATGTAGGTCGTCTGCATCTGGAGTTCCAGCGATCCATTTCCAAATTTTTCCTATCGTGTCCCATCGTTTTTGTCTTTTCACAAATGGTTTGATTTTCGCAAAAGTGTCCTTTAGCATGCTAGCTTTTATGCTGATCAAATTTTCGATAGATTCAGTAGAATTTCCATTTGGACTATCTTGTAATGTTTTCTCTATTGTTTCGTTTATATCAGTTAAATCTATTGGATGTATTGTTCTTACGTATCCAATTTGAATCTTAGCTTTACCTATCGGTATTATGGCTAATGGATTGTTATTTAAATCATATATGTTTATGTCTGCGAAAATTAGTTTGATCAACAGGATCGTAAGTATTCTGTAACGATAGTTAAAACAATTTTGAAAAAGTTTTAATATTTTTTCATTACTTTCTTAAGTTTACTTTATGTATTTTTCGATTGTTTGAATCGATAATATATGTTGGATGATTCTCCTTTACTTTTACTGCATTAAAACGACTTTCGCGTTTGTTATTCGTCTTTTTCTTTTCGAATGCATATTCGTTTTCTACGTAATCCTTATATTTTTCATCTTTGATTTTTTCTTCATTCCTTTTGAATATCTGTAGTATTCTTTCATTTGTTTTTTCTCTTATTCTTGATCTCTCTAGCGGATCGTTTGATATTTCTCCTACATACACATTTCGTGGTGTATCCTTTATGAATGAATGTATGCTGTGATTATACTTATAAACAGCTTGTTGTACTAATGTTATAATGCTCATCTCTGGATTGAGTTTTTTTGTGCATCTAGCGATTTCTCTAATTGTTGAATGGCAACGTTCTATTTGTCCATTCGTTTCTGAACGATTAACTGGAGTTTTAAATATTTTTGTTCCTAGGTTTAGTATTGATTGTTCGATAACGTTTGAGACAAACGTACATTCGTTGTCTATTACAATTTGAGCTGGTAAGTCCCAGTCATATAGGAGTTGTAGTAAAACTTCCTTTATATCAGCGATTGATTTCGATTTTATCGGTCGTATTTTAACGTATTTTGAAAAT
The DNA here is from genome assembly GCF_013141755.1 of Anopheles stephensi. Taxonomy (NCBI): domain Eukaryota; kingdom Metazoa; phylum Arthropoda; class Insecta; order Diptera; family Culicidae; genus Anopheles; species Anopheles stephensi. Next base: position 142,652 of record NW_023405389.1, on the reverse strand, counting down.
TTATCTATAGATGAGATAAATAAAAAGTTTGCGTTATAAGCAAATATGTCAATATGGATAATTTCTCCAGGATATGTCGGTATTGGTGTTTTTACTGGTATAAATTCTTGGGGTTTTCTCTCGTATTTTTCTGTTTTACATATCTCACAATTTTTTACAATGTTTTGAATACTTTTTCTCATTCCGGGAAAGTAGAATTTTTTTATAAATTGCAATGAGTTTTCCTTAGCATTTCTGTGAGCAAAATTATGAATATTCTTGATTTCTTCAATTTGTGTTTCTTCATCGCATAGGTCTTGTACTTGTCTTTGGGAAAATCTAGCTTTGATTGTTTTTGGATTGTAGAGAGTTTTATAAACTTCTTGGATAATTCCCATTGTTTGTTCATCTGTGTGAATTCCATTAATTACATTTGGATTGATTAATTTTTTGAATTTATCCTTGATAAAATCAGAAGTAAATGTTGGTTCAATAAAAATATGTCTTCTGAATTTTGGGAAAGGGGTAATTAATTGGTATGAAGAATTAGTTCCAATTTTAAATACTAGTTGGTTGTGGAATACATTAATTGGTGCTTCTGTTGAAGGTATATAAGAATGATTGTCTTCGTCAGCTGAGTGCTGAGTTGGCGTTAATGAGTTTAGTTGTATACGGGAAAGTGCATCTGCTACAACGTTTGATCTTCCGGGTTTGTAGAATAATTGGTAATCGTGTTCCTCCATGAAAGATTTCCATCTTTTCAGTTTTGCGTTGTTGTTCTGCGGAGATAAAGCAAATGTTAATGGTTGATGATCTGTATGAATATTAATTTTAGCTCCGTATATGAAATTTCTCAATGTTTGTAGTGCCCAAACGATGGCAAGCATTTCCTTTTCGTTGGTTGCATAATTTTCCTCTGTTTTGGAAAGAGTACGAGAAATGAAGGTTATCGGTCTATCACCGTCGTGACATTTTTGTGAAAGCACAGCTCCTAGTGCTTTTTCCGATGCGTCTGTTGTTAGTTCGAATGGCTTCTGGAAATCTGGAAAAGCTAAAACATCATTAGAAGATATTATGTCTTTAAGGGTTTGAAATGCGTTTTTTGCGGTTTGATCAAATTTAATAGGGAAATTTTTTGATTCGTGTTTGGAAATTTGGCGATGGCCATCCTCCCCTCTTAGGAGTTTTGTGATGGGTTTTGCCAGTTGTGCATAGTTTTTAATAAACCTGCGGTAGTAACCTGACATTCCTAAGAATCTTCTTAGTTCTTTAAGGTTTTGTGGTTCTGGGAATTTTTTTATGGCTTCAATCTTTTTTATATTTGGTTTAAGTCCTTCACTTGAGACTATGAATCCGAGGAATTCAACTTCTGTCTTAAGAAATTCAGATTTATCCGGTTGTATTTTGAAATTAGCGGCTCTCAGAGTTTCTAGAACAATTCTTAAATTTTGCAGATGTTCTTCAACTGTTTTGCTAAAAATGATAATGTCATCGATGTATATGTGACAAATTTTTCCGATGTGTTCCCTTAAAGTGTCGTCCATGACGCGTTGGAATATTGAAGGGGCATTTTTTAAACCAAATGGCATGCGTACGAATTCATATTTTCCGTTGTTTATTGAAAATGCAGTTTTTTCGATATCATTTTCCGACATAGGTACTTGATGAAATCCTGACGCTAAGTCAAGAGTTGTGAAATATTTATTTGAACCTAGATTGGCTAAAACAGTAGATGGATCCGGAATAGGATATTTATCGCTTATTGTTTGAGTGTTCAATTTTCTGTAGTCTACGACAAGTCTATATTTTTTTTCATTGGCAGCATCCAGTTTTTTTGGAACAATCCACACTGGTGCATTGTATGGGGATTTCGAAGGTCTGATGATTCCATCATTTAGGAGTTTTTCAATTTGCTTGTTAACTTCACCTTTAAGTGCTTGGGGATAGGGATACGTTTTACTATAAACTGGTGATTCATCTTTTGTTCTTATTGTCGCTTTTACTCGCGATGTACAAGGTAGTTTCAAATCTGGTGGTTGGAAAAGATCTTGATATTCCTGTAATAGGTCATGTAGCTTTCTTTTTTCGTTTTCGTTCAGATGATTATCACGAATGTTTATTTTATTTACTTCCTGTAGTTGGTATTGTTGTAATGGAATGACATGTGTGCCATCAATGATTAATATTTCATTGGCTGTGTCAATTACTGCTTTAATTTCCTTTAGTGAATCGTGTCCAATTATAGCATCAAACGATTTTAAATTTTCTAAATGATAAAATTTTAGCATTTTATCTGAATATGGTTTGAATAATCGTGCTTGAGAATAAGCGTCGATTTTAATATCTCCTGCTACGGATGATACGAAAAATGGTTTATCAACCTTGTGTGAAATTTTTGCATATTTTGGATGTATGTAATTTTTATTAGATCCAGTATCGATTAACATTTTGAGTGGTTCTGAAGCGTTACCATAGAATAAGAAGTAAGGCAACGCTGAGTTTATTCTAAAAAATTCAGCTCTGCTTCTTCAAAAGTTTCTCTGAAGTTATTACCTTCTTGTTTTTCAATTGTTCTGAAATATCGTTCGAATGACTGTTGCACATTGTCAACCGTTGTGTTATTCACGTTGTTGTTTACGTTTTCGAATGTTTGTGCAAGATTGGCATCTGCTATATGATTAATGTTGTTTATGTTTCTTGCGTTTGTTTGGATATTATTGACTCTAGGTCGTTTTGGTGGTCTCACATTGTTTGAATTTGGACGATTTCCGTAATTTACTTGGCGAGTTCTGATAGATTGATCAACGTCCATCGGTTCTGGTGGAGGTTGACGTTGAAATTGATTAGATTGCATTTTTTGAAAGGGCTGTTGGTGCCTTGGAATGAAATTGTTTAAATTTCGATTTCCATACATTGGAGGTTTTGGGTAATGAGGCCTAGGTGGTGGCTGGGCATTTGTGTACCTTATTGGTGTTGGTGGCGGTAAGGGAATCATATTCCTTGGTGCCGTTGGTGGAGTGTATGTTCTCGGTTTTGTTAACATTTTTCTGCATTCAATATTTTGGAAAGAGATACAATAGCTGTATGCTCCTGCAAGCGATGTTGGCTCATAATTCCTTATGAACTTGTAAACGTCTCCATCGAGTCCTCTCATGAAAGCATCAATTGCTTTTTTGTTGTACATTTCAATTAAAGCTCTGGAAGCTTCGGGGTGTGTAAACCTTTCATCGGTATTTATTTGATTTGCGATGAGGGACAGTAATCTGTTCACCTCGTCGTAATATACTTCAAGTGAGCGGTTCTTCTGTTGCACGCTCATGAGTTGGAAGTCCAATGTTTCCAAGTCACGTTTTTCGCCGTAATAGGTGATCAATGTTTTTTTGATCAGGTTCCAACTTATGCCTACGTTTGAAGCGACGAGTGAGTCATTCGCTTCACCGCGTATTTTTCTACGAATGAATTTGCAGATCATGTGGTATTTATTTTGACGTTCGATGGTATCTGTACCTTTAGTTTGATAGAGTTTCACTAAACTGTCAACATCATTTAACCAGCTATTCAGTTCGCTGGGATCCCCAGTGAATGTTGGTAGATCTTTTACCAAATCGGGAATTTTTTCAAAAGTTTCAGGATTTACACTTGTTCCATCTGGCTTTGTGAAATAAAGCGGTGGATCAGAATAATCGATAAAAGTGGGGGCAATATTGCACGCTTCGAGTGCGGCAATGCGGTTGATAATTTGATCAAGTTCGGGTCTCGACATTTTCAATGTTAGAGATTGTAATGAATTAATTAGATCCTCCAGGATTTTTTCGTTAGTTTAAACACGTTTTTAACTTCACTTGATTGAGTTAGTAATATGTAATATTAATTTGCAATCGTTTTTAATACTCGTTTTTGATTTTTTTTCACTGTTTGAAATTTTCACTTACGATTTTTTATAAATCACTGTACTTACGGTACCATACGCATCCTGTTTCGGGCGTTGGATGTACGTCTTATGTTGTCTTTATCAGCTCCTCTAGCGGGCCTTATGTTGTTTTTCGCTCCTCTAACGGGCGATGTGTTGTTTTTTGCTGGGAAACCGGCTATGATATTCTTCCTTCTCAGTGTGATGGATGGTTCCTTTTTGTCCTGCGTGAGCTGCTAACTGCACAGGTGACTCGGGATCCTTTTCACACGGCTGCACTCGGCGATCAGGAAGTCTTTTTTAGTTTAGGATTTGGTGGTAACTTTCACTCTAACGTGGTTACTTTTCACTTGCACCTTAACTTTATTTTTCACATAGCGCGGTCCCTATTCGGGCGCCAGTTAATAACGCACTCACGGGTTTAGAGTTTTTAAAAAGTTATTTCTATTTTATTAACAACTCTTATTTAAACTCGTGAACGCGGGATGCGATCCTACTCGGTATGGGTTTCACGCCGGTCCGTCTCGGTGTCTGGAGAATGCAGGAAAGAACCGATGATTGAGCGGGCTGCGATGTTTTATAGCTGCGTCATCCGATGGCGATCGATGTTTACTTCTGGCAGCGATCATGATTCGAGCATGATTCGATCGACGATGGTTGGTGACACATTTTATGCTGCGTTGCAGAAAATGTGCTCTCGGCTCGGATGTTGATATTTATGTTATATTGCGCTCGCTTGATGCTCGGTGTTGCGGGTTGTGCTAACTCCTTACTGCGCTGTCGTCTTAACTCATTTTCATCAATATCTCGTGACAAAAAAATTTTACCCTTGGACCAAAAGTTGGCCGTTCGGAGCCCTATGGCCTATGGCCAGTATGGGAACCCAGGATGCCGATATGCGAAAAAGTGTCAAAAAATCACTTGAAAGTCGCTATGGCTCATTAACTAGAGCTTGTAAAGACCTTTCTAAAACACCTTGGTTGACCCCTGTCCGAAAAGTAGTTTTCGAGACATTCGAGAAAATGTGAATTTTTGGGACCTAGAAAATTTCTAACCTCTACACTGAGAAACATTGATTTTTTCATTGGACAATTTTTTCTTCGCAAATACTGTTTGGTTTCACTTTTCATTATAAGAAACGCGGTCCGAAGCCATTTACATCAAAATCTCGTGATAACAATTTTTTACCCTTGGACCAAAAGTTGGCCGTTCGGTGCCCTATGGTCTATAGGCAGTATTGGAAACTACGAGGTCGGTATGCGAAAAAGTGTCAAAAAATCACTTGAAAGTCGCTTTGGCTCATTGATTAGAGCTTGTAAAGACCTTTCTAAAACACCTTGGTTGACCCCTGTCCGAAAAGTAGTTGTCGAGATATTCGAGAAAATGGGATTTTTGGGACCTAGAAATTTTTTTACCTATATCCTAACAAAAATTGATTTTTTCATAGGCCAATTTTTTCTTTGCAAATACTGTTTCGTTTCACTTTTCATTATAAGAAACGCGTTCCGAAACCATTTTCATCAAAATCTCGTGACAAAAAATTTTTACCCTTAGACCAAAAGTTGGCCGTTCGGAGCCCTATGGCCTATGGCCAGTATGGGAACCCAGGATGCCGATATGCGAAAAAGTGTCAAAAAATCAGGTGAAAGTCGCTATGGCTCATTAATAAGAGCTTGTAAAGACCTTTCTAAAACACTTTGGTTGACCCCTGTCCGAAAAGTAGTTTTCGAGACATTCGAGAAAATGGGATTTTTGGGACCTAGAAAATTTCTGACATCTACCCTCAGAAAAATTGATTTTTTCACTTTTCATGATAAGAAACGCGTTCCGATGCCATTTTCATCAAAATCTCGGGATAAAAAATTTTTACCCTCGGACCAAAAGTTGGCCGTTCGGTGCGCTATGGCCTATGGCCAGTATGGGAACCCAGGATGCCGATATGTGAAAAAGTGTCAAATAATCACTTGAAAGTCACTATGGCCCATTAAGAAGAGCTTGTAACGAAATTTCTAAAACACCTTGGTTGACCCCTGTCCGAAAAGTAGTTTTCGAGATATTCGAGAAAATGTTATTTTTTGGAACTTAGAAAATTTTTGACCTCTACCCTAAGAAAAATTGATTTTTTCATTGGACAATTTTTTCTTCGCAAATACTGTTTGGTTTCACTTTTCATTATAAGAAACGCGTTCCGAAACCATTTTCATCAAAATCTCTGGATAAAAATTTTTACCCTTAGACCAAAAGTTGGCCGTTCGGAGCCCTATGGCCTATGGCCAGTATGGGAACCCAGGATGCCGATATGCGAAAAAGTGTCAAAAAATCAGGTGAAAGTCGCTATGGCTCATTAATAAGAGCTTGTAAAGACCTTTCTAAAACACCTTGGTTGACCCCTGTCCGAAAAATAATTGTCGAGATATTCGAGAAAATGTGATTTTTGGGACCTAGAAAATTTCTGACATCTACCCTCAGAAAAATTGATTTTTTCACTTTTCATGATAAGAAACGCGTTCCGATGCCATTTTCATCAAAATCTCGGGATAAAAAATTTTTACCCTCGGACCAAAAGTTGGCCGTTCGGTGCGCTATGGCCTATGGCCAGTATGGGAACCCAGGATGCCGATATGTGAAAAAGTGTCAAATAATCACTTGAAAGTCACTATGGCCCATTAAGAAGAGCTTGTAACGAAATTTCTAAAACACCTTGGTTGACCCCTGTCCGAAAAGTAGTTTTCGAGATATTCGAGAAAATGTTATTTTTTGGAACTTAGAAAATTTTTGACCTCTACCCTAAGAAAAATTGATTTTTTCATAGGTCAATTTTTTCTTCGCAAATACTGTTTGGTTTCACTTTTCATCATAAGAAACGCGTTCCGAAGCCATTTTCATCAAAATCTCGTGAAAAAAAATGTTTACCCTCGGACCAAAAGTAAGCCGTTCGGTGTCCTATGGCCTATGGGCAGTATGGGAACCTAGGATGCCGATATGTGAAAAAGTGCCAAAAAATCAGTTGAAAGTCGCTATGGCCCATTAATTAGAGCTTGTAAAGACCTTTCTTAAATACCTTGGTTGACCCTCGTCCGATAAGTAGGTTTTCGAGATATTCGAGAAAATGTGATTTTTGGGACTTGGACAATTTTTAACCTCTACACTGAGAAAAATTGATTTTTTCATAGGACAATTTTTTCTTCGCAAATACTGTTTGGTTCCACTTTTCTTTATAAGAAACGCGTTCCTAAGCCATTTTCATCAAAATCTCGGGATAAAAAATTTTTACCCTCGGTCCAAACGTTGGCCGTTCGGTGCCCTATGGCCTATGGCCAGTATGGGAACCCAGGATGCCGACATGCGAAAAAGTGTCAAAAAATCACTTGAAAGTCACTATGGCCCATTAATAAGAGCTTGTAAAGACCTTTCTAAAATACCGTGGTTGACCCCTGTCCGATAAGTAGTTTTCGAGATATTCGAGAAAATGGGATTTTTGGGACCTAGAAATTTTTTTACCTATATCCTAAGAAAAATTTATTTTTTCATTGGACAATTTTTTCTTCGCGAATACTGTTTGGTTTCACTTTTTATTATAAGAAACGCGTTCCGAAGCCATTTTCATCAATATCTCGTGATAACAATTTTTACCCTCGGACCAAAAGTTGGCCGTTCGGTGCGCTATGGCCTATGGCCAGTATGGGAACCTAGGATGCCGATATGTGAAAAAGTGTCAAATAATCACTTGAAAGTCACTATGGCCCATTAATAAGAGCTTGTAACGAAATTTCTAAAACACCTTGGTTGACCCCTGTCCGAAAAATAGTTGTCGAGATATTCGAGAAAATGTTATTTTTTGGAACTTAGAAAATTTCTGACCTCTACCCTAAGAAAAATTGATATTTTCATTGGACAATTTTTTCTTCGCAAATACTGTTTGGTTTCACTTTTCATTATTAGAAACGCGTGTCGAAGCCATTTTCATCAAAATCTCGTGATAAAAATTTCTTACCCTGGGACCAAAAGTTGGTCGTTCGGTGCCTTATGGTCTATAGGCAGTATGGGAACCTACGAGGTCGGTATGCGTAAAAGTGTCAAAAAATCACTTGAAAGTTGCTATGGCTCATTAATTAGAGTTCTAAAGACCTTTATTAAACATCTTGGTTGACCCCTGTCCGAAAAGTAGTTGTCGAGATATTCGAGAAAATGTGATTTTTGGGACTTGGAAAATTTTGAACCTCTACACTGAGAAAAATCGAGTTTTTCATAGGACAATTTTTTCTTTGCAAATACTGTTTGGTTCCACTTTTCTTTATAAGAAACGCGTTCCGAAGCCATTTTCATCAAAATCTCGGGATAAAAATTTTTTACCCTTGGACCAAACGCTGGCCGTTCGGTGCCCTATGGCCTATGGCCAGTATGGAAACCCAGGATGCCGACATGCGAAAAAGTGTCAAAAAATCACTTGAAAGTCGCTATGGCTCATTAATAAAAGCTTATAAAGACCTTTCTAAAACACCTTGGTTGACCCCTGTCCGACAAGAAGTTTTCGAGATATTCGAGAAAATGTGATTTTTTGGGACTTAGATAATTTTTGATCTGTACCATAAGAAAAATTGATTTTTTCATAGGACAATTTTTTCTTCGCAAATACTGTTTGGTATCACTTTTCATTATAAGAAACGCGTTCCGAAGCCATTTTCATCAAAATCTCGTGATAAAATTTTTTTACCCTTGGACCAAAAGTTGGCCGTTCGGTGCCTTATGGCCTATAGGCAGTATGGGAACCTACGAGGTCGGTATGCGTAAAAGTGTCAAAAAATCACTTGAAAGTTGCTATGGCTCATAAATTAGAGTTCTAAAGACCTTTATTAAACATCTTGGTTGACCCCTGTCCGAAAAGTAGTTGTCGAGATATTCGAGAAAATGTGATTTTTGGGACTTGGAAAATTATTAACCTCTACACTGAGAAAAATTGATTTTTTCATAGGACAATTTTTTCTTTGCAAATACTGTTTGGTTCCACTTTTCTTTATAAGAAACGCGTTCCGAAGCCATTTTCATCAAAATCTCGGGATAAAAAATTTTTACCCTTGGACCAAACGCTGGCCGTTCGGTGCCCTATGGCCTATGGCCAGTATGGGAACCTAGGATACCGATATGTGAAAAAGTGCCAAAAAATCAGTTGAAAGTCGCTATGGCTCATGAATTAGAGCTTGTAAAGACCTTTCTTAAATACCTTGGTTGACCCCTGTCCGATAAGTAGTTTTCGAGATATTCGAGAAAAATGTGATTTTTGGGACTTAGAAAATTTCTGACCTCTACCCCAAGAAAAATTGATATTTTCATAGGTCAATTTTTTCTTCGCAAATACTGTTTGGTTTCACTTTTCATCATAAGAAACGCGTTCCGAAGCCATTTTCATCAAAATCTCGTGATAAAAAATGTTAACCCTCGGACCAAAAGTTGGCCGTTCGGTGCCCTATGGCCTATGGCCTGTATGGAAACCAGGATGCCGATATGCGAAAAAGTGTCAACAAATCACTTGAGAGTCGCTATGGCTCATTAATTAGAGCTTGTGAAGACCTTTCGAAAACACCTTGGTTGACCCCTGTCCGAAAAGTAGTTTTCGAGACATTCGAGAAAATGGGATTTTTGGGACTTAGAAAATTTTTGACCTCTACCCTAAGAAAAATTGATTTTTTCATAGGACAATTTTTTCTTCGCAAATACTGTTTGGTTTCTCTTTCATTATAAGAAACGCGTTCCGAAGCCATTTTCATCAAAATCTCGTGATAAAAATTTTTTACCCTTGGACCAAAATTTGGCCGTTCGGTGCCTTATGGCCTATAGGCAGTATGGGAACCTACGAGGTCGGTATGCGAAAAGTGTCAAAAAATCATTTGAAAGTTGCTATGGCTCATTAATTAGAGTTCTAAAGACCTTTATTAAACATCTTGGTTGACCCCTGTCCGAAAAGTAGTTGTCGAGATATTCGAGAAAATGTGATTTTCGGGACTTAGAAAATTTTTGACCTCTACCCTAAGAAAAATTGATATTTTCATTGGACAATTTTTTCTTCGCAAATACTGTTTGGTTTCACTTTTCATTATAAGAAACGCGTTCCGAAGCCATTTTCATCAAAATCTCGTGATAAAATTTTTTTACCCTTGGACCAAAAGTTGGCCTTTCGGTGCCCAATGGCCTATGGCCAGTATGGGAACCTAGGATGCCGATATGTGAAAAAGTGCCAAAAAATCAGTTGAAAGTCGCTATGGCTCATGAATTAGAGCTTGTAAAGACCTTTCTAAAACACCTTGGTCGACCCCTGTCAGAAAAGTAGTTTTCGAGATATTCGAGAAAAATGTGATTTTTGGGACTTAGAAAATTTCCGACCTCTACCCCAAGAAAAATTGATATTTTCATAGGTCAATTTTTTCTTCGCAAATACTGTTTGGTTTCACTTTTCATCATAAGAAACGCGTTCCGAAGCCATTTTCATCAAAATCTCGTGATAAAAAATGTTAACCCTCGGACCAAAAGTTGGCCGTTCGGTGCCCTATGGCCTATGGCCTGTATGGAAACCAGGATGCCGATATGCGAAAAAGTGTCAACAAATCACTTGAAAGTCGCTATGGCTCATTAATTACAAATAGTAAAGACTTTTCTAAAACACCTTGGTTGACCCCTGTCCGATTAGTAGTTTTCGAGATATTCGAGAAAATGTGATTTTTTGGGACCTAGAAAATTTCTGACCTCTACCCTAAGAAAAATTGATTTTTTCATAGGACAATTTTTTATTTGCAAATACTGTTTGGTTTCACTTTTCATTAAAAGAAACGCGTTACGAAGCCATTTTCATCAAAATCTCATGATAAAAAATTTTTACCCTCGGTCCACAAGTTGGCCGTTCGGTGCCCTATGGCCTTTGGCCAGTATGGGAACCCAGGATGCTGATATGCGAAAAATGTCAAAAAATCACTTGAAAGTCGCTATGGCCCAAAAATTAAAGTTTGTAAAGAACTTTTTAAATCACCTTGGTTGACCCCTGTCCGAAAAGTAGTTTTCGAGATATTCGAGAAAATGTGATTTTTTGGGACAAAGAAAATTTTTGACCTCTACCCTAAGAAAAATTGATTTTTTCATAGGACAAGTTTTTCTTCGCAAATACTGTTTGGTTCACTCTTCATTATGAGAACGGCGTTCCGAAGCCATTTCCATCAAAATCTCGGGATGATAATTTTTTACCCTTGGACCAAAAGTTGGCCGTTTGGTGCCCTATGGCCTATGGCTACTATGGGAACCCAGGATGCCGATACGCGAAAAAGTGTCAAAAATCACTTGAAAGTCGCTATGGCCCATTAATTAGAGCTTGTAAAGACCTTTCTAAAACACCTTGGTTCACCCCTGTTTGATAAATAGTTTTGAGATATTCGAGAAAATGTGATTTTTTTGGACTTAGAAATTTTTTTACCTCTACCCTAAGAAAAATTGATTTTTTCATAGCACAATTCTTTCTTCGCAATAATTGTTTGGTTTCACTTTTCATGATGAGAAACGTGTTTCGAAGCCATTTTCATCAAAATCTCTTGAAAAAAAATGTTTGCCCTCGGACCAAAAGTTGGCCGTTCGGTGCCCTAAGGCCTTTGGCTAGTATGGGAACCTAGGATGCTGATATGCGAAAAATGTCAAAAAGCACTTGAAAGTCGCTATGGCCCAAAAATTAGAGTTTGATAAGAACTTTTTAAATCACCTTGGTTGACCCCTGTCCGAAAAGTAGTTTTCGAGATATTCGAGAAAATGTGATTTTTGGGACTTAGAAAATTTCTGATCTCTACCCTGAGAAAAATTGATTTTTCATAGAACAATTTTTTCTTCGCAAATACTGTTTGGTTTCACTTTTCATTATAAGAAACGCGTTCCGAAGCCATTTTCATCAAAATCTCGTGATAAAAATTCTTTACCCTTGGACCAAAAGTTCGCCGTTCGGTGCCCTATGGCCTATAGCTAGTATTGAAAACCAGGATGCCGATATGCGAAAAGTGTCACAACATCACTTGAAAGTCGCTATGACTCATTAATAAGAGCTTATAAAGACCTTTCTAAAACACCTTGGTTGACCCCTGTCCGATAAATAGTTTACGAGATATCCGAGAAAATGTGATTTTTTGGGACTAAGAAAACTTTTGATCTCTACCCTGAGAAAAATTGATTTTTCATAGAACAATTTTTTCTTCGCAAACACTGTTTGGTTTCACTTTACATTATAAGAAACGCGTTCCGAAGCCATTTTCATCAAAATCTCGTGATAAAAATTATTTACACTTGGACCAAAAGTTCGCCGTTCGGTGCCCTATGGCTTATGGCCAGTATGGGGACCCAGGATGCCGATATGCGAAAAAGTGTCAAAAAATCACTTGAGAGTCTCTATGACTCATTAATTAAAGCTTGTAAAGACCTTTCTAAAACACCTTAGTTGACCCCTGTCCGATAACTAGTTTACGAGATATCCGAGAAAATGTGATTTTTTGGGACTAAGAAAACTTTTGATCTCTACCCTGAGAAAAATTGATTTTTCATAGAACAATTTTTTCATCGCAAACACTGTTTGGTTTCACTTTTCATTATAAGAACCGCGTTCCAAAGCCATTTTCATCAAAATCTCGTGATAAAAATTCTTTACACTTGGACCAAAAGTTCGCCGTTCGGTGCCCTATGGCTTATGGCCAGTATGGGGACCCAGGATGCCGATATGCGAAAGTGTCAAAAAATCACTTGAAAGTCTCTATAACGCATTAATTAAAGCTTGTAAAGACCTTTCTAAAACACCTTAGTTGACCCCTGTCCGATAAGTAGTTTTCGAGATATTCGAGAAAATGTGATTTTTTAGGACTTAGAAAATTTTTGACCTCTACCCTGAGAAAAATTGATTTTTTCATAGGACAATTTTTTCTTCGCAAATACTGTTTGGTTTCACTTTTCATTATAAGAAACGCGTTCGGAAGCCTTTTTCATCACAATCTCGTGATAACATTTTTCTACCCTTGGACCAAAAGTTGGCCGTTCGGTGCGCTATGGCCTATGAGCAGTATGGGAACCCAGGATGCCAATATGCGAAAAAGTGTCAAAGAATCACTTGAAAGTCGCTATGGGCCATTAATTAGAGCTTGTAACGATCTTTCTAAAACACCTCGGTTGACCCCTGTCCGAAAAGAAGTTTTCGAGATATTCGACAAAATGTGATTTTTTGGGACTTGGAAAATTTCTAAGCTCTACCCTGAGAAAAATTGATTTTTTCATAGGACAAGTTTTTCTTCGCAAATACTGTTTGGTTTCACTTTGCATTATAAGAAACGCGTTCCAAAGCCATTTTCATCAATATCTCGTGATAACAATTTTTTACCCTTGGACCAAAAGTTGGCCGTTCGGTGCCCTATGGCCTATAGGCAGTATGGGAACCTACGAGGTCGGTATGCGAAAAAGTGTCAAAAAATCACTTAAAAGTCGCTATGGCTCATTAATTGGAGCTTGTAAAGACCTTTCTAAAACACCTTGGTTGACCCCTGTCCGACAAGTAGTTGTCGAGATATTCGAGAAAATGGGATTTTTTGGTACTTTGAAAATTTTTAACCTCTACCCTGAGAAACATTGATTTTTTCATAGGACAATTTTTTCTTTGCAAATACGGTTTGGTTTCACCTTTCATTTTAAGAAACGCGTTCCGAAGCCATTTTCATCAATATCTCGTGATAACAATTTTTTACCCTTGGACCAAAAGTTGGCCGTTCGGTGCGCTATGGCCTAATGGCCAGTATGGGAACCTAGGATGCCGATATGCGAAAAAGTGTCAAAGAATCACTTGAAAGTCGCTATGGCACATTAATTAGAGCTTGTAAAGACCTTTCTAAAACACCTTGGTTGACCCCTGTCCGAAAAATAATTGTCGAGATATTCGAAAAAATGTGATATTTTTGGACTTAAAAAATTTCTGACCTCTACTCTAAGAAAAATTAATTTTTTCATAGGACAATTATTCTTCGAAAATACGGTTTGGTTTCACTTTTCATGATAAGAAACGCGTTTCGAAGCCATTTGTATAAAAATTTCGTGAAAAAAAAATTTACCCTCGGAACAAAAGTTGGCCGTTCGGAGCCCTATGGCCTATGGCCAGTTTGGGAACCCATAAAGCCGATATGCGAAAAAGTGTCAAAAAATCACTTGAAAGTCGCTATGGCTCATTTATAAAAGCTTGGAAAGACCTTTCTAAAATACCTTGGTTGACCCCTGTCCGAAAAGTAGTTGTCGAGATATTCGAGAAAATGTCATTTTTTGGAACTTAGAAAATTTCTGACCTCTACCCTAAGAAAAATTGATTTTTTCATAGGACAATTTTTTCTTCGCAAATACTGTTTGGTTTCACTATTCATTTTAAGAAACGCGTTCCGAAACCATTTTCATCAAAATCTCGTGAAAAATAATGTTTACCCTCGGACCAAAAGTTGGCCGTTCGGTGCCCTATGGCCTATGGCCAGTGTGGGAACCAGGATGCCGATATGCGAAAGAGTGTCAAAAAATCACTTGAAAGTCACTATGGCACATTAATTAGAGCTTGTAAAGACCTTTCTAAAACACCTTGGTTGACCCCTGTCCGAAAAATAATTGTCGAGATATTCGAAAAAATGTGATATTTTTGGACTTAAAAAATTTCTGACCTCTACTCTAAGAAAAATTAATTTTTTCATAGGACAATTATTCTTCGAAAATACGGTTTGGTTTCACTTTTCATGATAAGAAACGCGTTTCGAAGCCATTTGTATAAAAATTTCGTGAAAAAAAAATTTACCCTCGGAACAAAAGTTGGCCGTTCGGAGCCCTATGGCCTATGGCCAGTTTGGGAACCCATAAAGCCGATATGCGAAAAAGTGTCAAAAAATCACTTGAAAGTCGCTATGGCTCATTAATAAAAGCTTGTAAATACCTTTCTAAAATACCTTGGTTAACCCCTGTCCGATAAGTAGTTTTCGAGATATTCGAGAAAATGGGATTTTTGGGACCTAGAATTTTTTTTACCTATATCCTAACAAAAATTGATTTTTTCATAGGAAATTTTTTTCTCCGCGAATACTGTTTGGTTTCACTTTTGATTATAAGAAACGCGTTCCGAAGCCATTTTCATCAATATCTCGTGATAACAATTTTTTACCCTTGGACCAAAAGTTGGCCGTTCGGTGCGCTATGGCCTAATGGCCAGTATGGGAACCTAGGATGCCGATATGCGAAAAAGTGTCAAAAAATCACTTGAAAGTCGCTATGGCTCATTTATAAAAGCTTGGAAAGACCTTTCTAAAATACCTTGGTTGACCCCTGTCCGAAAAGTAGTTGTCGAGATATTCGAGAAAATGTGATTTTTTGGGACTTCGAAACTTTCTTTTCTCTACCCTCAAAAAAATTGATTTTTTCATAGGACAATGTTTTCTTCGCGAATACTGTTTGGTTTCTCTTTTCATTTTAAGAAACGCGTTCCGAAACCATTTTCATCAAAATCTCGTGAAAAATAATGTTTACCCTCGGACCAAAAGTTGGCCGTTCGGTGCCCTATGGCCTATGGCCAGTGTGGGAACCAGGATGCCGATATGCGAAAGAGTGTCAAAAAATCACTTGAAAGTCGCTATGGCACATTAATTAGAGCTTGTAAAGACCTTTCTAAAACACCTTGGTTGACCCCTGTCCAAAAAATAATTGTCGAGATATTCGAAAAAATTTGATATTTTTGGACTTAAAAAATTTCTGACCTCTACTCTAAGAAAAATTAATTTTTTCATAGGACAATTATTCTTCGAAAATACGGTTTGGTTTCACTTTTCATGATAAGAAACGCGTTTCGAAGCCATTTGTATAAAAATTTCGTGAAAAAAATATTTACCCTCGTACCAAAAGTTGGCCGTTCGGTGCCTAATGGCCTATGGCCAGTATGGAAACCAGGATGCCGATATGCGAAAAAGTGTCAGAAAATCACTTGAAAGTCGCTATGGCTCATTAATTAGAGCTTGTATAGACCTTTCTAAAACACCTTGGTTGACCCCTGTCTGAAAAGTAGTTTTCGAGACATTCGAGAAAATGTGATTTTTGGGACTTAGAAAATTACTAACCTCTACACTGAGAAAAATTGATTTTTTCATAGGACAATTTTTTCTTCGCAAATACTGTTTGGTTTCACTTTTCTTTATAAGAAACGCGTTCCGAAGCCATTTTCATCAAAATCTCGGGATAAAAAAAATTTACCCTCGGACCAAAAGTTGGCCGTTCTGTGCCCTATGGCCTATGGCCAGTGTGGGAACCAGGATGCCGATATGCGAAAGAGTGTCAAAAAATCACTTGAAAGTCGCTATGGCACATTAATTAGAGCTTGTATAGACCTTTCTAAAACACCTTGGTTGACCCCTGTCTGAAAAGTAGTTTTCGAGACATTCGAGAAAATGTGATTTTTGGGACTTAGAAAATTTCTAACCTCTACCCTAAGAAAAATTGATTTTTTCATAGGACAATTTTTTCTTCGCGAATACTGTTTGGTTTCAGTTTTGATTATAAGAAACGCGTTCCGAAGCCATTTTCATCAATATCTCGTGATAAATTTTTTTAACCCTTGGACCAAAAGTTGGCCGTTCGGAGCCCTATGGCCTATGGCCAGTATGGGAACCCATAAAGCCGATATGCGAAAAAGTGTCAAAAAATCACTTGAAAGTCGCTATGGCTCATTTATAAAAGCTTGTTAAGACCTTTCTAAAATACCTTGGTTGACCCCTGTCTGAAAAGTAGTATTCGAGACATTCGAGAAAATGTGATTTTTGGGACTTAGAAAATTTCTAACCTCTACACTGAGAAAAATTGATTTTTTCATAGGACAATGTTTTCTTCGCAAATACTGTTTGGTTTCACTTTTCTTTATAAGAAAGGCGTTCCGAAGCCATTTTCATCAAAATCTCGGGATGAAAAATTTTTACCCTCGGACCAAACGTTGGCCGTTCGGTGCCCTATGGCCTATGGCCAGTGTGGGAACCAGGATGCCGATATGCGAAAGAGTGTCAAAAAATCACTTGAAAGTCGCTATGGCACATTAATTAGAGCTTGTATAGACCTTTCTAAAACACCTTGGTTGACCCCTGTCTGAAAAGTAGTTTTCGAGACATTCGAGAAAATGTGATTTTTGGGACTTAGAAAATTTCTAACCTCTACACTGAGAAAAATTGATTTTTTCATAGGACAATTTTTTCTTCGCAAATACTGTTTGGTTTCACTTTGCATTATAAGAAACGCGTTCCGAAGCCATTTTCATCAAAATCTCGGGATAAAAAAAATTTACCCTCGGACCAAAAGTTGGCCGTTCGGTGCCCTATGGCCTATGGGTGCCCTATGGCCAGTATGGGAACTCAGGATGCCGATATCTAACCTCTACCCTAAGAAACATTGATTTTTTCATAGGACAATGTTTTCTTCGCGAATACTGTTTGGTTTCACTTTGCATTATAACAAACGCGTTCCGAAGCCATTTTCATCAATATCTCGTGATAACAATTTTTTACCCTTGGACCAAAAGTTGGCCGTTCGGTGTCCTATGGCCTATGGCCAGTGTGGGAACCAGGATGCCGATATGCGAAAGAGTGTCAAAAAATCACTTGAAAGTCGCTATGGCACATTAATTAGAGCTTGTAAAGACCTTTCTAAAACACCTTGGTTGACCCCTGTCCAAAAAATAATTGTCGAGATATTCGAGAAAATGTGATATTTGGGACTTGGAAAATTTTTAACCTCTACCCTGAGAAACATTGATTTTTTCATAGGACAATTTTTTCTTTGCAAATACGGTTTGGTTTCACTTTTCATTTTAAGAAACGCGTTCCGTAGCCATTTTCATCAAAATCTCGTGATAAAAAAAATTTACCCTCGGACCAAAAGTTGGCCGTTCGGTGCCTAATGGCCTATGGCCAGTATGGAAACCAGGATGCCGATATGCGAAAAAGTGTCAGAAAATCACTTGAAAGTCGCTATGGCTCATTAATTAGAGCTTGTAAAGACCTTTCTTAAACACCTTGGTTGACCCCTGTCCGAAAAGTAGTTTTCGAGATATTCGAGAAAATGTGATTTTTGGGACCTAGAAATTTTTTTACCTATATCCTAACAAAAATTGTTTTTTTCATAGGACAATTTTTTCTTCGCAAATACTGTTTGGTTTCACTTTTCATTATAAGAAACGCGTTCCGAAGCCATTTTCATCACAATCTCGTGATAACATTTTTTTACCCTTGGACCAAAAGTTGGCCGTTCGGTGCGCTATGGCCTATGAGCAGTATGGGAACCCAGGATGCCGATATGCGAAAAAGTGTCAAAGAATCACATGAAAGTCGCTATGGCCCATTAATTAGAGCTTGTAACGATCTTTCTATAACACCTCGGTTGACCCCTGTCCGAAAAGTAGTTTTCGAGATATTCGACAAAATGTGATTTTTTGGGACTTGGAAAATTTCTAACCTCTACCCTAAGAAAAATTGATTTTTTCATAGGACAAGGTTTTCTTCGCAAATACTGTTTGGTTTCACTTTGCATTATAAGAAACGCGTTCCAAAGCCATTTTCATCAATATCTCGTGATAACAATTTTTTACCCTTGGACCAAAAGTTGGCCGTTCGGTGCCCTATGGCCTATAGGCAGTATGGGAACCTACGAGGTCGGTATGCGAAAAAGTGTCAAAAAATCACTTAAATGTCGCTATGGCTCATTAATTGGAGCTTGTAAAGACCTTTCTAAAACACCTTGGTTGACCCCTGTCCGAAAAGTAGTTGTCGAGATATTCGAGAAAATGGGATTTTTTGGTACTTTGAAAATTTTTAACCTCTACCCTGAGAAACATTGATTTTTTCACAGGACAATTTTTTCTTTGCAAATACGGTTTGGTTTCACCTTTCATTTTAAGAAACGCGTTCCGAAGCCATTTTCATCAAAATCTCGTGATAAAAATTTACCCTTGGACCAAAAGTTGGCCGTTCGGTGCGCTATGGACTAATGGCCAGTATGGGAACCTAGGATGCCGATATGCGAAAAAGTGTCAGAAAATCACTTGAAAGTCGCTATGGCTCATTAATTAGAGCTTGTAAAGACCTTTCTTAAACACCTTGGTTGACCCCTGTCCGAAAAGTAGTTTTCGAGATATTCGAGAAAATAGGATTTTTGGGATCTAGAATTTTTTTACCTATATCCTAACAAAACATGAATTTTTCATAGGACAATTTTTTCTTCGCGAATACTATTTGGTTTCACTTTTCATTATAAGAAACGCGTCCCGAAACCATTTTCATCAATATCTCGTGATAAAATTTTTTTACCCTTGGACCAAAAGTTGGCCGTTCGGTGCCCTATGGCCTATAGGCAGTATGGGAACCTACGAGGTCGGTATGCGAAAAAGTGTCAAAAAATCACTTGAAAGTCGCTATGGCTCATTAATTAGAGCTTGTAAAGACCTTTCTAAAACACCTTGGTTGACCCCTGTCCGAAAAGTAGTTGTCGAGATATTCGAGAAAATGGGATTTTTTGGGACTTAGAAAATTTCTAAGCTCTACCCTGCGAAAAATTGATTTTTTCATAGGACAATTTTTGCTTCGCAAATACTGTTTGGTTTCACTTTTCATTATAAGAAACGCGTTCTGAAGCCATTTTCATCAAAACCTCGTGATAAAATTTTTTTACCCTGGGACCAAAATTTGGCCGTTCGGTGCGCTATGGCCTAATGGCCAGTATGGGAACCTAGGATGCCGATATGCGAAAAAGTGTCAAAACTCACTTGAAAGTCGCTATGGCCCAACAATTAGAGCTTGTGAAGACCTTTCTAAAACACCTTGGTTGACCCCTGTCCGAAAAGTAGTTTTCGAGATATTCGAGAAAATAGGATTTTAAGGATCTAGAAATTTTTTTACCTATATCCTAAGAAAAATTGAATTTTTAATAGGAAAATTTTTTTTCTCGAATACTGTTTGGTTTCACTTTTCATCAAGAGAAACGCGTTCCAAAGCCATTTTATCAATATCTCGTGATAAATTTTTTTTACCATTGGACCAAAAGATGGCCGTTCGGAGCCCTATGGCCTATGGCCAGTATGGGAACCCACAAAGCCGATATGCGAAAAAGTGTCAAAAAATCACTTGAAAATCGCTATGGCTCATTATAAAAGCTTGTAAAGACCTTTCTAAAACACCTTGGTTGACCCCTGTCTGAAAAGTAGTATTCGAGACATTCGAGAAAATGTGATTTTTGGGACTTAGAAAATTTCTAACCTCTACACTGAGAAAAATTGATTTTTTCATAGGACAATGTTTTCTTCGCAAATACTGTTTGGTTTCACTTTTCTTTATAAGAAACGCGTTCCGAAGCCATTTTCATCAAAATCTCGGGATGAAAAATTTTTACCCTCGGACCAAACGTTGGCCGTTCGGTGCCCTATGGCCAATGGCCAGTGTGGGAACCAGGATGCCGATATGCGAAAGAGTGTCAAAAAATCACTTGAAAATCGCTATGGCTCATTATAAAAGCTTGTAAAGACCTTTCTAAAACACCTTGGTTGACCCCTGTCTGAAAAGTAGTATTCGAGACATTCGAGAAAATGTTATTTTTGGGACTTAGAAAATTTCTAACCTCTACCCTAAGAAACATTGATTTTTTCATAGGACAATGTTTTCTTCGCGAATACTGTTTGGTTTCACTTTGCATTATAACAAATGCGTTCCGAAGCCATTTTCATCAATATCTCGTGATAACAATTTTTTACCCTTGGACCAAAAGTTGGCCGTTCGGTGTCCTATGGCCTATGGCCAGTGTGGGAACCAGGATGCCGATATGCGAAAGAGTGTCAAAAAATCACTTGAAAGTCGCTATGGCACATTAATTAGAGCTTGTAAAGACCTTTCTTAAACACCTTGGTTGACCCCTGTCCAAAAAATAATTGTCGAGATATTCGAAAAAATGTGATATTTTGGGACTAAGAAAATTTCTGACCTCTACGCTAAGAAAAATTGATTTTTTCATAGGACAATTATTCTTTGCAAATACGGTTTGATTTCAATTTTCATTAAGAGAAACGCGTTTCGAAGCCATTTGTATAAAAATTTCGTGAAAAAAAAATTTACCCTCGGACCAAAAGTTGGCCGTTCGGTGCCTAATGGCCTATGGCCAGTATGGAAACCAGGATGCCGATATGCTAAAAAGTGTCAAAAAATCACTTGAAAGTCGCTATGGCTCATTAATTAGAGCTTGTAAAGACCTTTCTAAAACACCTTGGTTGACCCCTGTCCGAAAAGTAGTTTTCGAGATATTCGAGAAAATGTGATTTTTGGGACCTAGAAATTTTTTTACCTATATCCTAACAAAAATTGTTTTTTTCATAGGACAATTTTTTCTTCGCAAATACTGTTTGGTTTCACTTTTCATTATAAGAAACGCGTTCCGAAGCCATTTTCATCACAATCTCGTGATAACATTTTTTTACCCTTGGACCAAAAGTTGGCCGTTCGGTGCGCTATGGCCTATGAGCAGTATGGGAACCCAGGATGCCGATATGCGAAAAAGTGTCAAAGAATCACTTGAAAGTCGCTGTGGCCCATTAATTAGAGCTTGTAACGATCTTAATATAACACCTCGGTTGACCCCTGTCCGAAAAGTAGTTTTCGAGATATTCGACAAAATGTGATTTTTTGGGACTTGGAAAATTTCTAAGCTCTACCCTGAGAAAAATTGATTTTTTCATAGGACAAGTTTTTCTTCGCAAATACTGTTTGGTTTCACTTTGCATTATAAGAAACGCGTTCCAAAGCCATTTTCATCAATATCTCGTGATAACAATTTTTTACCCTTGGACCAAAAGTTGGCCGTTCGGTGCCCTATGGCCTAATGGCCAGTTTGGGAACCAAGGATGCCGATATGCGAAAAAGTGTCAAAAAATCACTTGAAAAACGTTATGGCTCATAAATTAGAGCTTGTAAAGACCTTTCTAAAACACCTTGGTTGACCCCTGTCCGGAGAGTTGTTGTCGAGATATTCGAGAAAGTGTGATTTTCTGGGACGTAGAAAATTTCTGACCTCTACCCTAAGAAAAATTGAATTTTTCATACGACAATTTTTTCTTCGCAAATACTGTTTGGTTTCACTTTTCATTATAAGAAACGCGTTTCGAAGCCATTTTCATCACAATCTCGTGAAAACATTTTTTTACCCTTGAACCAAAAGTTGGCCGTTCGGTGCGCTATGGCCTAATGGCCAGTATGGGAACCTAGGATGCCGATATGCGAAAAAGTGTCAAAAAATCACTTGTAAGTCTCATTAATCATTAATTAGAGCTTGTAAAGACCTTTCTAAAACACCTTGGTTGACCCCTGTCTGATAAGTAGTTTTCGAGATATTCGAGAAAATAGGATTTTTGGGACCTAGAAATTTTTTTACCTATATACTAACAAAAATCGATTTTTTCATAGGACAATTTTTTCTTCGCAAATACTGTTTGGTTTCACTTTGCATTATAAGAAACGCGTTCCGAAGCCATTGTCATCAAAATCTCGTGATAACAATTTTTTACCCTTGGACCAAAAGTTGGCCGTTCGGTTCCCTATGGTCTATAGGCAGTATTGGAACCTACGAGGTCGGTATGCGAAAAAGTGTCAAAAAATCACTCGAAAATCGCGATGGCTCATTAATAAGAGCTTGTAAAGACCTTTCTTAAACACCTTGGTTGACCCCTGTCCGAAAAGTAGTTGTCGAGATATTCGAGAAAATGTGATTTTTTGGGACTTAGAAAATTTCTAACCTCTACACTGAGAAAAATTGATTTTTTCATAGGACAATGTTTTCTTCGCAAATACTGTTTTGTTTCACTTTTCATTATAAGAAAAGCGTTCCGAAGCCATTTTCATCAAAATCTCGGGATAAAAAAAATTTACCCTCGGACCAAAAGTTGGCCGTTCGGTGCCCTATGGCCTATGGCCAGTATGGGAACTCAGGATGCCGATATCTAACCTCTACCCTAAGAAAAATTGATTTTTTCATAGGACAATGTTTTCTTCGCGAATACTGTTTGGTTTCACTTTGCATTATAACAAACGCGTTCCGAAGCCATTTTCATCAAAATCTCGTGATAACAATTTTTTTCCCTTGGACCAAAAGTTGGCCTATAGGCATTATGGGAACCTACGAGGTCGGTATGCGAAAAAGTGTCAAAAAATCACTTAAAAGCTCATTAATTAGAGCTTGTAAAGACCTTTCTTAAACACCTTGGTTGACCCCTGTCCGAGAAGTATTTGTCAAGATATTCGAGAAAATGTGATTTTTTGGGACTTACAAAATTTCTAACCTCTACACTGAGAAAAATTGATTTTTTCATAGGACAATGTTTTCTTCGCAAATACTGTTTTGTTTCACTTTTCATTATAAGAAACGCGTTCCGAAGCCATTTTCATCAAAATCTCGGGATAAAAAATTTTTACCCTCGAACCAAAAGTTGGCCGTTCGGTGCCCTATGGCCTATGGCCAGTATGGGAACTCAGGATGCCGATATCTAACCTCTACCCTAAGAAACATTGGTTTTTTCATAGGACAATGTTTTCTTCGCGAATACTGTTTGGTTTCACTTTGCATTATAAGAAACGCGTTCCGAAGCCATTTTCATCAATATCTCGTGATAACAATTTTTTTCCCTTGGACCAAAAGTTGGCCTATAGGCAGTATGGGAACCTACGAGGTCGGTATGCGAAAAAGTGTCAAAAAATCACTTAAAAGTCGCTATGGCTCATTAATTAGAGCTTGTAAAGACCTTTCTTAAACACCTTGGTTGACCCCTGTCCGAAAAGTATTTGTCAAGATATTCGAGAAAATGTGATTTTTTGGGACTTAGAAAATTTCTGACCTCTACCGTAAGAAATATTGATTTTTTCATCG
Source organism: Anopheles stephensi (assembly GCF_013141755.1). Classification (NCBI taxonomy): domain Eukaryota; kingdom Metazoa; phylum Arthropoda; class Insecta; order Diptera; family Culicidae; genus Anopheles; species Anopheles stephensi. Next base: position 118,813 of record NW_023405389.1, on the reverse strand, counting down.
GACAATGTTTTCTTCGCGAATACTGTTTGGTTTCATTTTGCATTATAAGAAACGCGTTCCGAAGCCATTTTCATCAATATCTCGTGATAACAATTTTTTACCCTTGGACCAAAAGTTGGCCGTTCGGTGCCCTATGGCCTATAGGCAGTATGGGAACCTACGAGGTCGGTATGCGAAAAAGTGTCAAAAAATCACTTAAAAGTCGCTATGGCTCATGAATTAGAGCTTGTAAAGACCTTTCTTAAACACCTTGGTTGACCCCTGTCCGAAAAGTATTTTTCGAGATATTCGAGAAAATGGGATTTTTTGGTACTTTGAAAATTTTTAACCTCTACACTGAGAAAAATTGATTTTTTCATAGGACAGTGCTTTCTTCGCAAATACTGTTTGGTTTCACTTTTCTTTATAAGAAACGCGTTCCGAAGCCATTTTCATCAAAATCTCGGGATAAAAAATTGTTACCCTTGAACCAAAAGTTGGCCGTTCGGTGCCCTATGGCCTATGGCCAGTATGGGAACCCAGGATGCGGATATGCGAAAAAGTGTCAAAAAATCACTTGAAAGTCGCTATGGCTCATTAATAAGAGCTTGTAAAGACCTTTCTTAAACACCTTGGTTGACCCCTGTCTGAAAAGTAGTTTTCGAGACATTCGAGAAAATGTGATTTTTGGGACTTGGAAAATTTCTAACCTCTACACTGAGAAAAATTAATTTTTTCATAGGACAATTTTTTCTTCGCAAATACTGTTTGGTTTCACTTTTCTTTATAACAAACGCGTTCCGAAGCCATTTTCATCAAAATCTCGGGATAAAAAATTTTTACCCTCGGACCAAAAGTTGGCCGTTCGGTGCCCTATGGCCTATGGGCAGTATGGGAACCCAGATTGCCGATATCTAACCTCTACCCTAAGAAAAATTGATTTTTTCATAGGACAATTTTTTCTTCGCGAATACTGTTTGGTTTCACTTTGCATTATAAGAAACGCGTTCCGAAGCCATTTTCATCAATATCTCGTGATAACAATTTTTTACCCTCGGACCAAAAGTTGGCCGTTCGGTGCCCTATGGCCTATGGCCAGTGTGGGAACCAGGATGCCGATATGCGAAAGAGTGTCAAAAAATCACTTGAAAGTCGCTATGGCACATTAATTAGAGCTTGTAAAGACCTTTCTTAAACACCTTGGTGGACCCCTGTCTGAAAAGTAGTTTTCGAGACATTCGAGAAAATGTGATTTTTGGGACTTAAAAAATTTCTAACCTCTACACTGAGAAAAATTGATTTTTTCATAGGACAATTTTTTCTTCGCAAATACTGTTTGGTTTCACTTTTCTTTATCAGAAACGCGTTCCGAAGCCATTTTCATCAAAATCTCGGGATAAACAATTTTTACCCTCGGACCAAACGTTGGCCGTTCGGTGCCCTATGGCCTATGGCCAGTATGGGAACCCAGGATGCCGATATGCGAAAAAGTGTCAAAAAATCACTTGAAAGTCGCTATGGCTCATTAATAAGAGCTTGTAAAGACCTTTCTAAAACACCTTGGTTGACCCCTGTCTGAAAAGTAGTTTTCGAGACATTCGAGAAAATGTGATTTTTGGGACTTAGAAAATTTCTAACCTCTACACTGAGAAAAATTGATTTTTTCATAGGACAATTTTTTCTTCGCAAATACTGTTTGGTTTCACTTTTCTTTATAAGAAACGCGTTCCGAAGCCATTTTCATCAAAATCTCGGGATAAAAAATTTTTACCCTCGGACCAAACGTTGGCCGTTCGGTGCCCTATGGCCTATGGCCAGTATGGGAACCCAGGATGCCGATATGCGAAAAAGTGTCAACAAATCACTTGAAAGTCGCTATGGCTCATAAATTAGAGCTTGTAAAGACCTTTCTTAAACACCTTGGTTGACCCCTGTCCGAAAAGTAGTTTTCGAGATATTCGAGAAAATAGGATTTTTGGGACCTAGAAATTTTTTACCTACATCCTAAGAAAAATTGATTTTTTCATAGGACAATGTTTTCTTCGCGAATACTGTTTGGTTTCACTTTTCTTTATAAGAAACGCGTTCCGAAGCCATTTTCATCAAAATCTCGGGATAAAAAATTTTTACCCTCGGACCAAACGTTGGCCGTTCGGTGCCCTATGGCCTATGGCCAGTATGGGAACCCAGGATGCCGATATGCGAAAAAGTGTCAAAAAATCACTTGAAAGTCGCTATGGCTCATTAATAAGAGCTTGTAAAGACCTTTCTAAAACACCTTGGTTGACCCCTGTCTGAAAAGTAGTTTTCGAGACATTCGAGAAAATGTGATTTTTGGGACCTAGAAAATTTTTGACCTCTACCCTAACAAAAATTGATTTTTTCATAGGACAATTTTTTCTTCGCAAATACTGTTTGGTTTCACTTTTCTTTATAAGAAACGCGTTCCGAAGCCATTTTCATCAAAATCTCGGGATAAAAAATTTTTAGCCCTCGGACCAAACGTTGGCCGTTCGGTGCCCTATGGCCTATGGCCAGTATGGGAACCCAGGATGCCGATATGCGAAAAAGTGTCAAAAAATCACTTGAAAGTCGCTATGGCTCATTAATAAGAGCTTGTAAAGACCTTTCTAAAACACCTTGGTTGACCCCTGTCTGAAAAGTAGTTTTCGAGACATTCGAGAAAATGTGATTTTTGGGACTTAGAAAATTTCTAACCTCTACACTGAGAAAAATTGATTTTTTCATAGGACAATTTTTTCTTCGCAAATACTGTTTGGTTTCACTTTTCTTTATAAGAAACGCGTTCCGAAGCCATTTTCATCAAAATCTCGGGATAAAAAATTTTTACCCTTGGACCAAAAGTTGCCCGTTCGGTGCCCTATGGCCTATGGCCAGTATGGGAACCCAGGATGCCGATATGCGAAAAAGTGTCAAAAAATCACTTGAAAGTCGCTATGGCTCATTAATAAGAGCTTGTAAAGACCTTTCTAAAACAACTTGGTTGACCCCTGTCTGAAAAGTAGTTTTCGAGACATTCGAGAAAATGTGATTTTTGGGACCTAGAAAATTTTTGACCTCTACCCTAACAAAAATTGATTTTTTCATAGGACAATTTTTTCTTCGCAAATACTGTTTGGTTTCACTTTTCTTTATAAGAAACGCGTTCCGAAGCCATTTTCATCAAAATCTCGGGATAAAAAATTTTTAGCCCTCGGACCAAACGTTGGCCGTTCGGTGCCCTATGGCCTATGGCCAGTATGGGAACCCAGGATGCCGATATGCGAAAAAGTGTCAACAAATCACTTGAAAGTCGCTATGGCTCATAAATTAGAGCTTGTAAAGACCTTTCTTAAACACCTTGGTTGACCCCTGTCCGAAAAGTAGTTTTCGAGATATTCGAGAAAATAGGATTTTTGGGACCTAGAAATTTTTTACCTACATCCTAAGAAAAATTGATTTTTTCATAGGACAATGTTTTCTTCGCGAATACTGTTTGGTTTCACTTTTCTTTATAAGAAACGCGTTCCGAAGCCATTTTCATCAAAATCTCGGGATAAAAAATTTTTACCCTCGGACCAAACGTTGGCCGTTCGGTGCCCTATGGCCTATGGCCAGTATGGGAACCCAGGATGCCGATATGCGAAAAAGTGTCAAAAAATCACTTGAAAGTCGCTATGGCTCATTAATAAGAGCTTGTAAAGACCTTTCTAAAACACCTTGGTTGACCCCTGTCTGAAAAGTAGTTTTCGAGACATTCGAGAAAATGTGATTTTTGGGACCTAGAAAATTTTTGACCTCTACCCTAACAAAAATTGATTTTTTCATAGGACAATTTTTTCTTCGCAAATACTGTTTGGTTTCACTTTTCTTTATAAGAAACGCGTTCCGAAGCCATTTTCATCAAAATCTCGGGATAAAAAATTTTTACCCTCGGACCAAACGTTGGCCGTTCGGTGCCCTATGGCCTATGGCCAGTATGGGAACCCAGGATGCCGATATGCGAAAAAGTGTCAACAAATCACTTGAAAGTCGCTATGGCTCATAAATTAGAGCTTGTAAAGACCTTTCTTAAACACCTTGGTTGACCCCTGTCCGAAAAGTAGTTTTCGAGATATTCGAGAAAATAGGATTTTTGGGACCTAGAAATTTTTTACCTACATCCTAAGAAAAATTGATTTTTTCATCGGACAATGTTTTCTTCGCGAATACTGTTTGGTTTCACTTTTCTTTATAAGAAACGCGTTCCGAAGCCATTTTCATCAAAATCTCGGGATAAAAAATTTTTACCCTCGGACCAAAAGTTGGCCGTTCGGTGCCCTATGGCCTATAGGCAGTGTGGGAACCTACGAGGTCGGTATGCGAAAAAGTGTCAAAAAATCACTTAAAAGTCGCTATGGCTCATTAATAAGAGCTTGTAAAGACCTTTCTTACAAACCTTGGTTGACCCCTGTCCGAAAAGTAGTTGTCGAGACATTCAAGAAAATGTGATTTTTTGGGACTTAGAAAATTTCTAAGCTCTACCCTAAGAAAAATTGAGTTTTTCATAGGACAATTTTTTCTTCGCAAATACTGTTTGGTTTCACTTTGCATTATAAGAAACGCGTTCCGAAGCCGTTGTCATCAAAATCTCGTGATAACAATTTTTTACCCTTGGACCTAAAGTTGGCCGTTCGGTGCCCTATGGTCTATAAGCAGTATTGGAACCTACAAGGTCGGTATGCGAAAAAGTGTCAAAAAATCACTTGAAAGTCGCTATGGCTCATTAATAAGAGCTTGTAAAGACCTTTCTTAAACACCTTGGTTGACCCCTGTCCGAAAAGTAGTTGTCGAGATATTCGACAAAATGGGATTTTTTTGGGACTTAGAAAATTTGTCACCTCTACCCTAAGAAAAATTGAGTTTTTCATAGGACAATTTTTTCTTCGCGAATACTGTTTGGTTTCACTTTGCATTATAAGAAACGCGTTCCAAAGCCATTTTCATCAATATCTCGTGATAACAATTAGTTAATAACGCACTCACGGGTTTAGAGTTTTTAAAAAATTATTTCTATTTTAGTAACAACTCTTATTTAAACTCGTGAACGCGGGATGCGATCCTACTCGGTACGGGTTTCACGCCGGTCCGTCTCGGTGTCTGGAGAATGCAGGAAAGAACCGATGATTGAGCGGGCTGCGATGTTTTATAGCTGCGTCATCCGATGGCGATCGATGTTTACTTCTGGCAGCGATCATGATTCGAGCATGATTCGATCGACGATGGTTGGTGACACATTTTATGCTGCGTTGCAGAAAATGTGCTCTCGGCTCGGATGTTGATATTTATGTTATATTGCGCTCGCTTGATGCTCGGTGTTGCGGGTTGTGCTAACTCCTTACTGCGCTGTCGTCTTAACTCCTCCCCTCTTAAATGACTTTGCCCTCAAAGTCTCGTTGCTGCGTGGAATGAAGTTGGTCTGCTAACGAACGTTTCTGGTCGTTTCGCTTGAGTCATGTTTACTTTTATCGTCGTTCTCTTGAAGTGGAAGAATAAACAGATTATAAATGCGCATAGGCATATGAATGCAAAAGTTCCTCCGAATACATTAATTTTCCATCTTAGAGAATCATTCTGCAAGTTAATACTTTTTAGTTTTTCTCTATGTTCTATGGTGAGTTTTTGTACGAGTTGGAGAGGCGGTTTATGTTCGATTTCACCCTTATCGATGTTGATTCCTGCTGTTGATTTGAATGGTTTACCGGGAATGGTGACTTCGTCGTTTGAATAAATTTCTCCATTAATGATAATGTTACAATTTTCGAATTGTATGACGTAGGAACCGTTCAGTACTTGGTTCATTTTGCTGCAGTTTGATGCGATTTCTGCTATTGCGTCGTTGATTAGTATTGTGTCGTCTTTGATTCTTTTTATGAAGCCTCGACTATAAATCTTTTCGTAGTCACATTGTGAATCTTCTCTTCTCACAATTTGTTGAATGCATGTTGTGGGTTGTTGTATGCCGATTTGCGGACATATATAAACATCTTCTTGTTGTTGGCACTTCTCTGTCATGGAATATACGTGGGTTTGATTTTGTAATATAAAGTTTTGTGTGACGATTATACGTGCATCGTGTTGTATTATCGAGTCAATGTATTCGTACTCGTAGATTTTTGAAGATAGTTTGGGGAACTTTAGCATGTATAGTATATGAGATTCATTTACTGCTACTTGGGCAGTTGATTGCCTTAGCAATTCTTCCGGTGTGTTGTATTTAATGTTATTCTTCTCAAGAAACTGTTCTATTGATGTCAGATCCTCAAGGGATAGTAGCTTACTGCTCGGAATACCGTTTTTAGCTAACAGTATAGCGTCTTCTATGACATCCAATTTTTCTTGTAGCATATTTATGTTGGAAAGTAGAATAAGTTTCCGAATTTCCACTTGGTGTGACTCATAGCGTTCGTTTTCGATATTTACGACTTGGTTAGCGACATCAGTTATTTGTTTCAACCTGTCGTTGAAGCCTTGGTTGATTATTATTTGTTTGTTGCTTTCTGCTATCAGGGAGTTCATTGTGGAGTTTATGACATGTAGGTCGTCTGCATCTGGAGTTCCAGCGATCCATTTCCAAATTTTTCCTATCGTGTCCCATCGTTTTTGTCTTTTCACAAATGGTTTGATTTTCGCAAAAGTGTCCTTTAGCATGCTAGCTTTTATGCTGATCAAATTTTCGATAGATTCAGTAGAATTTCCATTTGGACTATCTTGTAATGTTTTCTCTATTGTTTCGTTTATATCAGTTAAATCTATTGGATGTATTGTTCTTACGTATCCAATTTGAATCTTAGCTTTACCTATCGGTATTATGGCTAATGGATTGTTATTTAAATCATATATGTTTATGTCTGCGAAAATTAGTTTGATCAACAGGATCGTAAGTATTCTGTAACGATAGTTAAAACAATTTTGAAAAAGTATTAATATTTTTTCATTACTTTCTTAAGTTTACTTTATGTATTTTTCGATTGTTTGAATCGATAATATATGTTGGATGATTCTCCTTTACTTTTACTGCATTAAAACGACTTTCGCGTTTGTTATTCGTCTTTTTCTTTTCGAATGCATATTCGTTTTCTACGTAATCCTTATATTTTTCATCTTTGATTTTTTCTTCATTCTTTTTGAATATCTGTAGTATTCTTTCATTTGTTTTTTCTCTTATTCTTGATCTCTCTAGCGGATCGTTTGATATTTCTCCTACATACACATTTCGTGGTGTATCCTTTATGAATGAATGTATGCTGTGATTATACTTATAAACAGCTTGTTGTACTAATGTTATAATGCTCATCTCTGGATTGAGTTTTTTTGTGCCTCTAGCGATTTCTCTAATTGTTGAATGGCAACGTTCTATTTGTCCATTCGTTTCTGAACGATTAACTGGAGTTTTAAATATTTTTGTTCCTAGGTTTAGTATTGATTGTTCGATAACGTTTGAGACAAACGTACATTCGTTGTCTATTACAATTTGAGCTGGTAAGTCCCAGTCATATAGGAGTTGTAGTAAAACTTCCTTTATATCAGCGATTGATTTCGATTTTATCGGTCGTATTTTAACGTATTTTGAAAATTTATCTATAGATGAGATAAATAAAAAGTTTGCGTTATAAGCAAATATGTCAATATGGATAATTTCTCCAGGATATGTCGGTATTGGTGTTTTTACTGGTATAAATTCTTGGGGTTTTCTCTCGTATTTTTCTGTTTTACATATCTCACAATTTTTTACAATGTTTTGAATACTTTTTCTCATTCCGGGAAAGTAGAATTTTTTTATAAATTGCAATGAGTTTTCCTTAGCATTTCTGTGAGCAAAATTATGAATATTCTTGATTTCTTCAATTTGTGTTTCTTCATCGCATAGGTCTTGTACTTGTCTTTGGGAAAATCTAGCTTTGATTGTTTTTGGATTGTAGAGAGTTTTATAAACTTCTTGGATAATTCCCATTGTTTGTTCATCTGTGTGAATTCCATTAATTACATTTGGATTGATTAATTTTTTGAATTTATCCTTGATAAAATCAGAAGTAAATGTTGGTTCAATAAAAATATGTCTTCTGAATTTTGGGAAAGGGGTAATTAATTGGTATGAAGAATTAGTTCCAATTTTAAATACTAGTTGGTTGTGGAATACATTAATTGGTGCTTCTGTTGAAGGTATATAAGAATGATCGTCTTCGTCAGCTGAGTGCTGAGTTGGCGTTAATGAGTTTAGTTGTATACGGGAAAGTGCATCTGCTACAACGTTTGATCTTCCGGGTTTGTAGAATAATTGGTAATCGTGTTCCTCCATGAAAGATTTCCATCTTTTCAGTTTTGCGTTGTTGTTCTGCGGAGATAAAGCAAATGTTAATGGTTGATGATCTGTATGAATATTAATTTTAGCTCCGTATATGAAATTTCTCAATGTTTGTAGTGCCCAAACGATGGCAAGCATTTCCTTTTCGTTGGTTGCATAATTTTCCTCTGTTTTGGAAAGAGTACGAGAAATGAAGGTTATCGGTCTATCACCGTCGTGACATTTTTGTGAAAGCACAGCTCCTAGTGCTTTTTCCGATGCATCTGTTGTTAGTTCGAATGGCTTCTGGAAATCTGGAAAAGCTAAAACATCATTAGAAGATATTATGTCTTTAAGGGTTTGAAATGCGTTTTTTGCGGTTTGATCAAATTTAATAGGGAAATTTTTTGATTCGTGTTTGGAAATTTGGCGATGGCCATCCTCCCCTCTTAGGAGTTTTGTGATGGGTTTTGCCAGTTGTGCATAGTTTTTAATAAACCTGCGGTAGTAACCTGACATTCCTAAGAATCTTCTTAGTTCTTTAAGGTTTTGTGGTTCTGGGAATTTTTTTATGGCTTCAATCTTTTTTATATTTGGTTTAAGTCCTTCACTTGAGACTATGAATCCGAGGAATTCAACTTCTGTCTTTAGAAATTCAGATTTATCCGGTTGTATTTTGAAATTAGCGGCTCTCAGAGTTTCTAGAACAATTCTTAAATTTTGCAGATGTTCTTCAACTGTTTTGCTAAAAATGATTATGTCATCGATGTATATGTGACAAATTTTTCCGATGTGTTCCCTTAAAGTGTCGTCCATGACGCGTTGGAATATTGAAGGGGCATTTTTTAAACCAAATGGCATGCGTACGAATTCATATTTTCCGTTGTTTATTGAAAATGCAGTTTTTTCGATATCATTTTCCGACATAGGTACTTGATGAAATCCTGACGCTAAGTCAAGAGTTGTGAAATATTTATTTGAACCTAGATTGGCTAAAACAGTAGATGGATCCGGAATAGGATATTTATCGCTTATTGTTTGAGTGTTCAATTTTCTGTAGTCTACGACAAGTCTATATTTTTTTTCATTGGCAGCATCCAGTTTTTTTGGAACAATCCACACTGGTGCATTGTATGGGGATTTCGAAGGTCTGATGATTCCATCATTTAGGAGTTTTTCAATTTGCTTGTTAACTTCACCTTTAAGTGCTTGGGGATAGGGATACGTTTTACTATAAACTGGTGATTCATCTTTTGTTCTTATTGTCGCTTTTACTCGCGATGTACAAGGTAGTTTCAAATCTGGTGGTTGGAAAAGATCTTGATATTCCTGTAATAGGTCATGTAGCTTTCTTTTTTCGTTTTGGTTCAGATGATTATCACGAATGTTTATTTTATTTACTTCCTGTAGTTGGTATTGTTGTAATGGAATGACATGTGTGCCATCAATGATTAATATTTCATTGGCTGTGTCAATTACTGCTTTAATTTCCTTTAGTGAATCGTGTCCAATTATGGCATCAAACGATTTTAAATTTTCTAAATGATAAAATTTTAGCATTTTATCTGAATATGGTTTGAATAATCGTGCTTGAGAATAAGCGTCGATTTTAATATCTCCTGCTACGGATGATACGAAAAATGGTTTATCAACCTTGTGTGAAATTTTTCCATATTTTGGATGTATGTAATTTTTATTAGATCCAGTATCAATTAACATTTTGAGTGGTTCTGAAGCGTTACCATAGAATAAGAAGTAAGGCAACGCTGAGTTTATTCTAAAAAATTCAGCTCTGCTTCTTCAAAAGTTTCTCTGAAGTTATTACCTTCTTGTTTTTCAATTGTTCTGAAATATCGTTCGAATGACTGTTGCACATTGTCAACCGTTGTGTTATTCACGTTGTTGTTTACGTTTTCGAATGTTTGTGCAAGATTGGCATCTGCTATATGATTAATGTTGTTTATGTTTCTGGCGTTTGTTTGGATATTATTGACTCTAGGTCGTTTTGGTGGTCTCACATTGTTTGAATTTGGACGATTTCCGTAATTTACTTGGCGAGTTCTGATAGATTGATCAACGTCCATCGGTTCTGGTGGAGGTTGACGTTGAAATTGATTAGATTGCATTTTTTGAAAGGGCTGTTGGTGCCTTGGAATGAAATTGTTAAAATTTCGATTTCCATACATTGGAGGTTTTGGGTAATGAGGCCTAGGTTGTGGCTGGGCATGTGTGTACCTTATTGGTGTTGGTGGCGGTAAGGGAATCATATTCCTTGGTGCCGTTGGTGGAGTGTATGTTCTCGGTTTTGTTAACATTTTTCTGCATTCAATATTTTGGAGAGAGATACAATAGCTGTATGCTCCTGCAAGCGATGTTGGCTCATAATTCCTTATGAACTTGTAAACGTCTCCATCGAGTCCTCTCATGAAAGCATCAATTGCTTTTTTGTTGTACATTTCAATTAAAGCTCTGGAAGCTTCGGGGTGTGTAAACCTTTCATCGGTATTTATTTGATTTGCGATGAGGGACAGTAATCTGTTCACCTCGTCGTAATATACTTCAAGTGAGCGGTTCTTCTGTTGCACGCTCATGAGTTGGAAGTCCAATGTTTCCAAGTCACGTTTTTCGCCGTAATAGGTGATCAATGTTTTTTTGATCAGGTTCCAATTTATGCCTACGTTTGAAGCGACGAGTGAGTCATTCGCTTCACCGCGTATTTTTCTACGAATGAATTTGCAGATCATGTGGTATTTATTTTGACGTTCGATGGTATCTGTACCTTTAGTTTGATAGAGTTTCACTAAACTGTCTACATCATTTAACCAGCTATTCAGTTCGCTGGGATCCCCAGTGAATGTTGGTAGGTCTTTTACCAAATCGGGAATTTTTTCAAAAGTTTCAGGATTTACACTTGTTCCATCTGGCTTTGTGAAATAAAGCGGTGGATCAGAATAATCGATAAAAGTGGGGGCAATATTGCACGCTTCGAGTGCGGCAATGCGGTTGATAATTTGATCAAGTTCGGGTCTCGACATTTTCAATGTTAGAGATTGTAATGAATTAATTAGATCCTCCAGGATTTTTTCGTTAGTTTAAACACGTTTTTAACTTCACTTGATTGAGTTAGTAATATGTAATATTAATTTGCAATCGTTTTAAATACTCGTTTTTGATTTTTTTTCACTGTTTGAAATTTTCACTTACGATTTTTTATAATTCACTGTACTTACGGTACCATACGCATCCTGTTTCGGGCGTTGGATGTACGTCTTATGTTGTCTTTATCAGCTCCTCTAGCGGGCCTTATGTTGTTTTTCGCTCCTCTAACGGGCCTTATGTTGTTTTTCGCTCCTCTAACGGGCGATGTGTTGTTTTTTGCTGGGAAACCGGCTATGATATTCTTCCTTCTCAGTGTGATGGATGGTTCCTTTTTGTCCTGCGTGAGCTGCTAACTGCACAGGTGACTCGGGATCCTTTTCACACGGCTGCACTCGGCGATCAGGAAGTCTTTTTTAGTTTAGGATTTGGTGGTAACTTTCACTCTAACGTGGTTACTTTTCACTTGCACCTTAACTTTATTTTTCACATAGCGCGGTCCCTATTCGGGCGCCAGTTAATAACGCACTCACGGGTTTAGAGTTTTTAAAAAATTATTTCTATTTTATTAACAACTCTTATTTAAACTCGTGAACGCGGGATGCGATCCTACTCGGTACGGGTTTCACGCCGGTCCGTCTCGGTGTCAGGAGAATGCAGGAAAGAACCGATGATTGAGCGGGCTGCGATGTTTTATAGCTGCGTCATCCGATGGCGATCGATGTTTACTTCTGGCAGCGATCATGATTCGAGCATGATTCGATCGACGATGGTTGGTGACACATTTTATGCTGCGTTGCAGAAAATGTGCTCTCGGCTCGGATGTTGATATTTATGTTATATTGCGCTCGCTTGATGCTCGGTGTTGCGGGTTGTGCTAACTCCTTACTGCGCTGTCGTCTTAACTAATTTTTTACCCTTGGACCAAAAGTTGGCCGTTCGGTGCGCTATGGCCACTAGCCAGTATGGGAACCCAGGATGCCGATATGCGAAAAAGTGTCAACAAATCACTTGAAAGTCGCTATGGCTCATTAATAAGAGCTTGTAAAGACCTTTCTTAAACACCTTGGTTGACCCCTGTCCGAAAAGTAGTTTTCGAGACATTCGAGAAAATGTGATTTTTTGGGACTTAGAAAATTTCTAAGCTCTACCCTGAGAAAAATTGATTTTGTCATAGGACAAGTTTTTCTTCGCAATTACTGTTTGGTTTCACTTTTCATTATAAAAAACGCGTTCCGAAGCCATTTTCATCACAATCTCGTGATAAAATTTTTTTACCCTTGGACCAAAAGTTGGCCGTTCGGTGCGCTATGGCCACTAGCCAGTATGGAAACCAGGATGCCAATATGCGAAAGAGTGTCAAAAAATCAGTTGAAAGTCGCAATGGCCCATAAATTAGAGCTTGTAAAGAACTTTGTTAAATACCTTGGTTGACCCCTGTCCGATAACTAATTTTCGAGATATTCGAGAAAATGTGATTTTTTGGGACTTAGAAAATTTCTAACTTCTACCCTAAGAAAAATTGATTTTTTCATAGGACAAGTTTTTCTTCGCAAATACTGTTTGGTTTCACTTTTCATTATAAAAAACGCGTTCCGAAGCCATTTTCATCACAATCTCGTGATAAAATTTTTTTACCCTTGGACCAAAAGTTGGCCGTTCGGTGCGCTATGGCCACTAGCCAGTATGGAAACCAGGATGCCAATATGCGAAAGAGTGTCAAAAAATCAGTTGAAAGTCGCAATGGCCCATAAATTAGAGCTTGTAAAGAACTTTGTTAAATACCTTGGTTGACCCCTGTCCGATAACTAATTTTCGAGATATTCGAGAAAATGTGATTTTTTGGGACTTAGAAAATTTCTATCCTCTACCCTGAGAAAAATTGATGTTTTCATAGGACAATTTTTTCTTCGCAAATACTGTTTGGTTTCACTTTTCATTATGAGAAACGCGTTGCGAAGCCATTTTCATCTAAATCTCGTGAAAAAATTCTTTATCCTTGGACCAAAAGTTCGCCGTTCGGTGCCCTGTGGCCTATAGCCAGTATGGGAACCCAGGATGCCGATATGCGAAAGAGTGTCAAAAAATCACTTGAAAGTCGCTATGGCACATTAATTAAAGCTTGTAAAGACCTTTCTAAAACACCTTGGTTGACCCCTGTCCGAAAAGTAGTTGTCGAGATATTCGAGAAAGTGTGATTTTTTGGGACCTAGAAAATTTCTGACCTCTACCCTAAGAAATATTGATTTTTTCATAGGACAATTTTTTCTTCGCAAATACTGTTTGGTTTCACTTTTCATTATAGGAAACGCGTTCCGAAGCCATTTTCATCAATATCTCGTGATAAATTAGTTAAGACGACAGCGCAGTAAGGAGTTAAGACGACAGCGCAACACGAGAAACGCCACGCAGCAGAACGCGCCACCGATAAACAAACAAACCACGCACGACCGATAAACAAACAAACCACAAAGCAGCGCGCACAACATAATTTGCAACGCAGCATTATTCAGCACGCAGCATAATTCAACACGGACCAGCGCACCAGCATCCATCCAAACAGTTCAGTTGATACTCAGACGCTAATCCGAACGGTTATTAACTCCGCCGGTCGATGGAAATAAAGTTAAGTTTTTTTTTTAAACATTTCTCCCGGACACCGTGCGTTAACTGGCGCCCGAATAGGGACCGCGCTATGTGAAAAATAAAGTTAAGGTGCAAGTGAAAAGTAACCACGTTAGAGTGAAAGTTACCACCAAATCCTAAACAAAAAAAGACTTCCTGATCGCCGAGTGCAGCCGTGTGAAAAGGATCCCGAGTCACCTGTGCAGTTAGCAGCTCACGCAGGTCAAAAAGGAACCATCCATCACACTGAGAAGGAAGAATATCATAGCCGGTTTCCCAGCAAAAAACAACACATCGCCCGTTAGAGGAGCGAAAAACAACATAAGGCCCGCTAGAGGAGCTGATAAAGACAACATAAGACGTACATCCAACGCCCGAAACAGGATGCGTATGGTACCGTAAGTACAGTGAATTATAAAAAATCGTAAGTGAAAATTTCAAACAGTGAAAAAAAATCAAAAACGAGTATTAAAAACGATTGCAAATTAATATTACATATTACTAACTCAATCAAGTGAAGTTAAAAACGTGTTTAAACTAACGAAAAAATCCTGGAGGATCTAATTAATTCATTACAATCTCTAACATTGAAAATGTCGAGACCCGAACTTGATCAAATTATCAACCGCATTGCCGCACTCGAAGCGTGCAATATTGCCCCCACTTTTATCGATTATTCTGATCCACCGCTTTATTTCACAAAGCCAGATGGAACAAGTGTAAATCCTGAAACTATTGAAAAAATTCCCGATTTGGTAAAAGATCTACCAACATTCACTGGGGATCCCAGCGAACTGAATAGCTGGTTAAATGATGTAGACAGTTTAGTGAAACTCTATCAAACTAAAGGTACAGATACCATCGAACGTCAAAATAAATACCACATGATCTGCAAATTCATTCGTAGAAAAATACGCGGTGAAGCGAATGACTCACTCGTCGCTTCAAACGTAGGCATAAATTGGAACCTGATCAAAAAAACATTGATCACCTATTACGGCGAAAAACGTGACTTGGAAACATTGGACTTCCAACTCATGAGCGTGCAACAGAAGAACCGCTCACTTGAAGTATATTACGACGAGGTGAACAGATTACTGTCCCTCATCGCAAATCAAATAAATACCGATGAAAGGTTTACACACCCCGAAGCTTCCAGAGCTTTAATTGAAATGTACAACAAAAAAGCAATTGATGCTTTCATGAGAGGACTCGATGGAGACGTTTACAAGTTCATAAGGAATTATGAGCCAACATCGCTTGCAGGAGCATACAGCTATTGTATCTCTCTCCAAAATATTGAATGCAGAAAAATGTTAACAAAACCGAGAACATACACTCCACCAACGGCACCAAGGAATATGATTCCCTTACCGCCACCAACACCAATAAGGTACACACATGCCCAGCCACAACCTAGGCCTCATTACCCAAAACCTCCAATGTATGGAAATCGAAATTTTAACAATTTCATTCCAAGGCACCAACAGCCCTTTCAAAAAATGCAATCTAATCAATTTCAACGTCAACCTCCACCAGAACCGATGGACGTTGATCAATCTATCAGAACTCGCCAAGTAAATTACGGAAATCGTCCAAATTCAAACAATGTGAGACCACCAAAACGACCTAGAGTCAATAATATCCAAACAAACGCCAGAAACATAAACAACATTAATCATATAGCAGATGCCAATCTTGCACAAACATTCGAAAACGTAAACAACAACGTGAATAACACAACGGTTGACAATGTGCAACAGTCATTCGAACGATATTTCAGAACAATTGAAAAACAAGAAGGTAATAACTTCAGAGAAACTTTTGAAGAAGCAGAGCTGAATTTTTTAGAATAAACTCAGCGTTGCCTTACTTCTTATTCTATGGTAACGCTTCAGAACCACTCAAAATGTTAATTGATACTGGATCTAATAAAAATTACATACATCCAAAATATGGAAAAATTTCACACAAGGTTGATAAACCATTTTTCGTATCATCCGTAGCAGGAGATATTAAAATCGACGCTTATTCTCAAGCACGATTATTCAAACCATATTCAGATAAAATGCTAAAATTTTATCATTTAGAAAATTTAAAATCGTTTGATGCCATAATTGGACACGATGCACTAAAGGAAATTAAAGCAGTAATTGACACAGCCAATGAAATATTAATCATTGATGGCACACATGTCATTCCATTACAACAATACCAACTACAGGAAGTAAATAAAATAAACATTCGTGATAATCATCTGAACCAAAACGAAAAAAGAAAGCAACATGACCTATTACAGGAATATCAAGATCTTTTCCAACCACCAGATTTGAAACTACCTTGTACATCGCGAGTAAAAGCGACAATAAGAACAAAAGATGAATCACCAGTTTATAGTAAAACGTATCCCTATCCCCAAGCACTTAAAGGTGAAGTTAACAAGCAAATTGAAAAACTCCTAAATGATGGAATCATCAGACCTTCGAAATCCCCATACATTGCACCAGTGTGGATTGTTCCAAAAAAACTGGATGCTGCCAATGAAAAAAAAATATAGACTTGTCGTAGACTACAGAAAATTGAACACTCAAACAATAAGCGATAAATATCCTATTCCGGATCCATCTACTGTTTTAGCCAATCTAGGTTCAAATAAATATTTCACAACTCTTGACTTAGCGTCAGGATTTCATCAAGTACCTATGTCGGAAAATGATATCGAAAAAACTGCATTTTCAATAAACAACGGAAAATATGAATTCGTACGCATGCCATTTGGTTTAAAAAATGCCCCTTCAATATTCCAACGCGTCATGGACGACACTTTAAGGGAACACATCGGAAAAATTTATCACATATACATCGATGACATAATCATTTTTAGCAAAACAGTTGAAGAACATCTGCAAAATTTAAGAATTGTTCTAGAAACTCTGAGAGCCGCTAATTTCAAAATACAACCGGGTAAATCTGAATTTCTAAAGACAGAAGTTGAATTCCTCGGATTCATAGTCTCAAGTGAAGGACTTAAACCAAATATAAAAAAGATTGAAGCCATAAAAAAATTCCCAGAACCACAAAACCTTAAAGAACTAAGAAGATTCTTAGGAATGTCAGGTTACTACCGCAGGTTTATTAAAAACTATGCACAACTGGCAAAACCCATCACAAAACTCCTAAGAGGGGAGGATGGCCATCGCCAAATTTCCAAACACGAATCAAAAAATTTCCCTATTAAATTTGATCAAACCGCAAAAAACGCATTTCAAACCCTTATAGACATAATATCTTCTAATGATGTTTTAGCTTTTCCAGATTTCAAGAAGCCATTCGAACTAACAACAGACGCATCGGAAAAAGCACTAGGAGCTGTGCTTTCACAAAAACCGATAACCTTCATTTCTCGTACTCTTTCCAAAACAGAGGAAAATTATGCAACCAACGAAAAGGAAATGCTTGCCATCGTTAGGGCACTACAAACATTGAGAAATTTCATATACGGAGCTAAAATTAATATTCATACAGATCATCAACCATTAACATTTGCTTTATCTCCGCAGAACAACAACGCAAAACTGAAAAGATGGAAATCTTTCATGGAGGAACACGATTACCAATTATTCTACAAACCCGGAAGATCAAACGTTGTAGCAGATGCACTTTCCCGTATACAACTAAACTCATTAACGCCAACTCAGCACTCAGCTGACGAAGACGATCATTCTTATATACCTTCAACAGAAGCACCAATTAATGTATTCCACAACCAACTAGTATTTAAAATTGGAACTAATTCTTCATACCAATTAATAACCCCTTTCCCAAAATTCAGAAGACATATTTTTATTGAACCAACATTTACTTCTGATTTTATCAAGGATAAATTCAAAAAATTAATCAATCCAAATGTAATTAATGGAATTCACACAGATGAACAAACAATGGGAATTATCCAAGAAGTTTATAAAACTCTCTACAATCCAAAAACAATAAAAGCTAGATTTTCCCAAAGACAAGTACAAGACCTATGCGATGAAGAAACACAAATTGAAGAAATCAAGAATATTCATAATTTTGCTCACAGAAATGCTAAGGAAAACTCATTGCAATTTATAAAAAAATTCTACTTTCCCGGAATGAGAAAAAGTATTCAAAACATTGTAAAAAATTGTGAGATATGTAAAACAGAAAAATACGAGAGAAAACCCCAAGAATTTATACCAGTAAAAACACCAATACCGACATATCCTGGAGAAATTATCCATATTGACATATTTGCTTACAACGCAAACTTTTTATTTATCTCATCTATAGATAAATTTTCAAAATACGTTAAAATACGACCGATAAAATCGAAATCAATCGCTGATATAAAGAAAGTTTTACTACAACTCCTATATGACTGGGACTTACCAGCTCAAATTGTAATAGACAACGAATGTACGTTTGTCTCAAACGTTATCGAACAATCAATACTAAACCTAGGAACAAAAATATTTAAAACTCCAGTTAATCGTTCAGAAACGAATGGACAAATAGAACGTTGCCATTCAACAATTAGAGAAATCGCTAGATGCACAAAAAAACTCAATCCAGAGATGAGCATTATAACATTAGTACAACAAGCTGTTTATAAGTATAATCACAGCATACATTCGTTCATAAAGGATACACCACGAAATGTGTATGTAGGAGAAATATCAAACGATCCGCTAGAGAGATCAAGAATAAGAGAAAAAACAAATGAAAGAATACTACAGATATTCAAAAAGAATGAAGAAAAAATCAAAGATGAAAAATATAAGGATTACGTAGAAAACGAATATGCATTCGAAAAGAAAAAGACGAATAACAAACGCGAAAGTCGTTTTAATGCAGTAAAAGTAAAGGAGAATCATCCAACATATATTATCGATTCAAACAATCGAAAAATACATAAAGTAAACTTAAGAAAGTAATGAAAAAATATTAATACTTTTTCAAAATTGTTTTAACTATCGTTACAGAATACTTACGATCCTGTTGATCAAACTAATTTTCGCAGACATAAACATATATGATTTAAATAACAATCCATTAGCCATAATACCGATAGGTAAAGCTAAGATTCAAATTGGATACGTAAGAACAATACATCCAATAGATTTAACTGATATAAACGAAACAATAGAGAAAACATTACAAGATAGTCCAAATGGAAATTCTACTGAATCTATCGAAAATTTGATCAGCATAAAAGCTAGCATGCTAAAGGACACTTTTGCGAAAATCAAACCATTTGTGAAAAGACAAAAACGATGGGACACGATAGGAAAAATTTGGAAATGGATCGCTGGAACTCCAGATGCAGACGACCTACATGTCATAAACTCCACAATGAACTCCCTGATAGCAGAAAGCAACAAACAAATAATAATCAACCAAGGCTTCAACGACAGGTTGAAACAAATAACTGATGTCGCTATCCAAGTCGTAAATATCGAAAACGAACGCTATGAGTCACACCAAGTGGAAATTCGGAAACTTATTCTACTTTCCAACATAAATATGCTACAAGAAAAATTGGATGTCATAGAAGACGCTATACTGTTAGCTAAAAACGGTATTCCGAGCAGTAAGCTACTATCCCTTGAGGATCTGACATCAATAGAACAGTTTCTTGAGAAGAATAACATTAAATACAACACACCGGAAGAATTGCTAAGGCAATCAACTGCCCAAGTAGCAGTAAATGAATCTCATATACTATACATGCTAAAGTTCCCCAAACTATCTTCAAAAATCTACGAGTACGAATACATTGACTCGATAATACAACACGATGCACGTATAATCGTCACACAAAACTTTATATTACAAAATCAAACCCACGTATATTCCATGACAGAGAAGTGCCAACAACAAGAAGATGTTTATATATGTCCGCAAATCGGCATACAACAACCCACAACATGCATTCAACAAATTGTGAGAAGAGAAGATTCACAATGTGACTACGAAAAGATTTATAGTCGAGGCTTCATAAAAAGAATCAAAGACGACACAATACTAATCAACGACGCAATAGCAGAAATCGCATCAAACTGCAGCAAAATGAACCAAGTACTGAACGGTTCCTACGTCATACAATTCGAAAATTGTAACATTATCATTAATGGAGAAATTTATTCAAACGACGAAGTCACCATTCCTGGTAAACCATTCAAATCAACAGCAGGAATCAACATCGATAAGGGTGAAATCGAACATAAACCGCCTCTCCAACTCGTACAAAAACTCACCATAGAACATAGAGAAAAACTAAAAAGTATTAACTTGCAGAATGATTCTCTAAGATGGAAAATTAATGTATTCGGAGGAACTTTTGCATTCATATGCCTATGCGCATTTATAATCTGTTTATTCTTCCACTTCAAGAGAACGACGATAACAGTAAACATGACTCAAGCGAAACGACCAGAAACGTTCGTTAGCAGACCAACTTCATTCCACGCAGCAACGAGACTTTGAGGGCAAAGTCATTTAAGAGGGGAGGAGTTAAGACGACAGCGCAGTAAGGAGTTAAGACGACAGCGCAACACGAGAAACGCCACGCAGCAGAACGCGCCACCGATAAACAAACAAACCACGCACGACCGATAAACAAACAAACCACAAAGCAGCGCGCACAACATAATTTGCAACGCAGCATTATTCAGCACGCAGCATAATTCAACACGGACCAGCGCACCAGCATCCATCCAAACAGTTCAGTTGATACTCAGACGCTAATCCGAACGGTTATTAACTCCGCCGGTCGATGGAAATAAAGTTAAGTTTTTTTTAAAAACACTTCTCCCGGACACCGTGCGTTAACTATTCGAAAACGTAAACAACAACGTGAATAACACAACGGTTGACAATGTGCAACAGTCATTCGAACGATATTTCAGAACAATTGAAAAACAAGAAGGTAATAACTTCAGAGAAACTTTTGAAGAAGCAGAGCTGAATTTTTTAGAATAAACTCAGCGTTGCCTTACTTCTTATTCTATGGTAACGCTTCAGAACCACTCAAAATGTTAATTGATACTGGATCTAATAAAAATTACATACATCCAAAATATGCAAAAATTTCACACAAGGTTGATAAACCATTTTTCGTATCATCCGTAGCAGGAGATATTAAAATCGACGCTTATTCTCAAGCACGATTATTCAAACCATATTCAGATAAAATGCTAAAATTTTATCATTTAGAAAATTTAAAATCGTTTGATGCCATAATTGGACACGATTCACTAAAGGAAATTAAAGCAGTAATTGACACAGCCAATGAAATATTAATCATTGATGGCACACATGTCATTCCATTACAACAATACCAACTACAGGAAGTAAATAAAATAAACATTCGTGATAATCATCTGAACCAAAACGAAAAAAGAAAGCTACATGACCTATTACAGGAATATCAAGATCTTTTCCAACCACCAGATTTGAAACTACCTTGTACATCGCGAGTAAAAGCGACAATAAGAACAAAAGATGAATCACCAGTTTATAGTAAAACGTATCCCTATCCCCAAGCACTTAAAGGTGAAGTTAACAAGCAAATTGAAAAACTCCTAAATGATGGAATCATCAGACTTTCGAAATCCCCATACAATGCACCAGTGTGGATTGTTCCAAAAAAACTGGATGCTGCCAATGAAAAAAAATATAGACTTGTCGTAGACTACAGAAAATTGAACACTCAAACAATAAGCGATAAATATCCTATTCCGGATCCATCTACTGTTTTAGCCAATCTAGGTTCAAATAAATATTTCACAACTCTTGACTTAGCGTCAGGATTTCATCAAGTACCTATGTCGGAAAATGATATCGAAAAAACTGCATTTTCAATAAACAACGGAAAATATGAATTCGTACGCATGCCATTTGGTTTAAAAAATGCCCCTTCAATATTCCAACGCGTCATGGACGACACTTTAAGGGAACACATCGGAAAAATTTGTCACATATACATCGATGACATAATCATTTTTAGCAAAACAGTTGAAGAACATCTGCAAAATTTAAGAATTGTTCTAGAAACTCTGAGAGCCGCTAATTTCAAAATACAACCGGATAAATCTGAATTTCTAAAGACAGAAGTTGAATTCCTCGGATTCATAGTCTCAAGTGAAGGACTTAAACCAAATATAAAAAAGATTGAAGCCATAAAAAAATTCCCAGAACCACAAAACCTTAAAGAACTAAGAAGATTCTTAGGAATGTCAGGTTACTACCGCAGGTTTATTAAAAACTATGCACAACTGGCAAAACCCATCACAAAACTCCTAAGAGGGGAGGATGGCCATCGCCAAATTTCCAAACACGAATCAAAAAATTTCCCTATTAAATTTGATCAAACCGCAAAAAACGCATTTCAAACCCTTAAAGACATAATATCTTCTAATGATGTTTTAGCTTTTCCAGATTTCCAGAAGCCATTCGAACTAACAACAGACGCATCGGAAAAAGCACTAGGAGCTGTGCTTTCACAAAAATGTCACGACGGTGATAGACCGATAACCTTCATTTCTCGTACTCTTTCCAAAACAGAGGAAAATTATGCAACCAACGAAAAGGAAATGCTTGCCATCGTTTGGGCACTACAAACATTGAGAAATTTCATATACGGAGCTAAAATTAATATTCATACAGATCATCAACCATTAACATTTGCTTTATCTCCGCAGAACAACAACGCAAAACTGAAAAGATGGAAATCTTTCATGGAGGAACACGATTACCAATTATTCTACAAACCCGGAAGATCAAACGTTGTAGCAGATGCACTTTCCCGTATACAACTAAACTCATTAACGCCAACTCAGCACTCAGCTGACGAAGACGATCATTCTTATATACCTTCAACAGAAGCACCAATTAATGTATTCCACAACCAACTAGTATTTAAAATTGGAACTAATTCTTCATACCAATTAATTACCCCTTTCCCAAAATTCAGAAGACATATTTTTATTGAACCAACATTTACTTCTGATTTTATCAAGGATAAATTCAAAAAATTAATCAATCCAAATGTAATTAATGGAATTCACACAGATGAACAAACAATGGGAATTATCCAAGAAGTTTATAAAACTCTCTACAATCCAAAAACAATCAAAGCTAGATTTTCCCAAAGACAAGTACAAGACCTATGCGATGAAGAAACACAAATTGAAGAAATCAAGAATATTCATAATTTTGCTCACAGAAATGCTAAGGAAAACTCATTGCAATTTATAAAAAAATTCTACTTTCCCGGAATGAGAAAAAGTATTCAAAACATTTTAAAAAATTGTGAGATATGTAAAACAGAAAAATACGAGAGAAAACCCCAAGAATTTATACCAGTAAAAACACCAATACCGACATATCCTGGAGAAATTATCCATATTGACATATTTGCTTACAACGCAAACTTTTTATTTATCTCATCTATAGATAAATTTTCAAAATACGTTAAAATACGACCGATAAAATCGAAATCAATCGCTGATATAAAGGAAGTTTTACTACAACTCCTATATGACTGGGACTTACCAGCTCAAATTGTAATAGACAACGAATGTACGTTTGTCTCAAACGTTATCGAACAATCAATACTAAACCTAGGAACAAAAATATTTAAAACTCCAGTTAATCGTTCAGAAACGAATGGACAAATAGAACGTTGCCATTCAACAATTAGAGAAATCGCTAGATGCACAAAAAAACTCAATCCAGAGATGAGCATTATAACATTAGTACAACAAGCTGTTTATAAGTATAATCACAGCATACATTCGTTCATAAAGGATACACCACGAAATGTGTATGTAGGAGAAATATCAAACGATCCGCTAGAGAGATCAAGAATAAGAGAAAAAACAAATGAAAGAATACTACAGATATTCAAAAAGAATGAAGAAAAAATCAAAGATGAAAAATATAAGGATTACGTAGAAAACGAATATGCATTCGAAAAGAAAAAGACGAATAACAAACGCGAAAGTCGTTTTAATGCAGTAAAAGTAAAGGAGAATCATCCAACATATATTATCGATTCAAACAATCGAAAAATACATAAAGTAAACTTAAGAAAGTAATGAAAAAATATTAATACTTTTTCAAAATTGTTTTAACTATCGTTACAGAATACTTACGATCCTGTTGATCAAACTAATTTTCGCAGACATAAACATATATGATTTAAATAACAATCCATTAGCCATAATACCGATAGGTAAAGCTAAGATTCAAATTGGATACGTAAGAACAATACATCCAATAGATTTAACTGATATAAACGAAACAATAGAGAAAACATTACAAGATAGTCCAAATGGAAATTCTACTGAATCTATCGAAAATTTGATCAGCATAAAAGCTAGCATGCTAAAGGACACTTTTGCGAAAATCAAACCATTTTTGAAAAGACAAAAACGATGGGACACGATAGGAAAAATTTGGAAATGGATCGCTGGAACTCCAGATGCAGACGACCTACATGTCATAAACTCCACAATGAACTCCCTGATAGCAGAAAGCAACAAACAAATAATAATCAACCAAGGCTTCAACGACAGGTTGAAACAAATAACTGATGTCGCTAACCAAGTCGTAAATATCGAAAACGAACGCTATGAGTCACACCAAGTGGAAATTCGGAAACTTATTCTACTTTCCAACATAAATATGCTACAAGAAAAATTGGATGTCATAGAAGACGCTATACTGTTACCTAAAAACGGTATTCCGAGCAGTAAGCTACTATCCCTTGAGGATCTGACATCAATAGAACAGTTTCTTGAGAAGAATAACATTAAATACAACACACCGGAAGAATTGCTAAGGCAATCAACTGCCCAAGTAGCAGTAAATGAATCTCATATACTATACATGCTAAAGTTCCCCAAACTATCTTCAAAAATCTACGAGTACGAATACATTGACTCGATAATACAACACGATGCACGTATAATCGTCACACAAAACTTTATATTACAAAATCAAACCCACGTATATTCCATGACAGAGAAGTGCCAACAACAAGAAGATGTTTATATATGTCCGCAAATCGGCATACAACAACCCACAACATGCATTCAACAAATTGTGAGAAGAGAAGATTCATAATGTGACTACGAAAAGATTTATAGTCGAGGCTTCATAAAAAGAATCAAAGACGACACAATACTAATCAACGACGCAATAGCAGAAATCGCATCAAACTGCAGCAAAATGAACCAAGTACTGAACGGTTCCTACGTCATACAATTCGAAAATTGTAACATTATCATTAATGGAGAAATTTATTCAAACGACGAAGTCACCATTCCTGGTAAACCATTCAAATCAACAGCAGGAATCAACATCGATAAGGGTGAAATCGAACATAAACCGCCTCTCCAACTCGTACAAAAACTCACCATAGAACATAGAGAAAAACTAAAAAGTATTAACTTGCAGAATGATTCTCTAAGATGGAAAATTAATGTATTCGGAGGAACTTTTGCATTCATATGCCTATGCGCATTTATAATCTGTTTATTCTTCCACTTCAAGAGAACGACGATAAAAGTAAACCTGACTCAAGCGAAACGACCAGAAACGTTCGTTAGCAGACCAACTTCATTCCACGCAGCAACGAGACTTTGAGGGCAAAGTCATTTAAGAGGGGAGGAGTTAAGACGACAGCGCAGTAAGGAGTTAAGACGACAGCGCAACACGAGAAACGCCACGCAGCAGAACGCGCCACCGATAAACAAACAAACCACGCACGACCGATAAACAAACAAACCACAAAGCAGCGCGCACAACATAATTTGCAACGCAGCATTATTCAGCACGCAGCATAATTCAACACGGACCAGCGCACCAGCATCCATCCAAACAGTTAAGTTGATACTCAGACGCTAATCCGAACGGTTATTAACTCCGCCGGTCGATGGAAATAAAGTTAAGTTTTTTTTAAAAACACTTCTCCCGGACACCGTGCGTTAACTGTCTTATTTTACGTATGAAATGCTGTTTTAAATGCAAAGATTGGCATTTTTTTACTTAATATAGCCTGAAAGTGTCTTATTTTACGTATGAAATGCTGTTTAAAATGCAAAGATTGGCACTTTTTTAAACTAATTTAGCCTGAAAGTGTCTTATTTTACGTATGAAATGCTGTTTAAAATGCAAAGATTGGCACTTTTCTACCTAATTAGCCTGAAAGTGTCCTATTTTACGTATGAAATGCTGTTTAAAATGCAAAGATTGGCACTTTTTTACCTCATTTAGCCTGAAAGTGTCTTATTTTACGTATGAAATGCTGTTTTAAATGCAAAGATTGGCACTTTTTTACCTCATTTAGCCTGAAAGGGTCTTATTTTACGTATGAAATGCTGTTTTAAATGCAAAGATTGGCACTTTTTTACTTAATTTAGCCTGAAAGTGTCTTATTTTACTTATGAAATGCTGTTTGAAATACAAAGATTGGCACTTTTTTACCTAATTTAGCCTGAAAGTGTCCTATTTTACGTATGAAATGCTGTTTAAAATGCAAAGATTGGCACTTTTTTACCTCATTTAGCCTGAAAGTGTCTTATTTTACGTATGAAATGCTGTTTAAAATGCAAAGATTGGCACTTTTTTACCTCATTTAGCCTGAAAGTGTCTTATTTTACGTATGAAATGCTGTTTTAAATGCAAAGATTGGCACTTTTTTACTTTATTTAGCCTGAAAGTGTCTTATTTTACTTATGAAATGCTGTTTAAAATACAAAGATTGGCACTTTTTTACCTAATTTAGCCTGAAAGTGTCTTATTTTACATATGAAATGCTGTTTTAAATGCAAAGATTGGCACTTTTTTTACTTAAAATAGCCTGAAAGTGTCTTATTTTACGTATGAAATGCTGTTTTAAATGCAAAGATTGGCACTTTTTTTTACTCAATTTAGCCTGAAAGTGTCCTATTTTACGTATGAAATGCTGTTTAAAATGCAAAGATTGGCACTTTTTTACCTCATTTAGCCTGAAAGTGTCTTATTTTACGTATGAAATGCTGTTTTAAATGCAAAGATTGGCACTTTTTTACTTAATTTAGCCTGAAAGTGTCTTATTTTACTTATGAAATGCTGTTTAAAATACAAAGATTGGCACTTTTTTACCTAATTTAGCCTGAAAGTGTCTTATTTTACGTATGAAATGCTGTTTAAAATGCAAAGATTGGCACTTTTTTTACTTAAAATAGCCTGAAAGTGTCTTATTTTACATATGAAATGCTGTTTAAAATACAAAGATTGGCATTTTTTTACTTAATTTAGCCTGAAAGTGTCTTATTTTACTTATGAAATGCTGTTTAAAATACAAAGTTTGGCACTTTTTTACCTAATTTAGCCTGAAAGTGTCTTATTTTACGTATGAAATGCTGTTTAAAATGCAAAGATTGGCACTTTTTTACTTAATATAGCCTGAAAGTGTCTTATTTTACTTATGAAATGCTGTTTTAAATGCAAAGATTGGCACTTTTTTTTACTCAATTTAGCCTGAAAGTGTCCTATTTTACGTATGAAATGCTGTTTAAAATGCAAAGATTGGCACTTTTTTACCTCATTTAGCCTGAAAGTGTCTTATTTTACGTATGAAATGCTGTTTTAAATGCAAAGATTGGCACTTTTTTACTTAATTTAGCCTGAAAGTGTCTTATTTTACTTATGAAATGCTGTTTAAAATACAAAGATTGGCACTTTTTTACCTAATTTAGCCTGAAAGTGTCTTATTTTACGTATGAAATGCTGTTTAAAATACAAAGATTGGCATTTTTTTACTTAATTTAGCCTGAAAGTGTCTTATTTTACGTATGAAATGCTGTTTTAAATGCAAAGATTGGCACTTTTTTACTTAATTTAGCCTGAAAGTGTCTTATTTTACTTATGAAATGCTGTTTAAAATACAAAGTTTGGCACTTTTTTACCTAATTTAGCCTGAAAGTGTCTTATTTTACGTATGAAATGCTGTTTAAAATGCAAAGATTGGCACTTTTTTACTTAATATAGCCTGAAAGTGTCTTATTTTACTTATGAAATGCTGTTTAAAATACAAAGATTGGCACTTTTTTACCTAATTTAGCCTGAAAGTGTCCTATTTTACGTATGAAATGCTGTTTAAAATGCAAAGATTGGCACTTTTTTACCTCATTTAGCCTGAAAGTGTCTTATTTTACGTATGAAATGCTGTTTAAAATGCAAAGATTGGCACTTTTTTACCTCATTTAGCCTGAAAGTGTCTTATTTTACGTATGAAATGCTGTTTTAAATGCAAAGATTGGCACTTTTTAACTTAATTTAGCCTGAAAGTGTCTTATTTTACTTATGAAATGCTGTTTAAAATACAAAGATTGGCATTTGTTTACTTAATTTAGCCAGAAAGTGTCTTATTTTACGTATGAAATGCTGTTTTAAATGCAAAGATTGGCACTTTTTTACTTAATATAGCCTGAAAGTGTCTTATTTTACGTATGAAATGCTGTTTAAAATGCAAAGATTGGCACTTTTTTTACTCAATTTAGCCTGAAAGTGTCCTATTTTACGTATGAAATGCTGTTTAAAATGCAAAGATTGGCACTTTTTTACCTCATTTAGCCTGAAAGTGTCTTATTTTACGTATGAAATGCTGTTTTAAATGCAAAGATTGGCACTTTTTTACTTAATTTAGCCTGAAAGTGTCTTATTTTACTTATGAAATGCTGTTTAAAATACAAAGATTGGCACTTTTTTACCTAATTTAGCCTGAAAGTGTCTTATTTTACGTATGAAATGCTGTTTAAAATGCAAAGATTGGCACTTTTTTTACTTAAAATAGCCTGAAAGTGTCTTATTTTACATATGAAATGCTGTTTAAAATACAAAGATTGGCATTTTTTTACTTAATATAGCCTGAAAGTGTCTTATTTTACGTATGAAATGCTGTTTAAAATGCAAAGATTGGCACTTTTTTTACTCAATTTAGCCTGAAAGTGTCCTATTTTACGTATGAAATGCTGTTTAAAATGCAAAGATTGGCACTTTTTTACCTCATTTAGCCTGAAAGTGTCTTATTTTACGTATGAAATGCTGTTTTAAATGCAAAGATTGGCACTTTTTTGCTTAATTTAGCCTGAAAGTGTCTTATTTTACTTATGAAATGC
Source organism: Anopheles stephensi (assembly GCF_013141755.1). Classification (NCBI taxonomy): domain Eukaryota; kingdom Metazoa; phylum Arthropoda; class Insecta; order Diptera; family Culicidae; genus Anopheles; species Anopheles stephensi. Next base: position 89,596 of record NW_023405389.1, on the reverse strand, counting down.
TGTTTAAAATACAAAGATTGGCATTTTTTTACTTAATTTAGCCTGAAAGTGTCTTATTTTACGTATGAAATGCTGTTTTAAATGCAAAGATTGGCACTTTTTTACTTAATTTAGCCTGAAAGTGTCTTATTTTACTTATGAAATGCTGTTTAAAATACAAAGTTTGGCACTTTTTTACCTAATTTAGCCTGAAAGTGTCTTATTTTACGTATGAAATGCTGTTTAAAATGCAAAGATTGGCACTTTTTTTACTCAATTTAGCCTGAAAGTGTCTTATTTTACGTATGAAATGCTGTTTAATATGCAAAGATTGGCACTTTTTTACCTCATTTAGCCTGAAAGTGTCTTATTTTACTTATGAAATGCTGTTTAAAATACAAAGATTGGCACTTTTTTACCTAATTTAGCCTGAAAGTGTCTTATTTAACGTATGAAATGCTGTTTAAAATGCAAAGATTGGCACTTTTTTTTACCTAATTTAGCCTGAAAGTGTCTTATTTTACGTATGAAATGCTGTTTTAAATGCAAAGATTGGCATTTTTTTACTTAATATAGCCTGAAAGTGTCTTATTTTACGTATGAAATGCTGTTTAAAATGCAAAGATTGGCACTTTTTTAACTAATTTAGCCTGAAAGTGTCTTATTTTACGTATGAAATGCTGTTTAAAATGCAAAGATTGGCACTTTTTTACCTCATTTAGCCTGAAAGTGTCTTATTTTACGTATGAAATGCTGTTTTAAATGCAAAGATTGGCACTTTTTTTACTTAAAATAGCCTGAAAGTGTCTTATTTTACTTATGAAATGCTGTTTAAAATACAAAGATTGGCATTTTTTTACTTAATATAGCCTGAAAGTGTCTTATTTTACGTATGAAATGCTGTTTAAAATGCAAAGATTGGCACCTTTTTAACTAATTTAGCCTGAAAGTGTCTTATTTTACGTATGAAATGCTGTTTAAAATGCAAAGATTGGCACTTTTTTACCTAATTAGCCTGAAAGTGTCCTATTTTACGTATGAAATGCTGTTTAAAATGCAAAGATTGGCACTTTTTTTACTCAATTTAGCCTGAAAGTGTCCTATTTTACGTATGAAATGCTGTTTAATATGCAAAGATTGGCACTTTTTTACCTCATTTAGCCTGAAAGTGTCTTATTTTACGTATGAAATGCTGTTTTAAATGCAAAGATTGGCATTTTTTTACTTAATATAGCCTGAAAGTGTCTTATTTTACGTATGAAATGCTGTTTAAAATGCAAAAATTGGCACTTTTTTACTTAATTTAGCCTGAAAGTGTCTTATTTTACGTATGAAATGCTGTTTTAAATGCAAAGATTGGCACTTTTTTACCTAATTAGCCTGAAAGTGTCCTATTTTACGTATGAAATGCTGTTTAAAATGCAAAGATTGGCACTTTTTTTACTTAAAATAGCCTGAAAGTGTCTTATTTTACGTATGAAATGCTGTTTAAAATACAAAGATTGGCATTTTTTTACTTAATATAGCCTGAAAGTGTCTTATTTTACGTATAAAATGCTGTTTAAAATGCAAAGATTGGCACTTTTTTTACTCAATTTAGCCTGAAAGTGTCCTATTTTACGTATGAAATGCTGTTTTAAATGCAAAGATTGGCACTTTTTTACTTAATATAGCCTGAAAGTGTCTTATTTTACGTATGAAATGCTGTTTTAAATGCAAAGATTGGCACTTTTTTACTTAATTTAGCCTGAAAGTGTCTTATTTTACTTATGAAATGCTGTTTAAAATACAAAGATTGGCACTTTTTTACCTAATTTAGCCTGAAAGTGTCTTATTTTACGTATGAAATGCTGTTTTAAATGCAAAGATTGGCACTTTTTTTACTTAAAATAGCCTGAAAGTGTCTTATTTTACTTATGAAATGCTGTTTAAAATACAAAGATTGGCACTTTTTTACTTAATATAGCCTGAAAGTGTCTTATTTTACGTATGAAATGCTGTTTAAAATGCAAAGATTGGCACTTTTTTTACTCAATTTAGCCTGAAAGTGTCCTATTTTACGTATGAAATGCTGTTTAAAATGCAAAGATTGGCACTTTTTTACCTCATTTAGCCTGAAAGTGTCTTGTTTTACGTATGAAATGCTGTTTTAAATGCAAAGATTGGCACTTTTTTACTTAATATAGCCTGAAAGTGTCTTATTTTACTTATGAAATGCTGTTTAAAATACAAAGATTGGCATTTTTTTACTTAATTTAGCCTGAAAGTGTCTTATTTTACGTATGAAATGCTGTTTTAAATGCAAAGATTGGCACTTTTTTACTTAATATAGCCTGAAAGTGTCTTATTTTACTTATGAAATGCTGTTTAAAATACAAAGATTGGCATTTTTTTACTTAATTTAGCCTGAAAGTGTCTTATTTTACTTATGAAATGCTGTTTAAAATACAAAGATTGGCACTTTTTTACCTAATTTAGCCTGAAAGTGTCTTATTTTACGTATGAAATGCTGTTTTAAATGCAAAGATTGGCACTTTTTTTTACTTAAAATAGCCTGAAAGTGTCTTATTTTACTTATGAAATGTTGTTTAAAATACAAAGATTGGCATTTTTTTACTTAATATAGCCTGAAAGTGTCTTATTTTACGTATGAAATGCTGTTTAAAATGCAAAGATTGGCACTTTTTTTACTCAATTTAGCCTGAAAGTGTCCTATTTTACGTATGAAATGCTGTTTAAAATGCAAAGATTGGCACTTTTTTACCTCACTTAGCCTGAAAGTGTCTTATTTTACGTATGAAATGCTGTTTTAAATGCAAAGATAGGCACTTTTTTACTTAATTTAGCCTGAAAGTGTCTTATTTTACTTATGAAATGCTGTTTAAAATACAAAGATTGGCACTTTTTTACCTAATTTAGCCTGAAAGTGTCTTATTTTACGTATGAAATGCTGTTTTAAATGCAAAGATTGGCACTTTTTTTTACTTAAAATAGCCTGAAAGTGTCTTATTTTACTTATGAAATGCTGTTTAAAATACAAAGATTGGCACTTTTTTACTTAATATAGCCTGAAAGTGTCTTATTTTACGTATGAAATGCTGTTTAAAATGCAAAGATTGGCACTTTTTTTACTCAATTTAGCCTGAAAGTGTCCTATTTTACGTATGAAATGCTGTTTAAAATGCAAAGATTGGCACTTTTTTACCTCATTTAGCCTGAAAGTGTCTTGTTTTACGTATGAAATGCTGTTTAAAATGCAAAGATTGGCACTTTTTTTACTCAATTTTGCCTGAAAGTGTCCTATTTTACGTATGAAATCCTGCTAAAATTGTAAAGATAAGCACTTTTTCAATTAATTTAGCCTGAAAGTGTCCTATTTTACGTATGAAATCCGGCTGAAATTGTAAATACTAGCACTTTTAAAATTAATTTAGCCTGAAAGTGTCTTATTTTACGTATGAAATGCTGTTTAAAATGCAAAGATTAGCACTTTTTTACATACTTTAGCCTGAAAGTGTCCTATTTTACGTATGAAATGCTGTTTAAAATGCTAAGATTGGCACTTTTTTACTTAATTTAGTCTGAAAGTGTCTTATTTTACTTATGAAATGCTGTTTAAAATACAAAGATTGGCATTTTTTTACTTAATTTAGCCTGAAAGTGTCTTATTTTACGTATGAAATGCTGTTTTAAATGCAAAGATTGGCACTTTTTTACTTAATATAGCCTAAAAGTGTCTTATTTTACTTATGAAATGCTGTTTAAAATACAAAGATTGGCATTTTTTTACTTAATTTAGCCTGAAAGTGTCTTATTTTACTTATGAAATGCTGTTTAAAATACAAAGATTGGCATTTTTTTACTTAATATAGCCTGAAAGTGTCTTATTTTACGTATGAAATGCTGTTTAAAATGCAAAGATTGGCACTTTTTTTACTCAATTTAGCCTGAAAGTGTCCTATTTTACGTATGAAATGCTGTTTAAAATGCAAAGATTGGCACTTTTTTACCTCACTTAGCCTGAAAGTGTCTTATTTTACGTATGAAATGCTGTTTAAAATGCAAAGATTGGCACTTTTTTACTTAATTTAGCCTGAAAGTGTCTTATTTTACTTATGAAATGCTGTTTAAAATACAAAGATTGGCACTTTTTTACCTAATTTAGCCTGAAAGTGTCTTATTTTACGTATGAAATGCTGTTTTAAATGCAAAGATTGGCACTCTTTTTACTCAATTTAGCCTGAAAGTGTCCTATTTTACGTATGAAATGCTGTTTAAAATGCAAAGATTGGCACTTTTTTACCTCATTTAGCCCTGAAAAGTGTCCTTGTTTTTACGTATGAAATGCCTGTTTTAAATGCAAAGGATTTGGACTGTTTTACTTAAATATAGCCTGAAAGTGTCTTATTGTTACTTATGGAAAATGCTGTTTAAAATACAAAGATTGGCAATTTTTTTACTTAATTTAGCCTGAAAGTGTTCCCTTATTTTACGTATGAAATGCTGTTTAAAATACAAAGATTGGCACTTTTTTAAACCTTAATTTAGGCCTGAAAGTGGTCTTATTTTACGTATGAAATGCTGTTTAAAATACAAAGATTGGCACTTTTTTACTTAATTAATAGCCTGAAAGTGTCTTATTTTACTTATGAAATGCTGTTTAATTTAGCCTGAAAGTGTCTTATTTTACGTACAAAATGCTATGAAATTGTTAAAAATAGCACTTTTTCAATGAATTTAGCCTGAAAGTGTCTTATTTTACGTACAAAATGCTATGAAATTGTTAAAAATAGCACTTTTTCAATGAATTTAGCCTGAAAGTGTCTTATTTTACGTACAAAATGCTATGAAATTGTTAAAAATAGCACTTTTTCAATGAATTTAGCCTGAAAGTGTCTTATTTTACGTACAAAATGCTATGAAATTGTTAAAAATAGCACTTTTTCAATGAATTTAGCCTGAAAGTGTCTTATTTTACGTACAAAATGCTATGAAATTGTTAAAAATAGCACTTTTTCAATGAATTTAGCCTGAAAGTGTCTTATTTTACGTACAAAATGCTATGAAATTGTTAAAAATAGCACTTTTTCAATGAATTTAGCCTGAAAGTGTCTTATTTTACGTACAAAATGCTATGAAATTGTTAAAAATAGCACTTTTTCAATGAATTTAGCCTGAAAGTGTCTTATTTTACGTACAAAATGCTATGAAATTGTTAAAAATAGCACTTTTTCAATGAATTTAGCCTGAAAGTGTCTTATTTTACGTACAAAATGCTATGAAATTGTTAAAAATAGCACTTTTTCAATGAATTTAGCCTGAAAGTGTCTTATTTTACGTACAAAATGCTATGAAATTGTTAAAAATAGCACTTTTTCAATGAATTTAGCCTGAAAGTGTCTTATTTTACGTACAAAATGCTATGAAATTGTTAAAAATAGCACTTTTTCAATGAATTTAGCCTGAAAGTGTCTTATTTTACGTACAAAATGCTATGAAATTGTTAAAAATAGCACTTTTTCAATGAATTTAGCCTGAAAGTGTCTTATTTTACGTACAAAATGCTATGAAATTGTTAAAAATAGCACTTTTTCAATGAATTTAGCCTGAAAGTGTCTTATTTTACGTACAAAATGCTATGAAATTGTTAAAAATAGCACTTTTTCAATGAATTTAGCCTGAAAGTGTCTTATTTTACGTACAAAATGCTATGAAATTGTTAAAAATAGCACTTTTTCAATGAATTTAGCCTGAAAGTGTCTTATTTTACGTACAAAATGCTATGAAATTGTTAAAAATAGCACTTTTTCAATGAATTTAGCCTGAAAGTGTCTTATTTTACGTACAAAATGCTATGAAATTGTTAAAAATAGCACTTTTTCAATGAATTTAGCCTGAAAGTGTCTTATTTTACGTACAAAATGCTATGAAATTGTTAAAAATAGCACTTTTTCAATGAATTTAGCCTGAAAGTGTCTTATTTTACGTACAAAATGCTATGAAATTGTTAAAAATAGCACTTTTTCAATGAATTTAGCCTGAAAGTGTCTTATTTTACGTACAAAATGCTATGAAATTGTTAAAAATAGCACTTTTTCAATGAATTTAGCCTGAAAGTGTCTTATTTTACGTACAAAATGCTATGAAATTGTTAAAAATAGCACTTTTTCAATGAATTTAGCCTGAAAGTGTCTTATTTTACGTACAAAATGCTATGAAATTGTTAAAAATAGCACTTTTTCAATGAATTTAGCCTGAAAGTGTCTTATTTTACGTACAAAATGCTATGAAATTGTTAAAAATAGCACTTTTTCAATGAATTTAGCCTGAAAGTGTCTTATTTTACGTACAAAATGCTATGAAATTGTTAAAAATAGCACTTTTTCAATGAATTTAGCCTGAAAGTGTCTTATTTTACGTACAAAATGCTATGAAATTGTTAAAAATAGCACTTTTTCAATGAATTTAGCCTGAAAGTGTCTTATTTTACGTACAAAATGCTATGAAATTGTTAAAAATAGCACTTTTTCAATGAATTTAGCCTGAAAGTGTCTTATTTTACGTACAAAATGCTATGAAATTGTTAAAAATAGCACTTTTTCAATGAATTTAGCCTGAAAGTGTCTTATTTTACGTACAAAATGCTATGAAATTGTTAAAAATAGCAACTTTTAATCGAATGTAATGTTAGCCTGAAAGTGTCTATTTTACGTACAAAATTGCCTATGAAAATTGTTAAAAATAGCACTTTTTAATGAATTTAGCCTGAAAGTGTCTTATTTACGTACAAAATGCTATGAAATTGTTAAAAATAGCACTTTTTCAATGAATTTAGCCTGAAAGTGTCTTATTTTACGTACAAAATGCTATGAAATTGTTAAAAATAGCACTTTTTCAATGAATTTAGCCTGAAAGTGTCTTATTTTACGTACAAAATGCTATGAAATTGTTAAAAATAGCACTTTTTCAATGAATTTAGCCTGAAAGTGTCTTATTTTACGTACAAAATGCTATGAAATTGTTAAAAATAGCACTTTTTCAATGAATTTAGCCTGAAAGTGTCTTATTTTACGTACAAAATGCTATGAAATTGTTAAAAATAGCACTTTTTCAATGAATTTAGCCTGAAAGTGTCTTATTTTACGTACAAAATGCTATGAAATTGTTAAAAAATAGCACTTTTTCAATGAATTTAGCCTGAAAGTGTCTTATTTTACGTACAAAATGCTATGAAATTGTTAAAAATAGCACTTTTTCAATGAATTTAGCCTGAAAGTGTCTTATTTTACGTACAAAATGCTATGAAATTGTTAAAAATAGCACTTTTTCAATGAATTTAGCCTGAAAGTGTCTTATTTTACGTACAAAATGCTATGAAATTGTTAAAAATAGCACTTTTTCAATGAATTTAGCCTGAAAGTGTCTTATTTTACGTACAAAATGCTATGAAATTGTTAAAAATAGCACTTTTTCAATGAATTTAGCCTGAAAGTGTCTTATTTTACGTACAAAATGCTATGAAATTGTTAAAAATAGCACTTTTTCAATGAATTTAGCCTGAAAGTGTCTTATTTTACGTACAAAATGCTATGAAATTGTTAAAAATAGCACTTTTTCAATGAATTTAGCCTGAAAGTGTCTTATTTTACGTACAAAATGCTATGAAATTGTTAAAAATAGCACTTTTTCAATGAATTTAGCCTGAAAGTGTCTTATTTTACGTACAAAATGCTATGAAATTGTTAAAAATAGCACTTTTTCAATGAATTTAGCCTGAAAGTGTCTTATTTTACGTACAAAATGCTATGAAATTGTTAAAAATAGCACTTTTTCAATGAATTTAGCCTGAAAGTGTCTTATTTTACGTACAAAATGCTATGAAATTGTTAAAAATAGCACTTTTTCAATGAATTTAGCCTGAAAGTGTCTTATTTTACGTACAAAATGCTATGAAATTGTTAAAAATAGCACTTTTTCAATGAATTTAGCCTGAAAGTGTCTTATTTTACGTACAAAATGCTATGAAATTGTTAAAAATAGCACTTTTTCAATGAATTTAGCCTGAAAGTGTCTTATTTTACGTACAAAATGCTATGAAATTGTTAAAAATAGCACTTTTTCAATGAATTTAGCCTGAAAGTGTCTTATTTTACGTACAAAATGCTATGAAATTGTTAAAAATAGCACTTTTTCAATGAATTTAGCCTGAAAGTGTCTTATTTTACGTACAAAATGCTATGAAATTGTTAAAAATAGCACTTTTTCAATGAATTTAGCCTGAAAGTGTCTTATTTTACGTACAAAATGCTATGAAATTGTTAAAAATAGCACTTTTTCAATGAATTTAGCCTGAAAGTGTCTTATTTTACGTACAAAATGCTATGAAATTGTTAAAAATAGCACTTTTTCAATGAATTTAGCCTGAAAGTGTCTTATTTTACGTACAAAATGCTATGAAATTGTTAAAAATAGCACTTTTTCAATGAATTTAGCCTGAAAGTGTCTTATTTTACGTACAAAATGCTATGAAATTGTTAAAAATAGCACTTTTTCAATGAATTTAGCCTGAAAGTGTCTTATTTTACGTACAAAATGCTATGAAATTGTTAAAAATAGCACTTTTTCAATGAATTTAGCCTGAAAGTGTCTTATTTTACGTACAAAATGCTATGAAATTGTTAAAAATAGCACTTTTTCAATGAATTTAGCCTGAAAGTGTCTTATTTTACGTACAAAATGCTATGAAATTGTTAAAAATAGCACTTTTTCAATGAATTTAGCCTGAAAGTGTCTTATTTTACGTACAAAATGCTATGAAATTGTTAAAAATAGCACTTTTTCAATGAATTTAGCCTGAAAGTGTCTTATTTTACGTACAAAATGCTATGAAATTGTTAAAAATAGCACTTTTTCAATGAATTTAGCCTGAAAGTGTCTTATTTTACGTACAAAATGCTATGAAATTGTTAAAAATAGCACTTTTTCAATGAATTTAGCCTGAAAGTGTCTTATTTTACGTACAAAATGCTATGAAATTGTTAAAAATAGCACTTTTTCAATGAATTTAGCCTGAAAGTGTCTTATTTTACGTACAAAATGCTATGAAATTGTTAAAAATAGCACTTTTTCAATGAATTTAGCCTGAAAGTGTCTTATTTTACGTACAAAATGCTATGAAATTGTTAAAAATAGCACTTTTTCAATGAATTTAGCCTGAAAGTGTCTTATTTTACGTACAAAATGCTATGAAATTGTTAAAAATAGCACTTTTTCAATGAATTTAGCCTGAAAGTGTCTTATTTTACGTACAAAATGCTATGAAATTGTTAAAAATAGCACTTTTTCAATGAATTTAGCCTGAAAGTGTCTTATTTTACGTACAAAATGCTATGAAATTGTTAAAAATAGCACTTTTTCAATGAATTTAGCCTGAAAGTGTCTTATTTTACGTACAAAATGCTATGAAATTGTTAAAAATAGCACTTTTTCAATGAATTTAGCCTGAAAGTGTCTTATTTTACGTACAAAATGCTATGAAATTGTTAAAAATAGCACTTTTTCAATGAATTTAGCCTGAAAGTGTCTTATTTTACGTACAAAATGCTATGAAATTGTTAAAAATAGCACTTTTTCAATGAATTTAGCCTGAAAGTGTCTTATTTTACGTACAAAATGCTATGAAATTGTTAAAAATAGCACTTTTTCAATGAATTTAGCCTGAAAGTGTCTTATTTTACGTACAAAATGCTATGAAATTGTTAAAAATAGCACTTTTTCAATGAATTTAGCCTGAAAGTGTCTTATTTTACGTACAAAATGCTATGAAATTGTTAAAAATAGCACTTTTTCAATGAATTTAGCCTGAAAGTGTCTTATTTTACGTACAAAATGCTATGAAATTGTTAAAAAATAGCACTTTTTCAATGAATTTAGCCTGAAAGTGTCTTATTTTACGTACAAAATGCTATGAAATTGTTAAAAATAGCACTTTTTCAATGAATTTAGCCTGAAAGTGTCTTATTTTACGTACAAAATGCTATGAAATTGTTAAAAATAGCACTTTTTCAATGAATTTAGCCTGAAAGTGTCTTATTTTACGTACAAAATGCTATGAAATTGTTAAAAATAGCACTTTTTCAATGAATTTAGCCTGAAAGTGTCTTATTTTACGTACAAAATGCTATGAAATTGTTAAAAATAGCACTTTTTCAATGAATTTAGCCTGAAAGTGTCTTATTTTACGTACAAAATGCTATGAAATTGTTAAAAATAGCACTTTTTCAATGAATTTAGCCTGAAAGTGTCTTATTTTACGTACAAAATGCTATGAAATTGTTAAAAATAGCACTTTTTCAATGAATTTAGCCTGAAAGTGTCTTATTTTACGTACAAAATGCTATGAAATTGTTAAAAATAGCACTTTTTCAATGAATTTAGCCTGAAAGTGTCTTATTTTACGTACAAAATGCTATGAAATTGTTAAAAATAGCACTTTTTCAATGAATTTAGCCTGAAAGTGTCTTATTTTACGTACAAAATGCTATGAAATTGTTAAAAATAGCACTTTTTCAATGAATTTAGCCTGAAAGTGTCTTATTTTACGTACAAAATGCTATGAAATTGTTAAAAATAGCACTTTTTCAATGAATTTAGCCTGAAAGTGTCTTATTTTACGTACAAAATGCTATGAAATTGTTAAAAATAGCACTTTTTCAATGAATTTAGCCTGAAAGTGTCTTATTTTACGTACAAAATGCTATGAAATTGTTAAAAATAGCACTTTTTCAATGAATTTAGCCTGAAAGTGTCTTATTTTACGTACAAAATGCTATGAAATTGTTAAAAATAGCACTTTTTCAATGAATTTAGCCTGAAAGTGTCTTATTTTACGTACAAAATGCTATGAAATTGTTAAAAATAGCACTTTTTCAATGAATTTAGCCTGAAAGTGTCTTATTTTACGTACAAAATGCTATGAAATTGTTAAAAATAGCACTTTTTCAATGAATTTAGCCTGAAAGTGTCTTATTTTACGTACAAAATGCTATGAAATTGTTAAAAATAGCACTTTTTCAATGAATTTAGCCTGAAAGTGTCTTATTTTACGTACAAAATGCTATGAAATTGTTAAAAATAGCACTTTTTCAATGAATTTAGCCTGAAAGTGTCTTATTTTACGTACAAAATGCTATGAAATTGTTAAAAATAGCACTTTTTCAATGAATTTAGCCTGAAAGTGTCTTATTTTACGTACAAAATGCTATGAAATTGTTAAAAATAGCACTTTTTCAATGAATTTAGCCTGAAAGTGTCTTATTTTACGTACAAAATGCTATGAAATTGTTAAAAATAGCACTTTTTCAATGAATTTAGCCTGAAAGTGTCTTATTTTACGTACAAAATGCTATGAAATTGTTAAAAATAGCACTTTTTCAATGAATTTAGCCTGAAAGTGTCTTATTTTACGTACAAAATGCTATGAAATTGTTAAAAATAGCACTTTTTCAATGAATTTAGCCTGAAAGTGTCTTATTTTACGTACAAAATGCTATGAAATTGTTAAAAATAGCACTTTTTCAATGAATTTAGCCTGAAAGTGTCTTATTTTACGTACAAAATGCTATGAAATTGTTAAAAATAGCACTTTTTCAATGAATTTAGCCTGAAAGTGTCTTATTTTACGTACAAAATGCTATGAAATTGTTAAAAATAGCACTTTTTCAATGAATTTAGCCTGAAAGTGTCTTATTTTACGTACAAAATGCTATGAAATTGTTAAAAATAGCACTTTTTCAATGAATTTAGCCTGAAAGTGTCTTATTTTACGTACAAAATGCTATGAAATTGTTAAAAATAGCACTTTTTCAATGAATTTAGCCTGAAAGTGTCTTATTTTACGTACAAAATGCTATGAAATTGTTAAAAATAGCACTTTTTCAATGAATTTAGCCTGAAAGTGTCTTATTTTACGTACAAAATGCTATGAAATTGTTAAAAATAGCACTTTTTCAATGAATTTAGCCTGAAAGTGTCTTATTTTACGTACAAAATGCTATGAAATTGTTAAAAATAGCACTTTTTCAATGAATTTAGCCTGAAAGTGTCTTATTTTACGTACAAAATGCTATGAAATTGTTAAAAATAGCACTTTTTCAATGAATTTAGCCTGAAAGTGTCTTATTTTACGTACAAAATGCTATGAAATTGTTAAAAATAGCACTTTTTCAATGAATTTAGCCTGAAAGTGTCTTATTTTACGTACAAAATGCTATGAAATTGTTAAAAATAGCACTTTTTCAATGAATTTAGCCTGAAAGTGTCTTATTTTACGTACAAAATGCTATGAAATTGTTAAAAATAGCACTTTTTCAATGAATTTAGCCTGAAAGTGTCTTATTTTACGTACAAAATGCTATGAAATTGTTAAAAATAGCACTTTTTCAATGAATTTAGCCTGAAAGTGTCTTATTTTACGTACAAAATGCTATGAAATTGTTAAAAATAGCACTTTTTCAATGAATTTAGCCTGAAAGTGTCTTATTTTACGTACAAAATGCTATGAAATTGTTAAAAATAGCACTTTTTCAATGAATTTAGCCTGAAAGTGTCTTATTTTACGTACAAAATGCTATGAAATTGTTAAAAATAGCACTTTTTCAATGAATTTAGCCTGAAAGTGTCTTATTTTACGTACAAAATGCTATGAAATTGTTAAAAATAGCACTTTTTCAATGAATTTAGCCTGAAAGTGTCTTATTTTACGTACAAAATGCTATGAAATTGTTAAAAATAGCACTTTTTCAATGAATTTAGCCTGAAAGTGTCTTATTTTACGTACAAAATGCTATGAAATTGTTAAAAATAGCACTTTTTCAATGAATTTAGCCTGAAAGTGTCTTATTTTACGTACAAAATGCTATGAAATTGTTAAAAATAGCACTTTTTCAATGAATTTAGCCTGAAAGTGTCTTATTTTACGTACAAAATGCTATGAAATTGTTAAAAATAGCACTTTTTCAATGAATTTAGCCTGAAAGTGTCTTATTTTACGTACAAAATGCTATGAAATTGTTAAAAATAGCACTTTTTCAATGAATTTAGCCTGAAAGTGTCTTATTTTACGTACAAAATGCTATGAAATTGTTAAAAATAGCACTTTTTCAATGAATTTAGCCTGAAAGTGTCTTATTTTACGTACAAAATGCTATGAAATTGTTAAAAATAGCACTTTTTCAATGAATTTAGCCTGAAAGTGTCTTATTTTACGTACAAAATGCTATGAAATTGTTAAAAATAGCACTTTTTCAATGAATTTAGCCTGAAAGTGTCTTATTTTACGTACAAAATGCTATGAAATTGTTAAAAATAGCACTTTTTCAATGAATTTAGCCTGAAAGTGTCTTATTTTACGTACAAAATGCTATGAAATTGTTAAAAATAGCACTTTTTCAATGAATTTAGCCTGAAAGTGTCTTATTTTACGTACAAAATGCTATGAAATTGTTAAAAATAGCACTTTTTCAATGAATTTAGCCTGAAAGTGTCTTATTTTACGTACAAAATGCTATGAAATTGTTAAAAATAGCACTTTTTCAATGAATTTAGCCTGAAAGTGTCTTATTTTACGTACAAAATGCTATGAAATTGTTAAAAATAGCACTTTTTCAATGAATTTAGCCTGAAAGTGTCTTATTTTACGTACAAAATGCTATGAAATTGTTAAAAATAGCACTTTTTCAATGAATTTAGCCTGAAAGTGTCTTATTTTACGTACAAAATGCTATGAAATTGTTAAAAATAGCACTTTTTCAATGAATTTAGCCTGAAAGTGTCTTATTTTACGTACAAAATGCTATGAAATTGTTAAAAATAGCACTTTTTCAATGAATTTAGCCTGAAAGTGTCTTATTTTACGTACAAAATGCTATGAAATTGTTAAAAATAGCACTTTTTCAATGAATTTAGCCTGAAAGTGTCTTATTTTACGTACAAAATGCTATGAAATTGTTAAAAATAGCACTTTTTCAATGAATTTAGCCTGAAAGTGTCTTATTTTACGTACAAAATGCTATGAAATTGTTAAAAATAGCACTTTTTCAATGAATTTAGCCTGAAAGTGTCTTATTTTACATACAAAATGCTATGAAATTGTTAAAAATAGCACTTTTTCAATGAATTAGCCTGAAAGTGTCTTATTTTACGTACAAAATGCTATGAAATTGTTAAAAATAGCACTTTTTCAATGAATTTAGCCTGAAAGTGTCTTATTTTACGTACAAAATGCTATGAAATTGTTAAAAATAGCACTTTTTCAATGAATTTAGCCTGAAAGTGTCTTATTTTACGTACAAAATGCTATGAAATTGTTAAAAATAGCACTTTTTCAATGAATTTAGCCTGAAAGTGTCTTATTTTACATACAAAATGCTATGAAATTGTTAAAAATAGCACTTTTTCAATGAATTTAGCCTGAAAGTGTCTTATTTTACGTACAAAATGCTATGAAATTGTTAAAAATAGCACTTTTTCAATGAATTTAGCCTGAAAGTGTCTTATTTTACGTACAAAATGCTATGAAATTGTTAAAAATAGCACTTTTTCAATGAATTTAGCCTGAAAGTGTCTTATTTTACGTACAAAATGCTATGAAATTGTTAAAAATAGCACTTTTTCAATGAATTTAGCCTGAAAGTGTCTTATTTTACGTACAAAATGCTATGAAATTGTTAAAAATAGCACTTTTTCAATGAATTTAGCCTGAAAGTGTCTTATTTTACGTACAAAATGCTATGAAATTGTTAAAAATAGCACTTTTTCAATGAATTTAGCCTGAAAGTGTCTTATTTTACGTACAAAATGCTATGAAATTGTTAAAAATAGCACTTTTTCAATGAATTTAGCCTGAAAGTGTCTTATTTTACGTACAAAATGCTATGAAATTGTTAAAAATAGCACTTTTTCAATGAATTTAGCCTGAAAGTGTCTTATTTTACGTACAAAATGCTATGAAATTGTTAAAAATAGCACTTTTTCAATGAATTTAGCCTGAAAGTGTCTTATTTTACGTACAAAATGCTATGAAATTGTTAAAAATAGCACTTTTTCAATGAATTTAGCCTGAAAGTGTCTTATTTTACGTACAAAATGCTATGAAATTGTTAAAAATAGCACTTTTTCAATGAATTTAGCCTGAAAGTGTCTTATTTTACGTACAAAATGCTATGAAATTGTTAAAAATAGCACTTTTTCAATGAATTTAGCCTGAAAGTGTCTTATTTTACGTACAAAATGCTATGAAATTGTTAAAAATAGCACTTTTTCAATGAATTTAGCCTGAAAGTGTCTTATTTTACGTACAAAATGCTATGAAATTGTTAAAAATAGCACTTTTTCAATGAATTTAGCCTGAAAGTGTCTTATTTTACGTACAAAATGCTATGAAATTGTTAAAAATAGCACTTTTTCAATGAATTTAGCCTGAAAGTGTCTTATTTTACGTACAAAATGCTATGAAATTGTTAAAAATAGCACTTTTTCAATGAATTTAGCCTGAAAGTGTCTTATTTTACGTACAAAATGCTATGAAATTGTTAAAAATAGCACTTTTTCAATGAATTTAGCCTGAAAGTGTCTTATTTTACGTACAAAATGCTATGAAATTGTTAAAAATAGCACTTTTTCAATGAATTTAGCCTGAAAGTGTCTTATTTTACGTACAAAATGCTATGAAATTGTTAAAAATAGCACTTTTTCAATGAATTTAGCCTGAAAGTGTCTTATTTTACGTACAAAATGCTATGAAATTGTTAAAAATAGCACTTTTTCAATGAATTTAGCCTGAAAGTGTCTTATTTTACGTACAAAATGCTATGAAATTGTTAAAAATAGCACTTTTTCAATGAATTTAGCCTGAAAGTGTCTTATTTTACGTACAAAATGCTATGAAATTGTTAAAAATAGCACTTTTTCAATGAATTTAGCCTGAAAGTGTCTTATTTTACGTACAAAATGCTATGAAATTGTTAAAAATAGCACTTTTTCAATGAATTTAGCCTGAAAGTGTCTTATTTTACGTACAAAATGCTATGAAATTGTTAAAAATAGCACTTTTTCAATGAATTTAGCCTGAAAGTGTCTTATTTTACGTACAAAATGCTATGAAATTGTTAAAAATAGCACTTTTTCAATGAATTTAGCCTGAAAGTGTCTTATTTTACGTACAAAATGCTATGAAATTGTTAAAAATAGCACTTTTTCAATGAATTTAGCCTGAAAGTGTCTTATTTTACGTACAAAATGCTATGAAATTGTTAAAAATAGCACTTTTTCAATGAATTTAGCCTGAAAGTGTCTTATTTTACGTACAAAATGCTATGAAATTGTTAAAAATAGCACTTTTTCAATGAATTTAGCCTGAAAGTGTCTTATTTTACGTACAAAATGCTATGAAATTGTTAAAAATAGCACTTTTTCAATGAATTTAGCCTGAAAGTGTCTTATTTTACGTACAAAATGCTATGAAATTGTTAAAAATAGCACTTTTTCAATGAATTTAGCCTGAAAGTGTCTTATTTTACGTACAAAATGCTATGAAATTGTTAAAAATAGCACTTTTTCAATGAATTTAGCCTGAAAGTGTCTTATTTTACGTACAAAATGCTATGAAATTGTTAAAAATAGCACTTTTTCAATGAATTTAGCCTGAAAGTGTCTTATTTTACGTACAAAATGCTATGAAATTGTTAAAAATAGCACTTTTTCAATGAATTTAGCCTGAAAGTGTCTTATTTTACGTACAAAATGCTATGAAATTGTTAAAAATAGCACTTTTTCAATGAATTTAGCCTGAAAGTGTCTTATTTTACGTACAAAATGCTATGAAATTGTTAAAAATAGCACTTTTTCAATGAATTTAGCCTGAAAGTGTCTTATTTTACGTACAAAATGCTATGAAATTGTTAAAAATAGCACTTTTTCAATGAATTTAGCCTGAAAGTGTCTTATTTTACGTACAAAATGCTATGAAATTGTTAAAAATAGCACTTTTTCAATGAATTTAGCCTGAAAGTGTCTTATTTTACGTACAAAATGCTATGAAATTGTTAAAAATAGCACTTTTTCAATGAATTTAGCCTGAAAGTGTCTTATTTTACGTACAAAATGCTATGAAATTGTTAAAAATAGCACTTTTTCAATGAATTTAGCCTGAAAGTGTCTTATTTTACGTACAAAATGCTATGAAATTGTTAAAAATAGCACTTTTTCAATGAATTTAGCCTGAAAGTGTCTTATTTTACGTACAAAATGCTATGAAATTGTTAAAAATAGCACTTTTTCAATGAATTTAGCCTGAAAGTGTCTTATTTTACGTACAAAATGCTATGAAATTGTTAAAAATAGCACTTTTTCAATGAATTTAGCCTGAAAGTGTCTTATTTTACGTACAAAATGCTATGAAATTGTTAAAAATAGCACTTTTTCAATGAATTTAGCCTGAAAGTGTCTTATTTTACGTACAAAATGCTATGAAATTGTTAAAAATAGCACTTTTTCAATGAATTTAGCCTGAAAGTGTCTTATTTTACGTACAAAATGCTATGAAATTGTTAAAAATAGCACTTTTTCAATGAATTTAGCCTGAAAGTGTCTTATTTTACGTACAAAATGCTATGAAATTGTTAAAAATAGCACTTTTTCAATGAATTTAGCCTGAAAGTGTCTTATTTTACGTACAAAATGCTATGAAATTGTTAAAAATAGCACTTTTTCAATGAATTTAGCCTGAAAGTGTCTTATTTTACGTACAAAATGCTATGAAATTGTTAAAAATAGCACTTTTTCAATGAATTTAGCCTGAAAGTGTCTTATTTTACGTACAAAATGCTATGAAATTGTTAAAAATAGCACTTTTTCAATGAATTTAGCCTGAAAGTGTCTTATTTTACGTACAAAATGCTATGAAATTGTTAAAAATAGCACTTTTTCAATGAATTTAGCCTGAAAGTGTCTTATTTTACGTACAAAATGCTATGAAATTGTTAAAAATAGCACTTTTTCAATGAATTTAGCCTGAAAGTGTCTTATTTTACGTACAAAATGCTATGAAATTGTTAAAAATAGCACTTTTTCAATGAATTTAGCCTGAAAGTGTCTTATTTTACGTACAAAATGCTATGAAATTGTTAAAAATAGCACTTTTTCAATGAATTTAGCCTGAAAGTGTCTTATTTTACGTACAAAATGCTATGAAATTGTTAAAAATAGCACTTTTTCAATGAATTTAGCCTGAAAGTGTCTTATTTTACGTACAAAATGCTATGAAATTGTTAAAAATAGCACTTTTTCAATGAATTTAGCCTGAAAGTGTCTTATTTTACGTACAAAATGCTATGAAATTGTTAAAAATAGCACTTTTTCAATGAATTTAGCCTGAAAGTGTCTTATTTTACGTACAAAATGCTATGAAATTGTTAAAAATAGCACTTTTTCAATGAATTTAGCCTGAAAGTGTCTTATTTTACGTACAAAATGCTATGAAATTGTTAAAAATAGCACTTTTTCAATGAATTTAGCCTGAAAGTGTCTTATTTTACGTACAAAATGCTATGAAATTGTTAAAAATAGCACTTTTTCAATGAATTTAGCCTGAAAGTGTCTTATTTTACGTACAAAATGCTATGAAATTGTTAAAAATAGCACTTTTTCAATGAATTTAGCCTGAAAGTGTCTTATTTTACGTACAAAATGCTATGAAATTGTTAAAAATAGCACTTTTTCAATGAATTTAGCCTGAAAGTGTCTTATTTTACGTACAAAATGCTATGAAATTGTTAAAAATAGCACTTTTTCAATGAATTTAGCCTGAAAGTGTCTTATTTTACGTACAAAATGCTATGAAATTGTTAAAAATAGCACTTTTTCAATGAATTTAGCCTGAAAGTGTCTTATTTTACGTACAAAATGCTATGAAATTGTTAAAAATAGCACTTTTTCAATGAATTTAGCCTGAAAGTGTCTTATTTTACGTACAAAATGCTATGAAATTGTTAAAAATAGCACTTTTTCAATGAATTTAGCCTGAAAGTGTCTTATTTTACGTACAAAATGCTATGAAATTGTTAAAAATAGCACTTTTTCAATGAATTTAGCCTGAAAGTGTCTTATTTTACGTACAAAATGCTATGAAATTGTTAAAAATAGCACTTTTTCAATGAATTTAGCCTGAAAGTGTCTTATTTTACGTACAAAATGCTATGAAATTGTTAAAAATAGCACTTTTTCAATGAATTTAGCCTGAAAGTGTCTTATTTTACGTACAAAATGCTATGAAATTGTTAAAAATAGCACTTTTTCAATGAATTTAGCCTGAAAGTGTCTTATTTTACGTACAAAATGCTATGAAATTGTTAAAAATAGCACTTTTTCAATGAATTTAGCCTGAAAGTGTCTTATTTTACGTACAAAATGCTATGAAATTGTTAAAAATAGCACTTTTTCAATGAATTTAGCCTGAAAGTGTCTTATTTTACGTACAAAATGCTATGAAATTGTTAAAAATAGCACTTTTTCAATGAATTTAGCCTGAAAGTGTCTTATTTTACGTACAAAATGCTATGAAATTGTTAAAAATAGCACTTTTTCAATGAATTTAGCCTGAAAGTGTCTTATTTTACGTACAAAATGCTATGAAATTGTTAAAAATAGCACTTTTTCAATGAATTTAGCCTGAAAGTGTCTTATTTTACGTACAAAATGCTATGAAATTGTTAAAAATAGCACTTTTTCAATGAATTTAGCCTGAAAGTGTCTTATTTTACGTACAAAATGCTATGAAATTGTTAAAAATAGCACTTTTTCAATGAATTTAGCCTGAAAGTGTCTTATTTTACGTACAAAATGCTATGAAATTGTTAAAAATAGCACTTTTTCAATGAATTTAGCCTGAAAGTGTCTTATTTTACGTACAAAATGCTATGAAATTGTTAAAAATAGCACTTTTTCAATGAATTTAGCCTGAAAGTGTCTTATTTTACGTACAAAATGCTATGAAATTGTTAAAAATAGCACTTTTTCAATGAATTTAGCCTGAAAGTGTCTTATTTTACGTACAAAATGCTATGCATTGTTAAAAATAGCACTTTTTCAATGAATTTAGCCTGAAAGTGTCTTATTTTACGTACAAAATGCTATGAAATTGTTAAAAATAGCACTTTTTCAATGAATTTAGCCTGAAAGTGTCTTATTTTACGTACAAAATGCTATGAAATTGTTAAAAATAGCACTTTTTCAATGAATTTAGCCTGAAAGTGTCTTATTTTACGTACAAAATGCTATGAAATTGTTAAAAATAGCACTTTTTCAATGAATTTAGCCTGAAAGTGTCTTATTTTACGTACAAAATGCTATGAAATTGTTAAAAATAGCACTTTTTCAATGAATTTAGCCTGAAAGTGTCTTATTTTACGTACAAAATGCTATGAAATTGTTAAAAATAGCACTTTTTCAATGAATTTAGCCTGAAAGTGTCTTATTTTACGTACAAAATGCTATGAAATTGTTAAAAATAGCACTTTTTCAATGAATTTAGCCTGAAAGTGTCTTATTTTACGTACAAAATGCTATGAAATTGTTAAAAATAGCACTTTTTCAATGAATTTAGCCTGAAAGTGTCTTATTTTACGTACAAAATGCTATGAAATTGTTAAAAATAGCACTTTTTCAATGAATTTAGCCTGAAAGTGTCTTATTTTACGTACAAAATGCTATGAAATTGTTAAAAATAGCACTTTTTCAATGAATTTAGCCTGAAAGTGTCTTATTTTACGTACAAAATGCTATGAAATTGTTAAAAATAGCACTTTTTCAATGAATTTAGCCTGAAAGTGTCTTATTTTACGTACAAAATGCTATGAAATTGTTAAAAATAGCACTTTTTCAATGAATTTAGCCTGAAAGTGTCTTATTTTACGTACAAAATGCTATGAAATTGTTAAAAATAGCACTTTTTCAATGAATTTAGCCTGAAAGTGTCTTATTTTACGTACAAAATGCTATGAAATTGTTAAAAATAGCACTTTTTCAATGAATTTAGCCTGAAAGTGTCTTATTTTACGTACAAAATGCTATGAAATTGTTAAAAATAGCACTTTTTCAATGAATTTAGCCTGAAAGTGTCTTATTTTACGTACAAAATGCTATGAAATTGTTAAAAATAGCACTTTTTCAATGAATTTAGCCTGAAAGTGTCTTATTTTACGTACAAAATGCTATGAAATTGTTAAAAATAGCACTTTTTCAATGAATTTAGCCTGAAAGTGTCTTATTTTACGTACAAAATGCTATGAAATTGTTAAAAATAGCACTTTTTCAATGAATTTAGCCTGAAAGTGTCTTATTTTACGTACAAAATGCTATGAAATTGTTAAAAATAGCACTTTTTCAATGAATTTAGCCTGAAAGTGTCTTATTTTACGTACAAAATGCTATGAAATTGTTAAAAATAGCACTTTTTCAATGAATTTAGCCTGAAAGTGTCTTATTTTACGTACAAAATGCTATGAAATTGTTAAAAATAGCACTTTTTCAATGAATTTAGCCTGAAAGTGTCTTATTTTACGTACAAAATGCTATGAAATTGTTAAAAATAGCACTTTTTCAATGAATTTAGCCTGAAAGTGTCTTATTTTACGTACAAAATGCTATGAAATTGTTAAAAATAGCACTTTTTCAATGAATTTAGCCTGAAAGTGTCTTATTTTACGTACAAAATGCTATGAAATTGTTAAAAATAGCACTTTTTCAATGAATTTAGCCTGAAAGTGTCTTATTTTACATACAAAATGCTATGAAATTGTTAAAAATAGCACTTTTTCAATGAATTTAGCCTGAAAGTGTCTTATTTTACGTACAAAATGCTATGAAATTGTTAAAAATAGCACTTTTTCAATGAATTTAGCCTGAAAGTGTCTTATTTTACGTACAAAATGCTATGAAATTGTTAAAAATAGCACTTTTTCAATGAATTTAGCCTGAAAGTGTCTTATTTTACGTACAAAATGCTATGAAATTGTTAAAAATAGCACTTTTTCAATGAATTTAGCCTGAAAGTGTCTTATTTTACGTACAAAATGCTATGAAATTGTTAAAAATAGCACTTTTTCAATGAATTTAGCCTGAAAGTGTCTTATTTTACGTACAAAATGCTATGAAATTGTTAAAAATAGCACTTTTTCAATGAATTTAGCCTGAAAGTGTCTTATTTTACGTACAAAATGCTATGAAATTGTTAAAAATAGCACTTTTTCAATGAATTTAGCCTGAAAGTGTCTTATTTTACGTACAAAATGCTATGAAATTGTTAAAAATAGCACTTTTTCAATGAATTTAGCCTGAAAGTGTCTTATTTTACGTACAAAATGCTATGAAATTGTTAAAAATAGCACTTTTTCAATGAATTTAGCCTGAAAGTGTCTTATTTTACGTACAAAATGCTATGAAATTGTTAAAAATAGCACTTTTTCAATGAATTTAGCCTGAAAGTGTCTTATTTTACGTACAAAATGCTATGAAATTGTTAAAAATAGCACTTTTTCAATGAATTTAGCCTGAAAGTGTCTTATTTTACGTACAAAATGCTATGAAATTGTTAAAAATAGCACTTTTTCAATGAATTTAGCCTGAAAGTGTCTTATTTTACGTACAAAATGCTATGAAATTGTTAAAAATAGCACTTTTTCAATGAATTTAGCCTGAAAGTGTCTTATTTTACGTACAAAATGCTATGAAATTGTTAAAAATAGCACTTTTTCAATGAATTTAGCCTGAAAGTGTCTTATTTTACGTACAAAATGCTATGAAATTGTTAAAAATAGCACTTTTTCAATGAATTTAGCCTGAAAGTGTCTTATTTTACGTACAAAATGCTATGAAATTGTTAAAAATAGCACTTTTTCAATGAATTTAGCCTGAAAGTGTCTTATTTTACGTACAAAATGCTATGAAATTGTTAAAAATAGCACTTTTTCAATGAATTTAGCCTGAAAGTGTCTTATTTTACGTACAAAATGCTATGAAATTGTTAAAAATAGCACTTTTTCAATGAATTTAGCCTGAAAGTGTCTTATTTTACGTACAAAATGCTATGAAATTGTTAAAAATAGCACTTTTTCAATGAATTTAGCCTGAAAGTGTCTTATTTTACGTACAAAATGCTATGAAATTGTTAAAAATAGCACTTTTTCAATGAATTTAGCCTGAAAGTGTCTTATTTTACGTACAAAATGCTATGAAATTGTTAAAATAGCACTTTTTCAATGAATTTAGCCTGAAAGTGTCTTATTTTACATACAAAATGCTATGAAATTGTTAAAAATAGCACTTTTTCAATGAATTTAGCCTGAAAGTGTCTTATTTTACGTACAAAATGCTATGAAATTGTTAAAAATAGCACTTTTTCAATGAATTTAGCCTGAAAGTGTCTTATTTTACGTACAAAATGCTATGAAATTGTTAAAAATAGCACTTTTTCAATGAATTTAGCCTGAAAGTGTCTTATTTTACGTACAAAATGCTATGAAATTGTTAAAAATAGCACTTTTTCAATGAATTTAGCCTGAAAGTGTCTTATTTTACGTACAAAATGCTATGAAATTGTTAAAAATAGCACTTTTTCAATGAATTTAGCCTGAAAGTGTCTTATTTTACGTACAAAATGCTATGAAATTGTTAAAAATAGCACTTTTTCAATGAATTTAGCCTGAAAGTGTCTTATTTTACATACAAAATGCTATGAAATTGTTAAAAATAGCACTTTTTCAATGAATTTAGCCTGAAAGTGTCTTATTTTACGTACAAAATGCTATGAAATTGTTAAAAATAGCACTTTTTCAATGAATTTAGCCTGAAAGTGTCTTATTTTACGTACAAAATGCTATGAAATTGTTAAAAATAGCACTTTTTCAATGAATTTAGCCTGAAAGTGTCTTATTTTACGTACAAAATGCTATGAAATTGTTAAAAATAGCACTTTTTCAATGAATTTAGCCTGAAAGTGTCTTATTTTACGTACAAAATGCTATGAAATTGTTAAAAATAGCACTTTTTCAATGAATTTAGCCTGAAAGTGTCTTATTTTACGTACAAAATGCTATGAAATTGTTAAAAATAGCACTTTTTCAATGAATTTAGCCTGAAAGTGTCTTATTTTACGTACAAAATGCTATGAAATTGTTAAAAATAGCACTTTTTCAATGAATTTAGCCTGAAAGTGTCTTATTTTACGTACAAAATGCTATGAAATTGTTAAAAATAGCACTTTTTCAATGAATTTAGCCTGAAAGTGTCTTATTTTACGTACAAAATGCTATGAAATTGTTAAAAATAGCACTTTTTCAATGAATTTAGCCTGAAAGTGTCTTATTTTACGTACAAAATGCTATGAAATTGTTAAAAATAGCACTTTTTCAATGAATTTAGCCTGAAAGTGTCTTATTTTACGTACAAAATGCTATGAAATTGTTAAAAATAGCACTTTTTCAATGAATTTAGCCTGAAAGTGTCTTATTTTACGTACAAAATGCTATGAAATTGTTAAAAATAGCACTTTTTCAATGAATTTAGCCTGAAAGTGTCTTATTTTACGTACAAAATGCTATGAAATTGTTAAAAATAGCACTTTTTCAATGAATTT
The DNA here is from genome assembly GCF_013141755.1 of Anopheles stephensi. Lineage (NCBI taxonomy): Eukaryota > Metazoa > Arthropoda > Insecta > Diptera > Culicidae > Anopheles > Anopheles stephensi. Next base: position 64,929 of record NW_023405389.1, on the reverse strand, counting down.
AGCCTGAAAGTGTCTTATTTTACGTACAAAATGCTATGAAATTGTTAAAAATAGCACTTTTTCAATGAATTTAGCCTGAAAGTGTCTTATTTTACGTACAAAATGCTATGAAATTGTTAAAAATAGCACTTTTTCAATGAATTTAGCCTGAAAGTGTCTTATTTTACGTACAAAATGCTATGAAATTGTTAAAAATAGCACTTTTTCAATGAATTTAGCCTGAAAGTGTCTTATTTTACGTACAAAATGCTATGAAATTGTTAAAAATAGCACTTTTTCAATGAATTTAGCCTGAAAGTGTCTTATTTTACGTACAAAATGCTATGAAATTGTTAAAAATAGCACTTTTTCAATGAATTTAGCCTGAAAGTGTCTTATTTTACGTACAAAATGCTATGAAATTGTTAAAAATAGCACTTTTTCAATGAATTTAGCCTGAAAGTGTCTTATTTTACGTACAAAATGCTATGAAATTGTTAAAAATAGCACTTTTTCAATGAATTTAGCCTGAAAGTGTCTTATTTTACGTACAAAATGCTATGAAATTGTTAAAAATAGCACTTTTTCAATGAATTTAGCCTGAAAGTGTCTTATTTTACGTACAAAATGCTATGAAATTGTTAAAAATAGCACTTTTTCAATGAATTTAGCCTGAAAGTGTCTTATTTTACGTACAAAATGCTATGAAATTGTTAAAAATAGCACTTTTTCAATGAATTTAGCCTGAAAGTGTCTTATTTTACGTACAAAATGCTATGAAATTGTTAAAAATAGCACTTTTTCAATGAATTTAGCCTGAAAGTGTCTTATTTTACGTACAAAATGCTATGAAATTGTTAAAAATAGCACTTTTTCAATGAATTTAGCCTGAAAGTGTCTTATTTTACGTACAAAATGCTATGAAATTGTTAAAAATAGCACTTTTTCAATGAATTTAGCCTGAAAGTGTCTTATTTTACGTACAAAATGCTATGAAATTGTTAAAAATAGCACTTTTTCAATGAATTTAGCCTGAAAGTGTCTTATTTTACGTACAAAATGCTATGAAATTGTTAAAAATAGCACTTTTTCAATGAATTTAGCCTGAAAGTGTCTTATTTTACGTACAAAATGCTATGAAATTGTTAAAAATAGCACTTTTTCAATGAATTTAGCCTGAAAGTGTCTTATTTTACGTACAAAATGCTATGAAATTGTTAAAAATAGCACTTTTTCAATGAATTTAGCCTGAAAGTGTCTTATTTTACGTACAAAATGCTATGAAATTGTTAAAAATAGCACTTTTTCAATGAATTTAGCCTGAAAGTGTCTTATTTTACGTACAAAATGCTATGAAATTGTTAAAAATAGCACTTTTTCAATGAATTTAGCCTGAAAGTGTCTTATTTTACGTACAAAATGCTATGAAATTGTTAAAAATAGCACTTTTTCAATGAATTTAGCCTGAAAGTGTCTTATTTTACGTACAAAATGCTATGAAATTGTTAAAAATAGCACTTTTTCAATGAATTTAGCCTGAAAGTGTCTTATTTTACGTACAAAATGCTATGAAATTGTTAAAAATAGCACTTTTTCAATGAATTTAGCCTGAAAGTGTCTTATTTTACGTACAAAATGCTATGAAATTGTTAAAAATAGCACTTTTTCAATGAATTTAGCCTGAAAGTGTCTTATTTTACGTACAAAATGCTATGAAATTGTTAAAAATAGCACTTTTTCAATGAATTTAGCCTGAAAGTGTCTTATTTTACGTACAAAATGCTATGAAATTGTTAAAAATAGCACTTTTTCAATGAATTTAGCCTGAAAGTGTCTTATTTTACGTACAAAATGCTATGAAATTGTTAAAAATAGCACTTTTTCAATGAATTTAGCCTGAAAGTGTCTTATTTTACGTACAAAATGCTATGAAATTGTTAAAAATAGCACTTTTTCAATGAATTTAGCCTGAAAGTGTCTTATTTTACGTACAAAATGCTATGAAATTGTTAAAAATAGCACTTTTTCAATGAATTTAGCCTGAAAGTGTCTTATTTTACGTACAAAATGCTATGAAATTGTTAAAAATAGCACTTTTTCAATGAATTTAGCCTGAAAGTGTCTTATTTTACGTACAAAATGCTATGAAATTGTTAAAAATAGCACTTTTTCAATGAATTTAGCCTGAAAGTGTCTTATTTTACGTACAAAATGCTATGAAATTGTTAAAAATAGCACTTTTTCAATGAATTTAGCCTGAAAGTGTCTTATTTTACGTACAAAATGCTATGAAATTGTTAAAAATAGCACTTTTTCAATGAATTTAGCCTGAAAGTGTCTTATTTTACGTACAAAATGCTATGAAATTGTTAAAAATAGCACTTTTTCAATGAATTTAGCCTGAAAGTGTCTTATTTTACGTACAAAATGCTATGAAATTGTTAAAAATAGCACTTTTTCAATGAATTTAGCCTGAAAGTGTCTTATTTTACGTACAAAATGCTATGAAATTGTTAAAAATAGCACTTTTTCAATGAATTTAGCCTGAAAGTGTCTTATTTTACGTACAAAATGCTATGAAATTGTTAAAAATAGCACTTTTTCAATGAATTTAGCCTGAAAGTGTCTTATTTTACGTACAAAATGCTATGAAATTGTTAAAAATAGCACTTTTTCAATGAATTTAGCCTGAAAGTGTCTTATTTTACGTACAAAATGCTATGAAATTGTTAAAAATAGCACTTTTTCAATGAATTTAGCCTGAAAGTGTCTTATTTTACGTACAAAATGCTATGAAATTGTTAAAAATAGCACTTTTTCAATGAATTTAGCCTGAAAGTGTCTTATTTTACGTACAAAATGCTATGAAATTGTTAAAAATAGCACTTTTTCAATGAATTTAGCCTGAAAGTGTCTTATTTTACGTACAAAATGCTATGAAATTGTTAAAAATAGCACTTTTTCAATGAATTTAGCCTGAAAGTGTCTTATTTTACGTACAAAATGCTATGAAATTGTTAAAAATAGCACTTTTTCAATGAATTTAGCCTGAAAGTGTCTTATTTTACGTACAAAATGCTATGAAATTGTTAAAAATAGCACTTTTTCAATGAATTTAGCCTGAAAGTGTCTTATTTTACGTACAAAATGCTATGAAATTGTTAAAAATAGCACTTTTTCAATGAATTAGCCTGAAAGTGTCTTATTTTACGTACAAAATGCTATGAAATTGTTAAAAATAGCACTTTTTCAATGAATTTAGCCTGAAAGTGTCTTATTTTACGTACAAAATGCTATGAAATTGTTAAAAATAGCACTTTTTCAATGAATTTAGCCTGAAAGTGTCTTATTTTACGTACAAAATGCTATGAAATTGTTAAAAATAGCACTTTTTCAATGAATTTAGCCTGAAAGTGTCTTATTTTACGTACAAAATGCTATGAAATTGTTAAAAATAGCACTTTTTCAATGAATTTAGCCTGAAACTGTCTTAATTACGTACAAAATGCTATGAAATTGTTAAAAATAGCACTTTTTCAATGAATTTAGCCTGAAAGTGTCTTATTTTACGTACAAAATGCTATGACATTGTTAAAAATAGCACTTTTTCAATGAATTTAGCCTGAAAGTGTCTTATTTTACGTACAAAATGCTATGAAATTGTTAAAAATAGCACTTTTTCAATGAATTTAGCCTGAAAGTGTCTTATTTTACGTACAAAATGCTATGAAATTGTTAAAAATAGCACTTTTTCAATGAATTTAGCCTGAAAGTGTCTTATTTTACGTACAAAATGCTATGAAATTGTTAAAAATAGCACTTTTTCAATGAATTTAGCCTGAAAGTGTCTTATTTTACGTACAAAATGCTATGAAATTGTTAAAAATAGCACTTTTTCAATGAATTTAGCCTGAAAGTGTCTTATTTTACGTACAAAATGCTATGAAATTGTTAAAAATAGCACTTTTTCAATGAATTTAGCCTGAAAGTGTCTTATTTTACGTACAAAATGCTATGAAATTGTTAAAAATAGCACTTTTTCAATGAATTTAGCCTGAAAGTGTCTTATTTTACGTACAAAATGCTATGAAATTGTTAAAAATAGCACTTTTTCAATGAATTTAGCCTGAAAGTGTCTTATTTTACGTACAAAATGCTATGAAATTGTTAAAAATAGCACTTTTTCAATGAATTTAGCCTGAAAGTGTCTTATTTTACGTACAAAATGCTATGAAATTGTTAAAAATAGCACTTTTTCAATGAATTTAGCCTGAAAGTGTCTTATTTTACGTACAAAATGCTATGAAATTGTTAAAAATAGCACTTTTTCAATGAATTTAGCCTGAAAGTGTCTTATTTTACGTACAAAATGCTATGAAATTGTTAAAAATAGCACTTTTTCAATGAATTTAGCCTGAAAGTGTCTTATTTTACGTACAAAATGCTATGAAATTGTTAAAAATAGCACTTTTTCAATGAATTTAGCCTGAAAGTGTCTTATTTTACGTACAAAATGCTATGAAATTGTTAAAAATAGCACTTTTTCAATGAATTTAGCCTGAAAGTGTCTTATTTTACGTACAAAATGCTATGAAATTGTTAAAAATAGCACTTTTTCAATGAATTTAGCCTGAAAGTGTCTTATTTTACGTACAAAATGCTATGAAATTGTTAAAAATAGCACTTTTTCAATGAATTTAGCCTGAAAGTGTCTTATTTTACGTACAAAATGCTATGAAATTGTTAAAAATAGCACTTTTTCAATGAATTTAGCCTGAAAGTGTCTTATTTTACGTACAAAATGCTATGAAATTGTTAAAAATAGCACTTTTTCAATGAATTTAGCCTGAAAGTGTCTTATTTTACGTACAAAATGCTATGAAATTGTTAAAAATAGCACTTTTTCAATGAATTTAGCCTGAAAGTGTCTTATTTTACGTACAAAATGCTATGAAATTGTTAAAAATAGCACTTTTTCAATGAATTTAGCCTGAAAGTGTCTTATTTTACGTACAAAATGCTATGAAATTGTTAAAAATAGCACTTTTTCAATGAATTTAGCCTGAAAGTGTCTTATTTTACGTACAAAATGCTATGAAATTGTTAAAAATAGCACTTTTTCAATGAATTTAGCCTGAAAGTGTCTTATTTTACGTACAAAATGCTATGAAATTGTTAAAAATAGCACTTTTTCAATGAATTTAGCCTGAAAGTGTCTTATTTTACGTACAAAATGCTATGAAATTGTTAAAAATAGCACTTTTTCAATGAATTTAGCCTGAAAGTGTCTTATTTTACGTACAAAATGCTATGAAATTGTTAAAAATAGCACTTTTTCAATGAATTTAGCCTGAAAGTGTCTTATTTTACGTACAAAATGCTATGAAATTGTTAAAAATAGCACTTTTTCAATGAATTTAGCCTGAAAGTGTCTTATTTTACGTACAAAATGCTATGAAATTGTTAAAAATAGCACTTTTTCAATGAATTTAGCCTGAAAGTGTCTTATTTTACGTACAAAATGCTATGAAATTGTTAAAAATAGCACTTTTTCAATGAATTTAGCCTGAAAGTGTCTTATTTTACATACAAAATGCTATGAAATTGTTAAAAATAGCACTTTTTCAATGAATTTAGCCTGAAAGTGTCTTATTTTACGTACAAAATGCTATGAAATTGTTAAAAATAGCACTTTTTCAATGAATTTAGCCTGAAAGTGTCTTATTTTACGTACAAAATGCTATGAAATTGTTAAAAATAGCACTTTTTCAATGAATTTAGCCTGAAAGTGTCTTATTTTACGTACAAAATGCTATGAAATTGTTAAAAATAGCACTTTTTCAATGAATTTAGCCTGAAAGTGTCTTATTTTACGTACAAAATGCTATGAAATTGTTAAAAATAGCACTTTTTCAATGAATTTAGCCTGAAAGTGTCTTATTTTACGTACAAAATGCTATGAAATTGTTAAAAATAGCACTTTTTCAATGAATTTAGCCTGAAAGTGTCTTATTTTACGTACAAAATGCTATGAAATTGTTAAAAATAGCACTTTTTCAATGAATTTAGCCTGAAAGTGTCTTATTTTACGTACAAAATGCTATGAAATTGTTAAAAATAGCACTTTTTCAATGAATTTAGCCTGAAAGTGTCTTATTTTACGTACAAAATGCTATGAAATTGTTAAAAATAGCACTTTTTCAATGAATTTAGCCTGAAAGTGTCTTATTTTACGTACAAAATGCTATGAAATTGTTAAAAATAGCACTTTTTCAATGAATTTAGCCTGAAAGTGTCTTATTTTACGTACAAAATGCTATGAAATTGTTAAAAATAGCACTTTTTCAATGAATTTAGCCTGAAAGTGTCTTATTTTACGTACAAAATGCTATGAAATTGTTAAAAATAGCACTTTTTCAATGAATTTAGCCTGAAAGTGTCTTATTTTACGTACAAAATGCTATGAAATTGTTAAAAATAGCACTTTTTCAATGAATTTAGCCTGAAAGTGTCTTATTTTACGTACAAAATGCTATGAAATTGTTAAAAATAGCACTTTTTCAATGAATTTAGCCTGAAAGTGTCTTATTTTACGTACAAAATGCTATGAAATTGTTAAAAATAGCACTTTTTCAATGAATTTAGCCTGAAAGTGTCTTATTTTACGTACAAAATGCTATGAAATTGTTAAAAATAGCACTTTTTCAATGAATTTAGCCTGAAAGTGTCTTATTTTACATACAAAATGCTATGAAATTGTTAAAAATAGCACTTTTTCAATGAATTTAGCCTGAAAGTGTCTTATTTTACGTACAAAATGCTATGAAATTGTTAAAAATAGCACTTTTTCAATGAATTTAGCCTGAAAGTGTCTTATTTTACGTACAAAATGCTATGAAATTGTTAAAAATAGCACTTTTTCAATGAATTTAGCCTGAAAGTGTCTTATTTTACGTACAAAATGCTATGAAATTGTTAAAAATAGCACTTTTTCAATGAATTTAGCCTGAAAGTGTCTTATTTACGTACAAAATGCTATGAAATTGTTAAAAATAGCACTTTTTCAATGAATTTAGCCTGAAAGTGTCTTATTTTACGTACAAAATGCTATGAAATTGTTAAAAATAGCACTTTTTCAATGAATTTAGCCTGAAAGTGTCTTATTTTACATACAAAATGCTATGAAATTGTTAAAAATAGCACTTTTTCAATGAATTTAGCCTGAAAGTGTCTTATTTTACGTACAAAATGCTATGAAATTGTTAAAAATAGCACTTTTTCAATGAATTTAGCCTGAAAGTGTCTTATTTTACGTACAAAATGCTATGAAATTGTTAAAAATAGCACTTTTTCAATGAATTTAGCCTGAAAGTGTCTTATTTTACGTACAAAATGCTATGAAATTGTTAAAAATAGCACTTTTTCAATGAATTTAGCCTGAAAGTGTCTTATTTTACGTACAAAATGCTATGAAATTGTTAAAAATAGCACTTTTTCAATGAATTTAGCCTGAAAGTGTCTTATTTTACGTACAAAATGCTATGAAATTGTTAAAAATAGCACTTTTTCAATGAATTTAGCCTGAAAGTGTCTTATTTTACGTACAAAATGCTATGAAATTGTTAAAAATAGCACTTTTTCAATGAATTTAGCCTGAAAGTGTCTTATTTTACGTACAAAATGCTATGAAATTGTTAAAAATAGCACTTTTTCAATGAATTTAGCCTGAAAGTGTCTTATTTTACGTACAAAATGCTATGAAATTGTTAAAAATAGCACTTTTTCAATGAATTTAGCCTGAAAGTGTCTTATTTTACGTACAAAATGCTATGAAATTGTTAAAAATAGCACTTTTTCAATGAATTTAGCCTGAAAGTGTCTTATTTTACGTACAAAATGCTATGAAATTGTTAAAAAATAGCACTTTTTCAATGAATTTAGCCTGAAAGTGTCTTATTTTACGTACAAAATGCTATGAAATTGTTAAAAATAGCACTTTTTCAATGAATTTAGCCTGAAAGTGTCTTATTTTACGTACAAAATGCTATGAAATTGTTAAAAATAGCACTTTTTCAATGAATTTAGCCTGAAAGTGTCTTATTTTACGTACAAAATGCTATGAAATTGTTAAAAATAGCACTTTTTCAATGAATTTAGCCTGAAAGTGTCTTATTTTACGTACAAAATGCTATGAAATTGTTAAAAATAGCACTTTTTCAATGAATTTAGCCTGAAAGTGTCTTATTTTACGTACAAAATGCTATGAAATTGTTAAAAATAGCACTTTTTCAATGAATTTAGCCTGAAAGTGTCTTATTTTACGTACAAAATGCTATGAAATTGTTAAAAATAGCACTTTTTCAATGAATTTAGCCTGAAAGTGTCTTATTTTACGTACAAAATGCTATGAAATTGTTAAAAATAGCACTTTTTCAATGAATTTAGCCTGAAAGTGTCTTATTTTACGTACAAAATGCTATGAAATTGTTAAAAATAGCACTTTTTCAATGAATTTAGCCTGAAAGTGTCTTATTTTACGTACAAAATGCTATGAAATTGTTAAAAATAGCACTTTTTCAATGAATTTAGCCTGAAAGTGTCTTATTTTACGTACAAAATGCTATGAAATTGTTAAAAATAGCACTTTTTCAATGAATTTAGCCTGAAAGTGTCTTATTTTACGTACAAAATGCTATGAAATTGTTAAAAAATAGCACTTTTTCAATGAATTTAGCCTGAAAGTGTCTTATTTTACGTACAAAATGCTATGAAATTGTTAAAAATAGCACTTTTTCAATGAATTTAGCCTGAAAGTGTCTTATTTTACGTACAAAATGCTATGAAATTGTTAAAAATAGCACTTTTTCAATGAATTTAGCCTGAAAGTGTCTTATTTTACGTACAAAATGCTATGAAATTGTTAAAAATAGCACTTTTTCAATGAATTTAGCCTGAAAGTGTCTTATTTTACGTACAAAATGCTATGAAATTGTTAAAAATAGCACTTTTTCAATGAATTTAGCCTGAAAGTGTCTTATTTTACATACAAAATGCTATGAAATTGTTAAAAATAGCACTTTTTCAATGAATTTAGCCTGAAAGTGTCTTATTTTACGTACAAAATGCTATGAAATTGTTAAAAATAGCACTTTTTCAATGAATTTAGCCTGAAAGTGTCTTATTTTACGTACAAAATGCTATGAAATTGTTAAAAATAGCACTTTTTCAATGAATTTAGCCTGAAAGTGTCTTATTTTACGTACAAAATGCTATGAAATTGTTAAAAATAGCACTTTTTCAATGAATTTAGCCTGAAAGTGTCTTATTTTACGTACAAAATGCTATGAAATTGTTAAAAATAGCACTTTTTCAATGAATTTAGCCTGAAAGTGTCTTATTTTACGTACAAAATGCTATGAAATTGTTAAAAATAGCACTTTTTCAATGAATTTAGCCTGAAAGTGTCTTATTTTACGTACAAAATGCTATGAAATTGTTAAAAATAGCACTTTTTCAATGAATTTAGCCTGAAAGTGTCTTATTTTACGTACAAAATGCTATGAAATTGTTAAAAATAGCACTTTTTCAATGAATTTAGCCTGAAAGTGTCTTATTTTACGTACAAAATGCTATGAAATTGTTAAAAATAGCACTTTTTCAATGAATTTAGCCTGAAAGTGTCTTATTTTACGTACAAAATGCTATGAAATTGTTAAAAATAGCACTTTTTCAATGAATTTAGCCTGAAAGTGTCTTATTTTACGTACAAAATGCTATGAAATTGTTAAAAATAGCACTTTTTCAATGAATTAGCCTGAAAGTGTCTTATTTTACGTACAAAATGCTATGAAATTGTTAAAAATAGCACTTTTTCAATGAATTTAGCCTGAAAGTGTCTTATTTTACGTACAAAATGCTATGAAATTGTTAAAAATAGCACTTTTTCAATGAATTTAGCCTGAAAGTGTCTTATTTTACGTACAAAATGCTATGAAATTGTTAAAAATAGCACTTTTTCAATGAATTTAGCCTGAAAGTGTCTTATTTTACGTACAAAATGCTATGAAATTGTTAAAAATAGCACTTTTTCAATGAATTTAGCCTGAAAGTGTCTTATTTTACATACAAAATGCTATGAAATTGTTAAAAATAGCACTTTTTCAATGAATTTAGCCTGAAAGTGTCTTATTTTACGTACAAAATGCTATGAAATTGTTAAAAATAGCACTTTTTCAATGAATTTAGCCTGAAAGTGTCTTATTTTACGTACAAAATGCTATGAAATTGTTAAAAATAGCACTTTTTCAATGAATTTAGCCTGAAAGTGTCTTATTTTACGTACAAAATGCTATGAAATTGTTAAAAATAGCACTTTTTCAATGAATTTAGCCTGAAAGTGTCTTATTTTACGTACAAAATGCTATGAAATTGTTAAAAATAGCACTTTTTCAATGAATTTAGCCTGAAAGTGTCTTATTTTACGTACAAAATGCTATGAAATTGTTAAAAATAGCACTTTTTCAATGAATTTAGCCTGAAAGTGTCTTATTTTACGTACAAAATGCTATGAAATTGTTAAAAATAGCACTTTTTCAATGAATTTAGCCTGAAAGTGTCTTATTTTACGTACAAAATGCTATGAAATTGTTAAAAATAGCACTTTTTCAATGAATTTAGCCTGAAAGTGTCTTATTTTACGTACAAAATGCTATGAAATTGTTAAAAATAGCACTTTTTCAATGAATTTAGCCTGAAAGTGTCTTATTTTACGTACAAAATGCTATGAAATTGTTAAAAATAGCACTTTTTCAATGAATTTAGCCTGAAAGTGTCTTATTTTACGTACAAAATGCTATGAAATTGTTAAAAATAGCACTTTTTCAATGAATTTAGCCTGAAAGTGTCTTATTTTACGTACAAAATGCTATGAAATTGTTAAAAATAGCACTTTTTCAATGAATTTAGCCTGAAAGTGTCTTATTTTACGTACAAAATGCTATGAAATTGTTAAAAATAGCACTTTTTCAATGAATTTAGCCTGAAAGTGTCTTATTTTACGTACAAAATGCTATGAAATTGTTAAAAATAGCACTTTTCAATGAATTTAGCCTGAAAGTGTCTTATTTTACGTACAAAATGCTATGAAATTGTTAAAAATAGCACTTTTTCAATGAATTTAGCCTGAAAGTGTCTTATTTTACGTACAAAATGCTATGAAATTGTTAAAAATAGCACTTTTTCAATGAATTTAGCCTGAAAGTGTCTTATTTTACGTACAAAATGCTATGAAATTGTTAAAAATAGCACTTTTTCAATGAATTTAGCCTGAAAGTGTCTTATTTTACGTACAAAATGCTATGAAATTGTTAAAAATAGCACTTTTTCAATGAATTTAGCCTGAAAGTGTCTTATTTTACGTACAAAATGCTATGAAATTGTTAAAAATAGCACTTTTTCAATGAATTTAGCCTGAAAGTGTCTTATTTTACGTACAAAATGCTATGAAATTGTTAAAAATAGCACTTTTTCAATGAATTTAGCCTGAAAGTGTCTTATTTTACGTACAAAATGCTATGAAATTGTTAAAAATAGCACTTTTTCAATGAATTTAGCCTGAAAGTGTCTTATTTTACGTACAAAATGCTATGAAATTGTTAAAAATAGCACTTTTTCAATGAATTTAGCCTGAAAGTGTCTTATTTTACGTACAAAATGCTATGAAATTGTTAAAAATAGCACTTTTTCAATGAATTTAGCCTGAAAGTGTCTTATTTTACGTACAAAATGCTATGAAATTGTTAAAAATAGCACTTTTTCAATGAATTTAGCCTGAAAGTGTCTTATTTTACGTACAAAATGCTATGAAATTGTTAAAAATAGCACTTTTTCAATGAATTTAGCCTGAAAGTGTCTTATTTTACGTACAAAATGCTATGAAATTGTTAAAAATAGCACTTTTTCAATGAATTTAGCCTGAAAGTGTCTTATTTTACGTACAAAATGCTATGAAATTGTTAAAAATAGCACTTTTTCAATGAATTTAGCCTGAAAGTGTCTTATTTTACGTACAAAATGCTATGAAATTGTTAAAAATAGCACTTTTTCAATGAATTTAGCCTGAAAGTGTCTTATTTTACGTACAAAATGCTATGAAATTGTTAAAAATAGCACTTTTTCAATGAATTTAGCCTGAAAGTGTCTTATTTTACGTACAAAATGCTATGAAATTGTTAAAAATAGCACTTTTTCAATGAATTTAGCCTGAAAGTGTCTTATTTTACGTACAAAATGCTATGAAATTGTTAAAAATAGCACTTTTTCAATGAATTTAGCCTGAAAGTGTCTTATTTTACGTACAAAATGCTATGAAATTGTTAAAAATAGCACTTTTTCAATGAATTTAGCCTGAAAGTGTCTTATTTTACGTACAAAATGCTATGAAATTGTTAAAAATAGCACTTTTTCAATGAATTTAGCCTGAAAGTGTCTTATTTTACGTACAAAATGCTATGAAATTGTTAAAAATAGCACTTTTTCAATGAATTTAGCCTGAAAGTGTCTTATTTTACGTACAAAATGCTATGAAATTGTTAAAAATAGCACTTTTTCAATGAATTTAGCCTGAAAGTGTCTTATTTTACGTACAAAATGCTATGAAATTGTTAAAAATAGCACTTTTTCAATGAATTTAGCCTGAAAGTGTCTTATTTTACGTACAAAATGCTATGAAATTGTTAAAAATAGCACTTTTTCAATGAATTTAGCCTGAAAGTGTCTTATTTTACGTACAAAATGCTATGAAATTGTTAAAAATAGCACTTTTTCAATGAATTTAGCCTGAAAGTGTCTTATTTTACGTACAAAATGCTATGAAATTGTTAAAAATAGCACTTTTTCAATGAATTTAGCCTGAAAGTGTCTTATTTTACGTACAAAATGCTATGAAATTGTTAAAAATAGCACTTTTTCAATGAATTTAGCCTGAAAGTGTCTTATTTTACGTACAAAATGCTATGAAATTGTTAAAAATAGCACTTTTTCAATGAATTTAGCCTGAAAGTGTCTTATTTTACGTACAAAATGCTATGAAATTGTTAAAAATAGCACTTTTTCAATGAATTTAGCCTGAAAGTGTCTTATTTTACGTACAAAATGCTATGAAATTGTTAAAAATAGCACTTTTTCAATGAATTTAGCCTGAAAGTGTCTTATTTTACGTACAAAATGCTATGAAATTGTTAAAAATAGCACTTTTTCAATGAATTTAGCCTGAAAGTGTCTTATTTTACGTACAAAATGCTATGAAATTGTTAAAAATAGCACTTTTTCAATGAATTTAGCCTGAAAGTGTCTTATTTTACGTACAAAATGCTATGAAATTGTTAAAAATAGCACTTTTTCAATGAATTTAGCCTGAAAGTGTCTTATTTTACGTACAAAATGCTATGAAATTGTTAAAAATAGCACTTTTTCAATGAATTTAGCCTGAAAGTGTCTTATTTTACGTACAAAATGCTATGAAATTGTTAAAAATAGCACTTTTTCAATGAATTTAGCCTGAAAGTGTCTTATTTTACGTACAAAATGCTATGAAATTGTTAAAAATAGCACTTTTTCAATGAATTTAGCCTGAAAGTGTCTTATTTTACGTACAAAATGCTATGAAATTGTTAAAAATAGCACTTTTTCAATGAATTTAGCCTGAAAGTGTCTTATTTTACGTACAAAATGCTATGAAATTGTTAAAAATAGCACTTTTTCAATGAATTTAGCCTGAAAGTGTCTTATTTTACGTACAAAATGCTATGAAATTGTTAAAAATAGCACTTTTTCAATGAATTTAGCCTGAAAGTGTCTTATTTTACGTACAAAATGCTATGAAATTGTTAAAAATAGCACTTTTTCAATGAATTTAGCCTGAAAGTGTCTTATTTTACGTACAAAATGCTATGAAATTGTTAAAAATAGCACTTTTTCAATGAATTTAGCCTGAAAGTGTCTTATTTTACGTACAAAATGCTATGAAATTGTTAAAAATAGCACTTTTTCAATGAATTTAGCCTGAAAGTGTCTTATTTTACGTACAAAATGCTATGAAATTGTTAAAAATAGCACTTTTTCAATGAATTTAGCCTGAAAGTGTCTTATTTTACGTACAAAATGCTATGAAATTGTTAAAAATAGCACTTTTTCAATGAATTTAGCCTGAAAGTGTCTTATTTTACGTACAAAATGCTATGAAATTGTTAAAAATAGCACTTTTTCAATGAATTTAGCCTGAAAGTGTCTTATTTTACGTACAAAATGCTATGAAATTGTTAAAAATAGCACTTTTTCAATGAATTTAGCCTGAAAGTGTCTTATTTTACGTACAAAATGCTATGAAATTGTTAAAAATAGCACTTTTTCAATGAATTTAGCCTGAAAGTGTCTTATTTTACGTACAAAATGCTATGAAATTGTTAAAAATAGCACTTTTTCAATGAATTTAGCCTGAAAGTGTCTTATTTTACGTACAAAATGCTATGAAATTGTTAAAAATAGCACTTTTTCAATGAATTTAGCCTGAAAGTGTCTTATTTTACGTACAAAATGCTATGAAATTGTTAAAAATAGCACTTTTTCAATGAATTTAGCCTGAAAGTGTCTTATTTTACGTACAAAATGCTATGAAATTGTTAAAAATAGCACTTTTTCAATGAATTTAGCCTGAAAGTGTCTTATTTTACGTACAAAATGCTATGAAATTGTTAAAAATAGCACTTTTTCAATGAATTTAGCCTGAAAGTGTCTTATTTTACGTACAAAATGCTATGAAATTGTTAAAAATAGCACTTTTTCAATGAATTTAGCCTGAAAGTGTCTTATTTTACGTACAAAATGCTATGAAATTGTTAAAAATAGCACTTTTTCAATGAATTTAGCCTGAAAGTGTCTTATTTTACGTACAAAATGCTATGAAATTGTTAAAAATAGCACTTTTTCAATGAATTTAGCCTGAAAGTGTCTTATTTTACGTACAAAATGCTATGAAATTGTTAAAAATAGCACTTTTTCAATGAATTTAGCCTGAAAGTGTCTTATTTTACGTACAAAATGCTATGAAATTGTTAAAAATAGCACTTTTTCAATGAATTTAGCCTGAAAGTGTCTTATTTTACGTACAAAATGCTATGAAATTGTTAAAAATAGCACTTTTTCAATGAATTTAGCCTGAAAGTGTCTTATTTTACGTACAAAATGCTATGAAATTGTTAAAAATAGCACTTTTTCAATGAATTTAGCCTGAAAGTGTCTTATTTTACGTACAAAATGCTATGAAATTGTTAAAAATAGCACTTTTTCAATGAATTTAGCCTGAAAGTGTCTTATTTTACGTACAAAATGCTATGAAATTGTTAAAAATAGCACTTTTTCAATGAATTTAGCCTGAAAGTGTCTTATTTTACGTACAAAATGCTATGAAATTGTTAAAAATAGCACTTTTTCAATGAATTTAGCCTGAAAGTGTCTTATTTTACGTACAAAATGCTATGAAATTGTTAAAAATAGCACTTTTTCAATGAATTTAGCCTGAAAGTGTCTTATTTTACGTACAAAATGCTATGAAATTGTTAAAAATAGCACTTTTTCAATGAATTTAGCCTGAAAGTGTCTTATTTTACGTACAAAATGCTATGAAATTGTTAAAAATAGCACTTTTTCAATGAATTTAGCCTGAAAGTGTCTTATTTTACGTACAAAATGCTATGAAATTGTTAAAAATAGCACTTTTTCAATGAATTTAGCCTGAAAGTGTCTTATTTTACGTACAAAATGCTATGAAATTGTTAAAAATAGCACTTTTTCAATGAATTTAGCCTGAAAGTGTCTTATTTTACATACAAAATGCTATGAAATTGTTAAAAATAGCACTTTTTCAATGAATTTAGCCTGAAAGTGTCTTATTTTACGTACAAAATGCTATGAAATTGTTAAAAATAGCACTTTTTCAATGAATTTAGCCTGAAAGTGTCTTATTTTACGTACAAAATGCTATGAAATTGTTAAAAATAGCACTTTTTCAATGAATTTAGCCTGAAAGTGTCTTATTTTACATACAAAATGCTATGAAATTGTTAAAAATAGCACTTTTTCAATGAATTTAGCCTGAAAGTGTCTTATTTTACGTACAAAATGCTATGAAATTGTTAAAAATAGCACTTTTTCAATGAATTTAGCCTGAAAGTGTCTTATTTTACGTACAAAATGCTATGAAATTGTTAAAAATAGCACTTTTTCAATGAATTTAGCCTGAAAGTGTCTTATTTTACGTACAAAATGCTATGAATTGTTAAAAATAGCACTTTTTCAATGAATTTAGCCTGAAAGTGTCTTATTTTACGTACAAAATGCTATGAAATTGTTAAAAATAGCACTTTTTCAATGAATTTAGCCTGAAAGTGTCTTATTTTACGTACAAAATGCTATGAAATTGTTAAAAATAGCACTTTTTCAATGAATTTAGCCTGAAAGTGTCTTATTTTACGTACAAAATGCTATGAAATTGTTAAAAATAGCACTTTTTCAATGAATTTAGCCTGAAAGTGTCTTATTTTACGTACAAATGCTATGAAATTGTTAAAAATAGCACTTTTTCAATGAATTTAGCCTGAAAGTGTCTTATTTTACGTACAAAATGCTATGAAATTGTTAAAAATAGCACTTTTTCAATGAATTTAGCCTGAAAGTGTCTTATTTTACGTACAAAATGCTATGAAATTGTTAAAAATAGCACTTTTTCAATGAATTTAGCCTGAAAGTGTCTTATTTTACGTACAAAATGCTATGAAATTGTTAAAAATAGCACTTTTTCAATGAATTTAGCCTGAAAGTGTCTTATTTTACGTACAAAATGCTATGAAATTGTTAAAAATAGCACTTTTTCAATGAATTTAGCCTGAAAGTGTCTTATTTTACGTACAAAATGCTATGAAATTGTTAAAAATAGCACTTTTTCAATGAATTTAGCCTGAAAGTGTCTTATTTTACATACAAAATGCTATGAAATTGTTAAAAATAGCACTTTTTCAATGAATTTAGCCTGAAAGTGTCTTATTTTACGTACAAAATGCTATGAAATTGTTAAAAATAGCACTTTTTCAATGAATTTAGCCTGAAAGTGTCTTATTTTACGTACAAAATGCTATGAAATTGTTAAAAATAGCACTTTTTCAATGAATTTAGCCTGAAAGTGTCTTATTTTACGTACAAAATGCTATGAAATTGTTAAAAATAGCACTTTTTCAATGAATTTAGCCTGAAAGTGTCTTATTTTACGTACAAAATGCTATGAAATTGTTAAAAATAGCACTTTTTCAATGAATTTAGCCTGAAAGTGTCTTATTTTACGTACAAAATGCTATGAAATTGTTAAAAATAGCACTTTTTCAATGAATTTAGCCTGAAAGTGTCTTATTTTACGTACAAAATGCTATGAAATTGTTAAAAATAGCACTTTTTCAATGAATTTAGCCTGAAAGTGTCTTATTTTACATACAAAATGCTATGAAATTGTTAAAAATAGCACTTTTTCAATGAATTTAGCCTGAAAGTGTCTTATTTTACGTACAAAATGCTATGAAATTGTTAAAATAGCACTTTTTCAATGAATTTAGCCTGAAAGTGTCTTATTTTACGTACAAAATGCTATGAAATTGTTAAAAATAGCACTTTTTCAATGAATTTAGCCTGAAAGTGTCTTATTTTACGTACAAAATGCTATGAAATTGTTAAAAATAGCACTTTTTCAATGAATTTAGCCTGAAAGTGTCTTATTTTACGTACAAAATGCTATGAAATTGTTAAAAATAGCACTTTTTCAATGAATTTAGCCTGAAAGTGTCTTATTTTACGTACAAAATGCTATGAAATTGTTAAAAATAGCACTTTTTCAATGAATTTAGCCTGAAAGTGTCTTATTTTACGTACAAAATGCTATGAAATTGTTAAAAATAGCACTTTTTCAATGAATTTAGCCTGAAAGTGTCTTATTTTACGTACAAAATGCTATGAAATTGTTAAAAATAGCACTTTTTCAATGAATTTAGCCTGAAAGTGTCTTATTTTACGTACAAAATGCTATGAAATTGTTAAAAAATAGCACTTTTTCAATGAATTTAGCCTGAAAGTGTCTTATTTTACGTACAAAATGCTATGAAATTGTTAAAAATAGCACTTTTTCAATGAATTTAGCCTGAAAGTGTCTTATTTTACATACAAAATGCTATGAAATTGTTAAAAATAGCACTTTTTCAATGAATTTAGCCTGAAAGTGTCTTATTTTACGTACAAATGCTATGAAATTGTTAAAAATAGCACTTTTTCAATGAATTTAGCCTGAAAGTGTCTTATTTTACGTACAAAATGCTATGAAATTGTTAAAAATAGCACTTTTTCAATGAATTTAGCCTGAAAGTGTCTTATTTTACGTACAAAATGCTATGAAATTGTTAAAAATAGCACTTTTTCAATGAATTTAGCCTGAAAGTGTCTTATTTTACGTACAAAATGCTATGAAATTGTTAAAAATAGCACTTTTTCAATGAATTTAGCCTGAAAGTGTCTTATTTTACGTACAAAATGCTATGAAATTGTTAAAAATAGCACTTTTTCAATGAATTTAGCCTGAAAGTGTCTTATTTTACGTACAAAATGCTATGAAATTGTTAAAAATAGCACTTTTTCAATGAATTTAGCCTGAAAGTGTCTTATTTTACGTACAAAATGCTATGAAATTGTTAAAAATAGCACTTTTTCAATGAATTTAGCCTGAAAGTGTCTTATTTTACGTACAAAATGCTATGAAATTGTTAAAAATAGCACTTTTTCAATGAATTTAGCCTGAAAGTGTCTTATTTTACGTACAAAATGCTATGGAATTGTTAAAAATAGCACTTTTTCAATGAATTTAGCCTGAAAGTGTCTTATTTTACGTACAAAATGCTATGAAATTGTTAAAAATAGCACTTTTTCAATGAATTTAGCCTGAAAGTGTCTTATTTTACGTACAAAATGCTATGAAATTGTTAAAAATAGCACTTTTTCAATGAATTTAGCCTGAAAGTGTCTTATTTTACGTACAAAATGCTATGAAATTGTTAAAAATAGCACTTTTTCAATGAATTTAGCCTGAAAGTGTCTTATTTTACGTACAAAATGCTATGAAATTGTTAAAAATAGCACTTTTTCAATGAATTTAGCCTGAAAGTGTCTTATTTTACGTACAAAATGCTATGAAATTGTTAAAAATAGCACTTTTTCAATGAATTTAGCCTGAAAGTGTCTTATTTTACGTACAAAATGCTATGAAATTGTTAAAAATAGCACTTTTTCAATGAATTTAGCCTGAAAGTGTCTTATTTTACGTACAAAATGCTATGAAATTGTTAAAAATAGCACTTTTTCAATGAATTTAGCCTGAAAGTGTCTTATTTTACGTACAAAATGCTATGAAATTGTTAAAAATAGCACTTTTTCAATGAATTTAGCCTGAAAGTGTCTTATTTTACGTACAAAATGCTATGAAATTGTTAAAAATAGCACTTTTTCAATGAATTTAGCCTGAAAGTGTCTTATTTTACGTACAAAATGCTATGAAATTGTTAAAAATAGCACTTTTTCAATGAATTTAGCCTGAAAGTGTCTTATTTTACGTACAAAATGCTATGAAATTGTTAAAAATAGCACTTTTTCAATGAATTTAGCCTGAAAGTGTCTTATTTTACGTACAAAATGCTATGAAATTGTTAAAAATAGCACTTTTTCAATGAATTTAGCCTGAAAGTGTCTTATTTTACGTACAAAATGCTATGAAATTGTTAAAAATAGCACTTTTTCAATGAATTTAGCCTGAAAGTGTCTTATTTTACGTACAAAATGCTATGAAATTGTTAAAAAATAGCACTTTTTCAATGAATTTAGCCTGAAAGTGTCTTATTTTACGTACAAAATGCTATGAAATTGTTAAAAATAGCACTTTTTCAATGAATTTAGCCTGAAAGTGTCTTATTTTACGTACAAAATGCTATGAAATTGTTAAAAATAGCACTTTTTCAATGAATTTAGCCTGAAAGTGTCTTATTTTACGTACAAAATGCTATGAAATTGTTAAAAATAGCACTTTTTCAATGAATTTAGCCTGAAAGTGTCTTATTTTACGTACAAAATGCTATGAAATTGTTAAAAATAGCACTTTTTCAATGAATTTAGCCTGAAAGTGTCTTATTTTACGTACAAAATGCTATGAAATTGTTAAAAATAGCACTTTTTCAATGAATTTAGCCTGAAAGTGTCTTATTTTACGTACAAAATGCTATGAAATTGTTAAAAATAGCACTTTTTCAATGAATTTAGCCTGAAAGTGTCTTATTTTACGTACAAAATGCTATGAAATTGTTAAAAATAGCACTTTTTCAATGAATTTAGCCTGAAAGTGTCTTATTTTACGTACAAAATGCTATGAAATTGTTAAAAATAGCACTTTTTCAATGAATTTAGCCTGAAAGTGTCTTATTTTACGTACAAAATGCTATGAAATTGTTAAAAAATAGCACTTTTTCAATGAATTTAGCCTGAAAGTGTCTTATTTTACATACAAAATGCTATGAATTGTTAAAAATAGCACTTTTTCAATGAATTTAGCCTGAAAGTGTCTTATTTTACATACAAAATGCTATTGAAATTGTTAAAAATAGCACTTTTTCAATGAATTTAGCCTGAAAGTGTCTTATTTTACGTACAAAATGCTATGAAATTGTTAAAAATAGCACTTTTTCAATGAATTTAGCCTGAAAGTGTCTTATTTTACATACAAAATGCTATGAAATTGTTAAAAAATAGCACTTTTTCAATGAATTTAGCCTGAAAGTGTCTTATTTTACGTACAAAATGCTATGAAATTGTTAAAAATAGCACTTTTTCAATGAATTTAGCCTGAAAGTGTCTTATTTTACGTACAAAATGCTATGAAATTGTTAAAAATAGCACTTTTTCAATGAATTTAGCCTGAAAGTGTCTTATTTTACGTACAAAATGCTATGAAATTGTTAAAAATAGCACTTTTTCAATGAATTTAGCCTGAAAGTGTCTTATTTTACATACAAAATGCTATGAAATTGTTAAAAATAGCACTTTTTCAATGAATTTAGCCTGAAAGTGTCTTATTTTACGTACAAAATGCTATGAAATTGTTAAAAATAGCACTTTTTCAATGAATTTAGCCTGAAAGTGTCTTATTTTACGTACAAAATGCTATGAAATTGTTAAAAATAGCACTTTTTCAATGAATTTAGCCTGAAAGTGTCTTATTTTACGTACAAAATGCTATGAAATTGTTAAAAATAGCACTTTTTCAATGAATTTAGCCTGAAAGTGTCTTATTTTACGTACAAAATGCTATGAAATTGTTAAAAATAGCACTTTTTCAATGAATTTAGCCTGAAAGTGTCTTATTTTACGTACAAAATGCTATGAAATTGTTAAAAATAGCACTTTTTCAATGAATTTAGCCTGAAAGTGTCTTATTTTACGTACAAAATGCTATGAAATTGTTAAAAATAGCACTTTTTCAATGAATTTAGCCTGAAAGTGTCTTATTTTACGTACAAAATGCTATGAAATTGTTAAAAATAGCACTTTTTCAATGAATTTAGCCTGAAAGTGTCTTATTTTACGTACAAAATGCTATGAAATTGTTAAAAATAGCACTTTTTCAATGAATTTAGCCTGAAAGTGTCTTATTTTACGTACAAAATGCTATGAAATTGTTAAAAATAGCACTTTTTCAATGAATTTAGCCTGAAAGTGTCTTATTTTACGTACAAAATGCTATGAAATTGTTAAAAATAGCACTTTTTCAATGAATTTAGCCTGAAAGTGTCTTATTTTACGTACAAAATGCTATGAAATTGTTAAAAATAGCACTTTTTCAATGAATTTAGCCTGAAAGTGTCTTATTTTACGTACAAAATGCTATGAAATTGTTAAAAATAGCACTTTTTCAATGAATTTAGCCTGAAAGTGTCTTATTTTACGTACAAAATGCTATGAAATTGTTAAAAATAGCACTTTTTCAATGAATTTAGCCTGAAAGTGTCTTATTTTACGTACAAAATGCTATGAAATTGTTAAAAATAGCACTTTTTCAATGAATTTAGCCTGAAAGTGTCTTATTTTACGTACAAAATGCTATGAAATTGTTAAAAATAGCACTTTTTCAATGAATTTAGCCTGAAAGTGTCTTATTTTACGTACAAAATGCTATGAAATTGTTAAAAATAGCACTTTTTCAATGAATTTAGCCTGAAAGTGTCTTATTTTACGTACAAAATGCTATGAAATTGTTAAAAATAGCACTTTTTCAATGAATTTAGCCTGAAAGTGTCTTATTTTACGTACAAAATGCTATGAAATTGTTAAAAATAGCACTTTTTCAATGAATTTAGCCTGAAAGTGTCTTATTTTACGTACAAAATGCTATGAAATTGTTAAAAATAGCACTTTTTCAATGAATTTAGCCTGAAAGTGTCTTATTTTACGTACAAAATGCTATGAAATTGTTAAAAATAGCACTTTTTCAATGAATTTAGCCTGAAAGTGTCTTATTTTACGTACAAAATGCTATGAAATTGTTAAAAATAGCACTTTTTCAATGAATTTAGCCTGAAAGTGTCTTATTTTACGTACAAAATGCTATGAAATTGTTAAAAATAGCACTTTTTCAATGAATTTAGCCTGAAAGTGTCTTATTTTACGTACAAAATGCTATGAAATTGTTAAAAATAGCACTTTTTCAATGAATTTAGCCTGAAAGTGTCTTATTTTACGTACAAAATGCTATGAAATTGTTAAAAATAGCACTTTTTCAATGAATTTAGCCTGAAAGTGTCTTATTTTACGTACAAAATGCTATGAAATTGTTAAAAATAGCACTTTTTCAATGAATTTAGCCTGAAAGTGTCTTATTTTACGTACAAAATGCTATGAAATTGTTAAAAATAGCACTTTTTCAATGAATTTAGCCTGAAAGTGTCTTATTTTACGTACAAAATGCTATGAAATTGTTAAAAATAGCACTTTTTCAATGAATTTAGCCTGAAAGTGTCTTATTTTACGTACAAAATGCTATGAAATTGTTAAAAATAGCACTTTTTCAATGAATTTAGCCTGAAAGTGTCTTATTTTACGTACAAAATGCTATGAAATTGTTAAAAATAGCACTTTTTCAATGAATTTAGCCTGAAAGTGTCTTATTTTACGTACAAAATGCTATGAAATTGTTAAAAATAGCACTTTTTCAATGAATTTAGCCTGAAAGTGTCTTATTTTACGTACAAAATGCTATGAAATTGTTAAAAATAGCACTTTTTCAATGAATTTAGCCTGAAAGTGTCTTATTTTACGTACAAAATGCTATGAAATTGTTAAAAATAGCACTTTTTCAATGAATTTAGCCTGAAAGTGTCTTATTTTACGTACAAAATGCTATGAAATTGTTAAAAATAGCACTTTTTCAATGAATTTAGCCTGAAAGTGTCTTATTTTACGTACAAAATGCTATGAAATTGTTAAAAATAGCACTTTTTCAATGAATTTAGCCTGAAAGTGTCTTATTTTACGTACAAAATGCTATGAAATTGTTAAAAATAGCACTTTTTCAATGAATTTAGCCTGAAAGTGTCTTATTTTACGTACAAAATGCTATGAAATTGTTAAAAATAGCACTTTTTCAATGAATTTAGCCTGAAAGTGTCTTATTTTACGTACAAAATGCTATGAAATTGTTAAAAATAGCACTTTTTCAATGAATTTAGCCTGAAAGTGTCTTATTTTACGTACAAAATGCTATGAAATTGTTAAAAATAGCACTTTTTCAATGAATTTAGCCTGAAAGTGTCTTATTTTACGTACAAAATGCTATGAAATTGTTAAAAATAGCACTTTTTCAATGAATTTAGCCTGAAAGTGTCTTATTTTACGTACAAAATGCTATGAAATTGTTAAAAATAGCACTTTTTCAATGAATTTAGCCTGAAAGTGTCTTATTTTACGTACAAAATGCTATGAAATTGTTAAAAATAGCACTTTTTCAATGAATTTAGCCTGAAAGTGTCTTATTTTACGTACAAAATGCTATGAAATTGTTAAAAATAGCACTTTTTCAATGAATTTAGCCTGAAAGTGTCTTATTTTACGTACAAAATGCTATGAAATTGTTAAAAATAGCACTTTTTCAATGAATTTAGCCTGAAAGTGTCTTATTTTACGTACAAAATGCTATGAAATTGTTAAAAATAGCACTTTTTCAATGAATTTAGCCTGAAAGTGTCTTATTTTACGTACAAAATGCTATGAAATTGTTAAAAATAGCACTTTTTCAATGAATTTAGCCTGAAAGTGTCTTATTTTACGTACAAAATGCTATGAAATTGTTAAAAATAGCACTTTTTCAATGAATTTAGCCTGAAAGTGTCTTATTTTACGTACAAAATGCTATGAAATTGTTAAAAATAGCACTTTTTCAATGAATTTAGCCTGAAAGTGTCTTATTTTACGTACAAAATGCTATGAAATTGTTAAAAATAGCACTTTTTCAATGAATTTAGCCTGAAAGTGTCTTATTTTACGTACAAAATGCTATGAAATTGTTAAAAATAGCACTTTTTCAATGAATTTAGCCTGAAAGTGTCTTATTTTACGTACAAAATGCTATGAAATTGTTAAAAATAGCACTTTTTCAATGAATTTAGCCTGAAAGTGTCTTATTTTACGTACAAAATGCTATGAAATTGTTAAAAATAGCACTTTTTCAATGAATTTAGCCTGAAAGTGTCTTATTTTACGTACAAAATGCTATGAAATTGTTAAAAATAGCACTTTTTCAATGAATTTAGCCTGAAAGTGTCTTATTTTACGTACAAAATGCTATGAAATTGTTAAAAATAGCACTTTTTCAATGAATTTAGCCTGAAAGTGTCTTATTTTACGTACAAAATGCTATGAAATTGTTAAAAATAGCACTTTTTCAATGAATTTAGCCTGAAAGTGTCTTATTTTACGTACAAAATGCTATGAAATTGTTAAAAATAGCACTTTTTCAATGAATTTAGCCTGAAAGTGTCTTATTTTACGTACAAAATGCTATGAAATTGTTAAAAATAGCACTTTTTCAATGAATTTAGCCTGAAAGTGTCTTATTTTACGTACAAAATGCTATGAAATTGTTAAAAATAGCACTTTTTCAATGAATTTAGCCTGAAAGTGTCTTATTTTACGTACAAAATGCTATGAAATTGTTAAAAATAGCACTTTTTCAATGAATTTAGCCTGAAAGTGTCTTATTTTACGTACAAAATGCTATGAAATTGTTAAAAATAGCACTTTTTCAATGAATTTAGCCTGAAAGTGTCTTATTTTACGTACAAAATGCTATGAAATTGTTAAAAATAGCACTTTTTCAATGAATTTAGCCTGAAAGTGTCTTATTTTACGTACAAAATGCTATGAAATTGTTAAAAATAGCACTTTTTCAATGAATTTAGCCTGAAAGTGTCTTATTTTACGTACAAAATGCTATGAAATTGTTAAAAATAGCACTTTTTCAATGAATTTAGCCTGAAAGTGTCTTATTTTACGTACAAAATGCTATGAAATTGTTAAAAATAGCACTTTTTCAATGAATTTAGCCTGAAAGTGTCTTATTTTACGTACAAAATGCTATGAAATTGTTAAAAATAGCACTTTTTCAATGAATTTAGCCTGAAAGTGTCTTATTTTACGTACAAAATGCTATGAAATTGTTAAAAATAGCACTTTTTCAATGAATTTAGCCTGAAAGTGTCTTATTTTACGTACAAAATGCTATGAAATTGTTAAAAATAGCACTTTTTCAATGAATTTAGCCTGAAAGTGTCTTATTTTACGTACAAAATGCTATGAAATTGTTAAAAATAGCACTTTTTCAATGAATTTAGCCTGAAAGTGTCTTATTTTACGTACAAAATGCTATGAAATTGTTAAAAATAGCACTTTTTCAATGAATTTAGCCTGAAAGTGTCTTATTTTACGTACAAAATGCTATGAAATTGTTAAAAATAGCACTTTTTCAATGAATTTAGCCTGAAAGTGTCTTATTTTACGTACAAAATGCTATGAAATTGTTAAAAATAGCACTTTTTCAATGAATTTAGCCTGAAAGTGTCTTATTTTACGTACAAAATGCTATGAAATTGTTAAAAATAGCACTTTTTCAATGAATTTAGCCTGAAAGTGTCTTATTTTACGTACAAAATGCTATGAAATTGTTAAAAATAGCACTTTTTCAATGAATTTAGCCTGAAAGTGTCTTATTTTACGTACAAAATGCTATGAAATTGTTAAAAATAGCACTTTTTCAATGAATTTAGCCTGAAAGTGTCTTATTTTACGTACAAAATGCTATGAAATTGTTAAAAATAGCACTTTTTCAATGAATTTAGCCTGAAAGTGTCTTATTTTACGTACAAAATGCTATGAAATTGTTAAAAATAGCACTTTTTCAATGAATTTAGCCTGAAAGTGTCTTATTTTACGTACAAAATGCTATGAAATTGTTAAAAATAGCACTTTTTCAATGAATTTAGCCTGAAAGTGTCTTATTTTACGTACAAAATGCTATGAAATTGTTAAAAATAGCACTTTTTCAATGAATTTAGCCTGAAAGTGTCTTATTTTACGTACAAAATGCTATGAAATTGTTAAAAATAGCACTTTTTCAATGAATTTAGCCTGAAAGTGTCTTATTTTACGTACAAAATGCTATGAAATTGTTAAAAATAGCACTTTTTCAATGAATTTAGCCTGAAAGTGTCTTATTTTACGTACAAAATGCTATGAAATTGTTAAAAATAGCACTTTTTCAATGAATTTAGCCTGAAAGTGTCTTATTTTACGTACAAAATGCTATGAAATTGTTAAAAATAGCACTTTTTCAATGAATTTAGCCTGAAAGTGTCTTATTTTACGTACAAAATGCTATGAAATTGTTAAAAATAGCACTTTTTCAATGAATTTAGCCTGAAAGTGTCTTATTTTACGTACAAAATGCTATGAAATTGTTAAAAATAGCACTTTTTCAATGAATTTAGCCTGAAAGTGTCTTATTTTACGTACAAAATGCTATGAAATTGTTAAAAATAGCACTTTTTCAATGAATTTAGCCTGAAAGTGTCTTATTTTACGTACAAAATGCTATGAAATTGTTAAAAATAGCACTTTTTCAATGAATTTAGCCTGAAAGTGTCTTATTTTACGTACAAAATGCTATGAAATTGTTAAAAATAGCACTTTTTCAATGAATTTAGCCTGAAAGTGTCTTATTTTACGTACAAAATGCTATGAAATTGTTAAAAATAGCACTTTTTCAATGAATTTAGCCTGAAAGTGTCTTATTTTACGTACAAAATGCTATGAAATTGTTAAAAATAGCACTTTTTCAATGAATTTAGCCTGAAAGTGTCTTATTTTACGTACAAAATGCTATGAAATTGTTAAAAATAGCACTTTTTCAATGAATTTAGCCTGAAAGTGTCTTATTTTACGTACAAAATGCTATGAAATTGTTAAAAATAGCACTTTTTCAATGAATTTAGCCTGAAAGTGTCTTATTTTACGTACAAAATGCTATGAAATTGTTAAAAATAGCACTTTTTCAATGAATTTAGCCTGAAAGTGTCTTATTTTACGTACAAAATGCTATGAAATTGTTAAAAATAGCACTTTTTCAATGAATTTAGCCTGAAAGTGTCTTATTTTACGTACAAAATGCTATGAAATTGTTAAAAATAGCACTTTTTCAATGAATTTAGCCTGAAAGTGTCTTATTTTACGTACAAAATGCTATGAAATTGTTAAAAATAGCACTTTTTCAATGAATTTAGCCTGAAAGTGTCTTATTTTACGTACAAAATGCTATGAAATTGTTAAAAATAGCACTTTTTCAATGAATTTAGCCTGAAAGTGTCTTATTTTACGTACAAAATGCTATGAAATTGTTAAAAATAGCACTTTTTCAATGAATTTAGCCTGAAAGTGTCTTATTTTACGTACAAAATGCTATGAAATTGTTAAAAATAGCACTTTTTCAATGAATTTAGCCTGAAAGTGTCTTATTTTACGTACAAAATGCTATGAAATTGTTAAAAATAGCACTTTTTCAATGAATTTAGCCTGAAAGTGTCTTATTTTACGTACAAAATGCTATGAAATTGTTAAAAATAGCACTTTTTCAATGAATTTAGCCTGAAAGTGTCTTATTTTACGTACAAAATGCTATGAAATTGTTAAAAATAGCACTTTTTCAATGAATTTAGCCTGAAAGTGTCTTATTTTACGTACAAAATGCTATGAAATTGTTAAAAATAGCACTTTTTCAATGAATTTAGCCTGAAAGTGTCTTATTTTACGTACAAAATGCTATGAAATTGTTAAAAATAGCACTTTTTCAATGAATTTAGCCTGAAAGTGTCTTATTTTACGTACAAAATGCTATGAAATTGTTAAAAATAGCACTTTTTCAATGAATTTAGCCTGAAAGTGTCTTATTTTACGTACAAAATGCTATGAAATTGTTAAAAATAGCACTTTTTCAATGAATTTAGCCTGAAAGTGTCTTATTTTACGTACAAAATGCTATGAAATTGTTAAAAATAGCACTTTTTCAATGAATTTAGCCTGAAAGTGTCTTATTTTACGTACAAAATGCTATGAAATTGTTAAAAATAGCACTTTTTCAATGAATTTAGCCTGAAAGTGTCTTATTTTACGTACAAAATGCTATGAAATTGTTAAAAATAGCACTTTTTCAATGAATTTAGCCTGAAAGTGTCTTATTTTACGTACAAAATGCTATGAAATTGTTAAAAATAGCACTTTTTCAATGAATTTAGCCTGAAAGTGTCTTATTTTACGTACAAAATGCTATGAAATTGTTAAAAATAGCACTTTTTCAATGAATTTAGCCTGAAAGTGTCTTATTTTACGTACAAAATGCTATGAAATTGTTAAAAATAGCACTTTTTCAATGAATTTAGCCTGAAAGTGTCTTATTTTACGTACAAAATGCTATGAAATTGTTAAAAATAGCACTTTTTCAATGAATTTAGCCTGAAAGTGTCTTATTTTACGTACAAAATGCTATGAAATTGTTAAAAATAGCACTTTTTCAATGAATTTAGCCTGAAAGTGTCTTATTTTACGTACAAAATGCTATGAAATTGTTAAAAATAGCACTTTTTCAATGAATTTAGCCTGAAAGTGTCTTATTTTACGTACAAAATGCTATGAAATTGTTAAAAATAGCACTTTTTCAATGAATTTAGCCTGAAAGTGTCTTATTTTACGTACAAAATGCTATGAAATTGTTAAAAATAGCACTTTTTCAATGAATTTAGCCTGAAAGTGTCTTATTTTACGTACAAAATGCTATGAAATTGTTAAAAATAGCACTTTTTCAATGAATTTAGCCTGAAAGTGTCTTATTTTACGTACAAAATGCTATGAAATTGTTAAAAATAGCACTTTTTCAATGAATTTAGCCTGAAAGTGTCTTATTTTACGTACAAAATGCTATGAAATTGTTAAAAATAGCACTTTTTCAATGAATTTAGCCTGAAAGTGTCTTATTTTACGTACAAAATGCTATGAAATTGTTAAAAATAGCACTTTTTCAATGAATTTAGCCTGAAAGTGTCTTATTTTACGTACAAAATGCTATGAAATTGTTAAAAATAGCACTTTTTCAATGAATTTAGCCTGAAAGTGTCTTATTTTACGTACAAAATGCTATGAAATTGTTAAAAATAGCACTTTTTCAATGAATTTAGCCTGAAAGTGTCTTATTTTACGTACAAAATGCTATGAAATTGTTAAAAATAGCACTTTTTCAATGAATTTAGCCTGAAAGTGTCTTATTTTACGTACAAAATGCTATGAAATTGTTAAAAATAGCACTTTTTCAATGAATTTAGCCTGAAAGTGTCTTATTTTACGTACAAAATGCTATGAAATTGTTAAAAATAGCACTTTTTCAATGAATTTAGCCTGAAAGTGTCTTATTTTACGTACAAAATGCTATGAAATTGTTAAAAATAGCACTTTTTCAATGAATTTAGCCTGAAAGTGTCTTATTTTACGTACAAAATGCTATGAAATTGTTAAAAATAGCACTTTTTCAATGAATTTAGCCTGAAAGTGTCTTATTTTACGTACAAAATGCTATGAAATTGTTAAAAATAGCACTTTTTCAATGAATTTAGCCTGAAAGTGTCTTATTTTACGTACAAAATGCTATGAAATTGTTAAAAATAGCACTTTTTCAATGAATTTAGCCTGAAAGTGTCTTATTTTACGTACAAAATGCTATGAAATTGTTAAAAATAGCACTTTTTCAATGAATTTAGCCTGAAAGTGTCTTATTTTACGTACAAAATGCTATGAAATTGTTAAAAATAGCACTTTTTCAATGAATTTAGCCTGAAAGTGTCTTATTTTACGTACAAAATGCTATGAAATTGTTAAAAATAGCACTTTTTCAATGAATTTAGCCTGAAAGTGTCTTATTTTACGTACAAAATGCTATGAAATTGTTAAAAATAGCACTTTTTCAATGAATTTAGCCTGAAAGTGTCTTATTTTACGTACAAAATGCTATGAAATTGTTAAAAATAGCACTTTTTCAATGAATTTAGCCTGAAAGTGTCTTATTTTACGTACAAAATGCTATGAAATTGTTAAAAATAGCACTTTTTCAATGAATTTAGCCTGAAAGTGTCTTATTTTACGTACAAAATGCTATGAAATTGTTAAAAATAGCACTTTTTCAATGAATTTAGCCTGAAAGTGTCTTATTTTACGTACAAAATGCTATGAAATTGTTAAAAATAGCACTTTTTCAATGAATTTAGCCTGAAAGTGTCTTATTTTACGTACAAAATGCTATGAAATTGTTAAAAATAGCACTTTTTCAATGAATTTAGCCTGAAAGTGTCTTATTTTACGTACAAAATGCTATGAAATTGTTAAAAATAGCACTTTTTCAATGAATTTAGCCTGAAAGTGTCTTATTTTACGTACAAAATGCTATGAAATTGTTAAAAATAGCACTTTTTCAATGAATTTAGCCTGAAAGTGTCTTATTTTACGTACAAAATGCTATGAAATTGTTAAAAATAGCACTTTTTCAATGAATTTAGCCTGAAAGTGTCTTATTTTACGTACAAAATGCTATGAAATTGTTAAAAATAGCACTTTTTCAATGAATTTAGCCTGAAAGTGTCTTATTTTACGTACAAAATGCTATGAAATTGTTAAAAATAGCACTTTTTCAATGAATTTAGCCTGAAAGTGTCTTATTTTACGTACAAAATGCTATGAAATTGTTAAAAATAGCACTTTTTCAATGAATTTAGCCTGAAAGTGTCTTATTTTACGTACAAAATGCTATGAAATTGTTAAAAATAGCACTTTTTCAATGAATTTAGCCTGAAAGTGTCTTATTTTACGTACAAAATGCTATGAAATTGTTAAAAATAGCACTTTTTCAATGAATTTAGCCTGAAAGTGTCTTATTTTACGTACAAAATGCTATGAAATTGTTAAAAATAGCACTTTTTCAATGAATTTAGCCTGAAAGTGTCTTATTTTACGTACAAAATGCTATGAAATTGTTAAAAATAGCACTTTTTCAATGAATTTAGCCTGAAAGTGTCTTATTTTACGTACAAAATGCTATGAAATTGTTAAAAATAGCACTTTTTCAATGAATTTAGCCTGAAAGTGTCTTATTTTACGTACAAAATGCTATGAAATTGTTAAAAATAGCACTTTTTCAATGAATTTAGCCTGAAAGTGTCTTATTTTACGTACAAAATGCTATGAAATTGTTAAAAATAGCACTTTTTCAATGAATTTAGCCTGAAAGTGTCTTATTTTACGTACAAAATGCTATGAAATTGTTAAAAATAGCACTTTTTCAATGAATTTAGCCTGAAAGTGTCTTATTTTACGTACAAAATGCTATGAAATTGTTAAAAATAGCACTTTTTCAATGAATTTAGCCTGAAAGTGTCTTATTTTACGTACAAAATGCTATGAAATTGTTAAAAATAGCACTTTTTCAATGAATTTAGCCTGAAAGTGTCTTATTTTACGTACAAAATGCTATGAAATTGTTAAAAATAGCACTTTTTCAATGAATTTAGCCTGAAAGTGTCTTATTTTACGTACAAAATGCTATGAAATTGTTAAAAATAGCACTTTTTCAATGAATTTAGCCTGAAAGTGTCTTATTTTACGTACAAAATGCTATGAAATTGTTAAAAATAGCACTTTTTCAATGAATTTAGCCTGAAAGTGTCTTATTTTACGTACAAAATGCTATGAAATTGTTAAAAATAGCACTTTTTCAATGAATTTAGCCTGAAAGTGTCTTATTTTACGTACAAAATGCTATGAAATTGTTAAAAATAGCACTTTTTCAATGAATTTAGCCTGAAAGTGTCTTATTTTACGTACAAAATGCTATGAAATTGTTAAAAATAGCACTTTTTCAATGAATTTAGCCTGAAAGTGTCTTATTTTACGTACAAAATGCTATGAAATTGTTAAAAATAGCACTTTTTCAATGAATTTAGCCTGAAAGTGTCTTATTTTACGTACAAAATGCTATGAAATTGTTAAAAATAGCACTTTTTCAATGAATTTAGCCTGAAAGTGTCTTATTTTACGTACAAAATGCTATGAAATTGTTAAAAATAGCACTTTTTCAATGAATTTAGCCTGAAAGTGTCTTATTTTACGTACAAAATGCTATGAAATTGTTAAAAATAGCACTTTTTCAATGAATTTAGCCTGAAAGTGTCTTATTTTACGTACAAAATGCTATGAAATTGTTAAAAATAGCACTTTTTCAATGAATTTAGCCTGAAAGTGTCTTATTTTACGTACAAAATGCTATGAAATTGTTAAAAATAGCACTTTTTCAATGAATTTAGCCTGAAAGTGTCTTATTTTACGTACAAAATGCTATGAAATTGTTAAAAATAGCACTTTTTCAATGAATTTAGCCTGAAAGTGTCTTATTTTACGTACAAAATGCTATGAAATTGTTAAAAATAGCACTTTTTCAATGAATTTAGCCTGAAAGTGTCTTATTTTACGTACAAAATGCTATGAAATTGTTAAAAATAGCACTTTTTCAATGAATTTAGCCTGAAAGTGTCTTATTTTACGTACAAAATGCTATGAAATTGTTAAAAATAGCACTTTTTCAATGAATTTAGCCTGAAAGTGTCTTATTTTACGTACAAAATGCTATGAAATTGTTAAAAATAGCACTTTTTCAATGAATTTAGCCTGAAAGTGTCTTATTTTACGTACAAAATGCTATGAAATTGTTAAAAATAGCACTTTTTCAATGAATTTAGCCTGAAAGTGTCTTATTTTACGTACAAAATGCTATGAAATTGTTAAAAATAGCACTTTTTCAATGAATTTAGCCTGAAAGTGTCTTATTTTACGTACAAAATGCTATGAAATTGTTAAAAATAGCACTTTTTCAATGAATTTAGCCTGAAAGTGTCTTATTTTACGTACAAAATGCTATGAAATTGTTAAAAATAGCACTTTTTCAATGAATTTAGCCTGAAAGTGTCTTATTTTACGTACAAAATGCTATGAAATTGTTAAAAATAGCACTTTTTCAATGAATTTAGCCTGAAAGTGTCTTATTTTACGTACAAAATGCTATGAAATTGTTAAAAATAGCACTTTTTCAATGAATTTAGCCTGAAAGTGTCTTATTTTACGTACAAAATGCTATGAAATTGTTAAAAATAGCACTTTTTCAATGAATTTAGCCTGAAAGTGTCTTATTTTACGTACAAAATGCTATGAAATTGTTAAAAATAGCACTTTTTCAATGAATTTAGCCTGAAAGTGTCTTATTTTACGTACAAAATGCTATGAAATTGTTAAAAATAGCACTTTTTCAATGAATTTAGCCTGAAAGTGTCTTATTTTACGTACAAAATGCTATGAAATTGTTAAAAATAGCACTTTTTCAATGAATTTAGCCTGAAAGTGTCTTATTTTACGTACAAAATGCTATGAAATTGTTAAAAATAGCACTTTTTCAATGAATTTAGCCTGAAAGTGTCTTATTTTACGTACAAAATGCTATGAAATTGTTAAAAATAGCACTTTTTCAATGAATTTAGCCTGAAAGTGTCTTATTTTACGTACAAAATGCTATGAAATTGTTAAAAATAGCACTTTTTCAATGAATTTAGCCTGAAAGTGTCTTATTTTACGTACAAAATGCTATGAAATTGTTAAAAATAGCACTTTTTCAATGAATTTAGCCTGAAAGTGTCTTATTTTACGTACAAAATGCTATGAAATTGTTAAAAATAGCACTTTTTCAATGAATTTAGCCTGAAAGTGTCTTATTTTACGTACAAAATGCTATGAAATTGTTAAAAATAGCACTTTTTCAATGAATTTAGCCTGAAAGTGTCTTATTTTACGTACAAAATGCTATGAAATTGTTAAAAATAGCACTTTTTCAATGAATTTAGCCTGAAAGTGTCTTATTTTACGTACAAAATGCTATGAAATTGTTAAAAATAGCACTTTTTCAATGAATTTAGCCTGAAAGTGTCTTATTTTACGTACAAAATGCTATGAAATTGTTAAAAATAGCACTTTTTCAATGAATTTAGCCTGAAAGTGTCTTATTTTACGTACAAAATGCTATGAAATTGTTAAAAATAGCACTTTTTCAATGAATTTAGCCTGAAAGTGTCTTATTTTACGTACAAAATGCTATGAAATTGTTAAAAATAGCACTTTTTCAATGAATTTAGCCTGAAAGTGTCTTATTTTACGTACAAAATGCTATGAAATTGTTAAAAATAGCACTTTTTCAATGAATTTAGCCTGAAAGTGTCTTATTTTACGTACAAAATGCTATGAAATTGTTAAAAATAGCACTTTTTCAATGAATTTAGCCTGAAAGTGTCTTATTTTACGTACAAAATGCTATGAAATTGTTAAAAATAGCACTTTTTCAATGAATTTAGCCTGAAAGTGTCTTATTTTACGTACAAAATGCTATGAAATTGTTAAAAATAGCACTTTTTCAATGAATTTAGCCTGAAAGTGTCTTATTTTACGTACAAAATGCTATGAAATTGTTAAAAATAGCACTTTTTCAATGAATTTAGCCTGAAAGTGTCTTATTTTACGTACAAAATGCTATGAAATTGTTAAAAATAGCACTTTTTCAATGAATTTAGCCTGAAAGTGTCTTATTTTACGTACAAAATGCTATGAAATTGTTAAAAATAGCACTTTTTCAATGAATTTAGCCTGAAAGTGTCTTATTTTACGTACAAAATGCTATGAAATTGTTAAAAATAGCACTTTTTCAATGAATTTAGCCTGAAAGTGTCTTATTTTACGTACAAAATGCTATGAAATTGTTAAAAATAGCACTTTTTCAATGAATTTAGCCTGAAAGTGTCTTATTTTACGTACAAAATGCTATGAAATTGTTAAAAATAGCACTTTTTCAATGAATTTAGCCTGAAAGTGTCTTATTTTACGTACAAAATGCTATGAAATTGTTAAAAATAGCACTTTTTCAATGAATTTAGCCTGAAAGTGTCTTATTTTACGTACAAAATGCTATGAAATTGTTAAAAATAGCACTTTTTCAATGAATTTAGCCTGAAAGTGTCTTATTTTACGTACAAAATGCTATGAAATTGTTAAAAATAGCACTTTTTCAATGAATTTAGCCTGAAAGTGTCTTATTTTACGTACAAAATGCTATGAAATTGTTAAAAATAGCACTTTTTCAATGAATTTAGCCTGAAAGTGTCTTATTTTACGTACAAAATGCTATGAAATTGTTAAAAATAGCACTTTTTCAATGAATTTAGCCTGAAAGTGTCTTATTTTACGTACAAAATGCTATGAAATTGTTAAAAATAGCACTTTTTCAATGAATTTAGCCTGAAAGTGTCTTATTTTACGTACAAAATGCTATGAAATTGTTAAAAATAGCACTTTTTCAATGAATTTAGCCTGAAAGTGTCTTATTTTACGTACAAAATGCTATGAAATTGTTAAAAATAGCACTTTTTCAATGAATTTAGCCTGAAAGTGTCTTATTTTACGTACAAAATGCTATGAAATTGTTAAAAATAGCACTTTTTCAATGAATTTAGCCTGAAAGTGTCTTATTTTACGTACAAAATGCTATGAAATTGTTAAAAATAGCACTTTTTCAATGAATTTAGCCTGAAAGTGTCTTATTTTACGTACAAAATGCTATGAAATTGTTAAAAATAGCACTTTTTCAATGAATTTAGCCTGAAAGTGTCTTATTTTACGTACAAAATGCTATGAAATTGTTAAAAATAGCACTTTTTCAATGAATTTAGCCTGAAAGTGTCTTATTTTACGTACAAAATGCTATGAAATTGTTAAAAATAGCACTTTTTCAATGAATTTAGCCTGAAAGTGTCTTATTTTACGTACAAAATGCTATGAAATTGTTAAAAATAGCACTTTTTCAATGAATTTAGCCTGAAAGTGTCTTATTTTACGTACAAAATGCTATGAAATTGTTAAAAATAGCACTTTTTCAATGAATTTAGCCTGAAAGTGTCTTATTTTACGTACAAAATGCTATGAAATTGTTAAAAATAGCACTTTTTCAATGAATTTAGCCTGAAAGTGTCTTATTTTACGTACAAAATGCTATGAAATTGTTAAAAATAGCACTTTTTCAATGAATTTAGCCTGAAAGTGTCTTATTTTACGTACAAAATGCTATGAAATTGTTAAAAATAGCACTTTTTCAATGAATTTAGCCTGAAAGTGTCTTATTTTACGTACAAAATGCTATGAAATTGTTAAAAATAGCACTTTTTCAATGAATTTAGCCTGAAAGTGTCTTATTTTACGTACAAAATGCTATGAAATTGTTAAAAATAGCACTTTTTCAATGAATTTAGCCTGAAAGTGTCTTATTTTACGTACAAAATGCTATGAAATTGTTAAAAATAGCACTTTTTCAATGAATTTAGCCTGAAAGTGTCTTATTTTACGTACAAAATGCTATGAAATTGTTAAAAATAGCACTTTTTCAATGAATTTAGCCTGAAAGTGTCTTATTTTACGTACAAAATGCTATGAAATTGTTAAAAATAGCACTTTTTCAATGAATTTAGCCTGAAAGTGTCTTATTTTACGTACAAAATGCTATGAAATTGTTAAAAATAGCACTTTTTCAATGAATTTAGCCTGAAAGTGTCTTATTTTACGTACAAAATGCTATGAAATTGTTAAAAATAGCACTTTTTCAATGAATTTAGCCTGAAAGTGTCTTATTTTACGTACAAAATGCTATGAAATTGTTAAAAATAGCACTTTTTCAATGAATTTAGCCTGAAAGTGTCTTATTTTACGTACAAAATGCTATGAAATTGTTAAAAATAGCACTTTTTCAATGAATTTAGCCTGAAAGTGTCTTATTTTACGTACAAAATGCTATGAAATTGTTAAAAATAGCACTTTTTCAATGAATTTAGCCTGAAAGTGTCTTATTTTACGTACAAAATGCTATGAAATTGTTAAAAATAGCACTTTTTCAATGAATTTAGCCTGAAAGTGTCTTATTTTACGTACAAAATGCTATGAAATTGTTAAAAATAGCACTTTTTCAATGAATTTAGCCTGAAAGTGTCTTATTTTACGTACAAAATGCTATGAAATTGTTAAAAATAGCACTTTTTCAATGAATTTAGCCTGAAAGTGTCTTATTTTACGTACAAAATGCTATGAAATTGTTAAAAATAGCACTTTTTCAATGAATTTAGCCTGAAAGTGTCTTATTTTACGTACAAAATGCTATGAAATTGTTAAAAATAGCACTTTTTCAATGAATTTAGCCTGAAAGTGTCTTATTTTACGTACAAAATGCTATGAAATTGTTAAAAATAGCACTTTTTCAATGAATTTAGCCTGAAAGTGTCTTATTTTACGTACAAAATGCTATGAAATTGTTAAAAATAGCACTTTTTCAATGAATTTAGCCTGAAAGTGTCTTATTTTACGTACAAAATGCTATGAAATTGTTAAAAATAGCACTTTTTCAATGAATTTAGCCTGAAAGTGTCTTATTTTACGTACAAAATGCTATGAAATTGTTAAAAATAGCACTTTTTCAATGAATTTAGCCTGAAAGTGTCTTATTTTACGTACAAAATGCTATGAAATTGTTAAAAATAGCACTTTTTCAATGAATTTAGCCTGAAAGTGTCTTATTTTACGTACAAAATGCTATGAAATTGTTAAAAATAGCACTTTTTCAATGAATTTAGCCTGAAAGTGTCTTATTTTACGTACAAAATGCTATGAAATTGTTAAAAATAGCACTTTTTCAATGAATTTAGCCTGAAAGTGTCTTATTTTACGTACAAAATGCTATGAAATTGTTAAAAATAGCACTTTTTCAATGAATTTAGCCTGAAAGTGTCTTATTTTACGTACAAAATGCTATGAAATTGTTAAAAATAGCACTTTTTCAATGAATTTAGCCTGAAAGTGTCTTATTTTACGTACAAAATGCTATGAAATTGTTAAAAATAGCACTTTTTCAATGAATTTAGCCTGAAAGTGTCTTATTTTACGTACAAAATGCTATGAAATTGTTAAAAATAGCACTTTTTCAATGAATTTAGCCTGAAAGTGTCTTATTTTACGTACAAAATGCTATGAAATTGTTAAAAATAGCACTTTTTCAATGAATTTAGCCTGAAAGTGTCTTATTTTACGTACAAAATGCTATGAAATTGTTAAAAATAGCACTTTTTCAATGAATTTAGCCTGAAAGTGTCTTATTTTACGTACAAAATGCTATGAAATTGTTAAAAATAGCACTTTTTCAATGAATTTAGCCTGAAAGTGTCTTATTTTACGTACAAAATGCTATGAAATTGTTAAAAATAGCACTTTTTCAATGAATTTAGCCTGAAAGTGTCTTATTTTACGTACAAAATGCTATGAAATTGTTAAAAATAGCACTTTTTCAATGAATTTAGCCTGAAAGTGTCTTATTTTACGTACAAAATGCTATGAAATTGTTAAAAATAGCACTTTTTCAATGAATTTAGCCTGAAAGTGTCTTATTTTACGTACAAAATGCTATGAAATTGTTAAAAATAGCACTTTTTCAATGAATTTAGCCTGAAAGTGTCTTATTTTACGTACAAAATGCTATGAAATTGTTAAAAATAGCACTTTTTCAATGAATTTAGCCTGAAAGTGTCTTATTTTACGTACAAAATGCTATGAAATTGTTAAAAATAGCACTTTTTCAATGAATTTAGCCTGAAAGTGTCTTATTTTACGTACAAAATGCTATGAAATTGTTAAAAATAGCACTTTTTCAATGAATTTAGCCTGAAAGTGTCTTATTTTACGTACAAAATGCTATGAAATTGTTAAAAATAGCACTTTTTCAATGAATTTAGCCTGAAAGTGTCTTATTTTACGTACAAAATGCTATGAAATTGTTAAAAATAGCACTTTTTCAATGAATTTAGCCTGAAAGTGTCTTATTTTACGTACAAAATGCTATGAAATTGTTAAAAATAGCACTTTTTCAATGAATTTAGCCTGAAAGTGTCTTATTTTACGTACAAAATGCTATGAAATTGTTAAAAATAGCACTTTTTCAATGAATTTAGCCTGAAAGTGTCTTATTTTACGTACAAAATGCTATGAAATTGTTAAAAATAGCACTTTTTCAATGAATTTAGCCTGAAAGTGTCTTATTTTACGTACAAAATGCTATGAAATTGTTAAAAATAGCACTTTTTCAATGAATTTAGCCTGAAAGTGTCTTATTTTACGTACAAAATGCTATGAAATTGTTAAAAATAGCACTTTTTCAATGAATTTAGCCTGAAAGTGTCTTATTTTACGTACAAAATGCTATGAAATTGTTAAAAATAGCACTTTTTCAATGAATTTAGCCTGAAAGTGTCTTATTTTACGTACAAAATGCTATGAAATTGTTAAAAATAGCACTTTTTCAATGAATTTAGCCTGAAAGTGTCTTATTTTACGTACAAAATGCTATGAAATTGTTAAAAATAGCACTTTTTCAATGAATTTAGCCTGAAAGTGTCTTATTTTACGTACAAAATGCTATGAAATTGTTAAAAATAGCACTTTTTCAATGAATTTAGCCTGAAAGTGTCTTATTTTACGTACAAAATGCTATGAAATTGTTAAAAATAGCACTTTTTCAATGAATTTAGCCTGAAAGTGTCTTATTTTACGTACAAAATGCTATGAAATTGTTAAAAATAGCACTTTTTCAATGAATTTAGCCTGAAAGTGTCTTATTTTACGTACAAAATGCTATGAAATTGTTAAAAATAGCACTTTTTCAATGAATTTAGCCTGAAAGTGTCTTATTTTACGTACAAAATGCTATGAAATTGTTAAAAATAGCACTTTTTCAATGAATTTAGCCTGAAAGTGTCTTATTTTACGTACAAAATGCTATGAAATTGTTAAAAATAGCACTTTTTCAATGAATTTAGCCTGAAAGTGTCTTATTTTACGTACAAAATGCTATGAAATTGTTAAAAATAGCACTTTTTCAATGAATTTAGCCTGAAAGTGTCTTATTTTACGTACAAAATGCTATGAAATTGTTAAAAATAGCACTTTTTCAATGAATTTAGCCTGAAAGTGTCTTATTTTACGTACAAAATGCTATGAAATTGTTAAAAATAGCACTTTTTCAATGAATTTAGCCTGAAAGTGTCTTATTTTACGTACAAAATGCTATGAAATTGTTAAAAATAGCACT
The DNA here is from genome assembly GCF_013141755.1 of Anopheles stephensi. Taxonomy (NCBI): domain Eukaryota; kingdom Metazoa; phylum Arthropoda; class Insecta; order Diptera; family Culicidae; genus Anopheles; species Anopheles stephensi. The sequence continues at coordinate 23,978 of NW_023405389.1, read as the reverse complement.
TTTTCAATGAATTTAGCCTGAAAGTGTCTTATTTTACGTACAAAATGCTATGAAATTGTTAAAAATAGCACTTTTTCAATGAATTTAGCCTGAAAGTGTCTTATTTTACGTACAAAATGCTATGAAATTGTTAAAAATAGCACTTTTTCAATGAATTTAGCCTGAAAGTGTCTTATTTTACGTACAAAATGCTATGAAATTGTTAAAAATAGCACTTTTTCAATGAATTTAGCCTGAAAGTGTCTTATTTTACGTACAAAATGCTATGAAATTGTTAAAAATAGCACTTTTTCAATGAATTTAGCCTGAAAGTGTCTTATTTTACGTACAAAATGCTATGAAATTGTTAAAAATAGCACTTTTTCAATGAATTTAGCCTGAAAGTGTCTTATTTTACGTACAAAATGCTATGAAATTGTTAAAAATAGCACTTTTTCAATGAATTTAGCCTGAAAGTGTCTTATTTTACGTACAAAATGCTATGAAATTGTTAAAAATAGCACTTTTTCAATGAATTTAGCCTGAAAGTGTCTTATTTTACGTACAAAATGCTATGAAATTGTTAAAAATAGCACTTTTTCAATGAATTTAGCCTGAAAGTGTCTTATTTTACGTACAAAATGCTATGAAATTGTTAAAAATAGCACTTTTTCAATGAATTTAGCCTGAAAGTGTCTTATTTTACGTACAAAATGCTATGAAATTGTTAAAAATAGCACTTTTTCAATGAATTTAGCCTGAAAGTGTCTTATTTTACGTACAAAATGCTATGAAATTGTTAAAAATAGCACTTTTTCAATGAATTTAGCCTGAAAGTGTCTTATTTTACGTACAAAATGCTATGAAATTGTTAAAAATAGCACTTTTTCAATGAATTTAGCCTGAAAGTGTCTTATTTTACGTACAAAATGCTATGAAATTGTTAAAAATAGCACTTTTTCAATGAATTTAGCCTGAAAGTGTCTTATTTTACGTACAAAATGCTATGAAATTGTTAAAAATAGCACTTTTTCAATGAATTTAGCCTGAAAGTGTCTTATTTTACGTACAAAATGCTATGAAATTGTTAAAAATAGCACTTTTTCAATGAATTTAGCCTGAAAGTGTCTTATTTTACGTACAAAATGCTATGAAATTGTTAAAAATAGCACTTTTTCAATGAATTTAGCCTGAAAGTGTCTTATTTTACGTACAAAATGCTATGAAATTGTTAAAAATAGCACTTTTTCAATGAATTTAGCCTGAAAGTGTCTTATTTTACGTACAAAATGCTATGAAATTGTTAAAAATAGCACTTTTTCAATGAATTTAGCCTGAAAGTGTCTTATTTTACGTACAAAATGCTATGAAATTGTTAAAAATAGCACTTTTTCAATGAATTTAGCCTGAAAGTGTCTTATTTTACGTACAAAATGCTATGAAATTGTTAAAAATAGCACTTTTTCAATGAATTTAGCCTGAAAGTGTCTTATTTTACGTACAAAATGCTATGAAATTGTTAAAAATAGCACTTTTTCAATGAATTTAGCCTGAAAGTGTCTTATTTTACGTACAAAATGCTATGAAATTGTTAAAAATAGCACTTTTTCAATGAATTTAGCCTGAAAGTGTCTTATTTTACGTACAAAATGCTATGAAATTGTTAAAAATAGCACTTTTTCAATGAATTTAGCCTGAAAGTGTCTTATTTTACGTACAAAATGCTATGAAATTGTTAAAAATAGCACTTTTTCAATGAATTTAGCCTGAAAGTGTCTTATTTTACGTACAAAATGCTATGAAATTGTTAAAAATAGCACTTTTTCAATGAATTTAGCCTGAAAGTGTCTTATTTTACGTACAAAATGCTATGAAATTGTTAAAAATAGCACTTTTTCAATGAATTTAGCCTGAAAGTGTCTTATTTTACGTACAAAATGCTATGAAATTGTTAAAAATAGCACTTTTTCAATGAATTTAGCCTGAAAGTGTCTTATTTTACGTACAAAATGCTATGAAATTGTTAAAAATAGCACTTTTTCAATGAATTTAGCCTGAAAGTGTCTTATTTTACGTACAAAATGCTATGAAATTGTTAAAAATAGCACTTTTTCAATGAATTTAGCCTGAAAGTGTCTTATTTTACGTACAAAATGCTATGAAATTGTTAAAAATAGCACTTTTTCAATGAATTTAGCCTGAAAGTGTCTTATTTTACGTACAAAATGCTATGAAATTGTTAAAAATAGCACTTTTTCAATGAATTTAGCCTGAAAGTGTCTTATTTTACGTACAAAATGCTATGAAATTGTTAAAAATAGCACTTTTTCAATGAATTTAGCCTGAAAGTGTCTTATTTTACGTACAAAATGCTATGAAATTGTTAAAAATAGCACTTTTTCAATGAATTTAGCCTGAAAGTGTCTTATTTTACGTACAAAATGCTATGAAATTGTTAAAAATAGCACTTTTTCAATGAATTTAGCCTGAAAGTGTCTTATTTTACGTACAAAATGCTATGAAATTGTTAAAAATAGCACTTTTTCAATGAATTTAGCCTGAAAGTGTCTTATTTTACGTACAAAATGCTATGAAATTGTTAAAAATAGCACTTTTTCAATGAATTTAGCCTGAAAGTGTCTTATTTTACGTACAAAATGCTATGAAATTGTTAAAAATAGCACTTTTTCAATGAATTTAGCCTGAAAGTGTCTTATTTTACGTACAAAATGCTATGAAATTGTTAAAAATAGCACTTTTTCAATGAATTTAGCCTGAAAGTGTCTTATTTTACGTACAAAATGCTATGAAATTGTTAAAAATAGCACTTTTTCAATGAATTTAGCCTGAAAGTGTCTTATTTTACGTACAAAATGCTATGAAATTGTTAAAAATAGCACTTTTTCAATGAATTTAGCCTGAAAGTGTCTTATTTTACGTACAAAATGCTATGAAATTGTTAAAAATAGCACTTTTTCAATGAATTTAGCCTGAAAGTGTCTTATTTTACGTACAAAATGCTATGAAATTGTTAAAAATAGCACTTTTTCAATGAATTTAGCCTGAAAGTGTCTTATTTTACGTACAAAATGCTATGAAATTGTTAAAAATAGCACTTTTTCAATGAATTTAGCCTGAAAGTGTCTTATTTTACGTACAAAATGCTATGAAATTGTTAAAAATAGCACTTTTTCAATGAATTTAGCCTGAAAGTGTCTTATTTTACGTACAAAATGCTATGAAATTGTTAAAAATAGCACTTTTTCAATGAATTTAGCCTGAAAGTGTCTTATTTTACGTACAAAATGCTATGAAATTGTTAAAAATAGCACTTTTTCAATGAATTTAGCCTGAAAGTGTCTTATTTTACGTACAAAATGCTATGAAATTGTTAAAAATAGCACTTTTTCAATGAATTTAGCCTGAAAGTGTCTTATTTTACGTACAAAATGCTATGAAATTGTTAAAAATAGCACTTTTTCAATGAATTTAGCCTGAAAGTGTCTTATTTTACGTACAAAATGCTATGAAATTGTTAAAAATAGCACTTTTTCAATGAATTTAGCCTGAAAGTGTCTTATTTTACGTACAAAATGCTATGAAATTGTTAAAAATAGCACTTTTTCAATGAATTTAGCCTGAAAGTGTCTTATTTTACGTACAAAATGCTATGAAATTGTTAAAAATAGCACTTTTTCAATGAATTTAGCCTGAAAGTGTCTTATTTTACGTACAAAATGCTATGAAATTGTTAAAAATAGCACTTTTTCAATGAATTTAGCCTGAAAGTGTCTTATTTTACGTACAAAATGCTATGAAATTGTTAAAAATAGCACTTTTTCAATGAATTTAGCCTGAAAGTGTCTTATTTTACGTACAAAATGCTATGAAATTGTTAAAAATAGCACTTTTTCAATGAATTTAGCCTGAAAGTGTCTTATTTTACGTACAAAATGCTATGAAATTGTTAAAAATAGCACTTTTTCAATGAATTTAGCCTGAAAGTGTCTTATTTTACGTACAAAATGCTATGAAATTGTTAAAAATAGCACTTTTTCAATGAATTTAGCCTGAAAGTGTCTTATTTTACGTACAAAATGCTATGAAATTGTTAAAAATAGCACTTTTTCAATGAATTTAGCCTGAAAGTGTCTTATTTTACGTACAAAATGCTATGAAATTGTTAAAAATAGCACTTTTTCAATGAATTTAGCCTGAAAGTGTCTTATTTTACGTACAAAATGCTATGAAATTGTTAAAAATAGCACTTTTTCAATGAATTTAGCCTGAAAGTGTCTTATTTTACGTACAAAATGCTATGAAATTGTTAAAAATAGCACTTTTTCAATGAATTTAGCCTGAAAGTGTCTTATTTTACGTACAAAATGCTATGAAATTGTTAAAAATAGCACTTTTTCAATGAATTTAGCCTGAAAGTGTCTTATTTTACGTACAAAATGCTATGAAATTGTTAAAAATAGCACTTTTTCAATGAATTTAGCCTGAAAGTGTCTTATTTTACGTACAAAATGCTATGAAATTGTTAAAAATAGCACTTTTTCAATGAATTTAGCCTGAAAGTGTCTTATTTTACGTACAAAATGCTATGAAATTGTTAAAAATAGCACTTTTTCAATGAATTTAGCCTGAAAGTGTCTTATTTTACGTACAAAATGCTATGAAATTGTTAAAAATAGCACTTTTTCAATGAATTTAGCCTGAAAGTGTCTTATTTTACGTACAAAATGCTATGAAATTGTTAAAAATAGCACTTTTTCAATGAATTTAGCCTGAAAGTGTCTTATTTTACGTACAAAATGCTATGAAATTGTTAAAAATAGCACTTTTTCAATGAATTTAGCCTGAAAGTGTCTTATTTTACGTACAAAATGCTATGAAATTGTTAAAAATAGCACTTTTTCAATGAATTTAGCCTGAAAGTGTCTTATTTTACGTACAAAATGCTATGAAATTGTTAAAAATAGCACTTTTTCAATGAATTTAGCCTGAAAGTGTCTTATTTTACGTACAAAATGCTATGAAATTGTTAAAAATAGCACTTTTTCAATGAATTTAGCCTGAAAGTGTCTTATTTTACGTACAAAATGCTATGAAATTGTTAAAAATAGCACTTTTTCAATGAATTTAGCCTGAAAGTGTCTTATTTTACGTACAAAATGCTATGAAATTGTTAAAAATAGCACTTTTTCAATGAATTTAGCCTGAAAGTGTCTTATTTTACGTACAAAATGCTATGAAATTGTTAAAAATAGCACTTTTTCAATGAATTTAGCCTGAAAGTGTCTTATTTTACGTACAAAATGCTATGAAATTGTTAAAAATAGCACTTTTTCAATGAATTTAGCCTGAAAGTGTCTTATTTTACGTACAAAATGCTATGAAATTGTTAAAAATAGCACTTTTTCAATGAATTTAGCCTGAAAGTGTCTTATTTTACGTACAAAATGCTATGAAATTGTTAAAAATAGCACTTTTTCAATGAATTTAGCCTGAAAGTGTCTTATTTTACGTACAAAATGCTATGAAATTGTTAAAAATAGCACTTTTTCAATGAATTTAGCCTGAAAGTGTCTTATTTTACGTACAAAATGCTATGAAATTGTTAAAAATAGCACTTTTTCAATGAATTTAGCCTGAAAGTGTCTTATTTTACGTACAAAATGCTATGAAATTGTTAAAAATAGCACTTTTTCAATGAATTTAGCCTGAAAGTGTCTTATTTTACGTACAAAATGCTATGAAATTGTTAAAAATAGCACTTTTTCAATGAATTTAGCCTGAAAGTGTCTTATTTTACGTACAAAATGCTATGAAATTGTTAAAAATAGCACTTTTTCAATGAATTTAGCCTGAAAGTGTCTTATTTTACGTACAAAATGCTATGAAATTGTTAAAAATAGCACTTTTTCAATGAATTTAGCCTGAAAGTGTCTTATTTTACGTACAAAATGCTATGAAATTGTTAAAAATAGCACTTTTTCAATGAATTTAGCCTGAAAGTGTCTTATTTTACGTACAAAATGCTATGAAATTGTTAAAAATAGCACTTTTTCAATGAATTTAGCCTGAAAGTGTCTTATTTTACGTACAAAATGCTATGAAATTGTTAAAAATAGCACTTTTTCAATGAATTTAGCCTGAAAGTGTCTTATTTTACGTACAAAATGCTATGAAATTGTTAAAAATAGCACTTTTTCAATGAATTTAGCCTGAAAGTGTCTTATTTTACGTACAAAATGCTATGAAATTGTTAAAAATAGCACTTTTTCAATGAATTTAGCCTGAAAGTGTCTTATTTTACGTACAAAATGCTATGAAATTGTTAAAAATAGCACTTTTTCAATGAATTTAGCCTGAAAGTGTCTTATTTTACGTACAAAATGCTATGAAATTGTTAAAAATAGCACTTTTTCAATGAATTTAGCCTGAAAGTGTCTTATTTTACGTACAAAATGCTATGAAATTGTTAAAAATAGCACTTTTTCAATGAATTTAGCCTGAAAGTGTCTTATTTTACGTACAAAATGCTATGAAATTGTTAAAAATAGCACTTTTTCAATGAATTTAGCCTGAAAGTGTCTTATTTTACGTACAAAATGCTATGAAATTGTTAAAAATAGCACTTTTTCAATGAATTTAGCCTGAAAGTGTCTTATTTTACGTACAAAATGCTATGAAATTGTTAAAAATAGCACTTTTTCAATGAATTTAGCCTGAAAGTGTCTTATTTTACGTACAAAATGCTATGAAATTGTTAAAAATAGCACTTTTTCAATGAATTTAGCCTGAAAGTGTCTTATTTTACGTACAAAATGCTATGAAATTGTTAAAAATAGCACTTTTTCAATGAATTTAGCCTGAAAGTGTCTTATTTTACGTACAAAATGCTATGAAATTGTTAAAAATAGCACTTTTTCAATGAATTTAGCCTGAAAGTGTCTTATTTTACGTACAAAATGCTATGAAATTGTTAAAAATAGCACTTTTTCAATGAATTTAGCCTGAAAGTGTCTTATTTTACGTACAAAATGCTATGAAATTGTTAAAAATAGCACTTTTTCAATGAATTTAGCCTGAAAGTGTCTTATTTTACGTACAAAATGCTATGAAATTGTTAAAAATAGCACTTTTTCAATGAATTTAGCCTGAAAGTGTCTTATTTTACGTACAAAATGCTATGAAATTGTTAAAAATAGCACTTTTTCAATGAATTTAGCCTGAAAGTGTCTTATTTTACGTACAAAATGCTATGAAATTGTTAAAAATAGCACTTTTTCAATGAATTTAGCCTGAAAGTGTCTTATTTTACGTACAAAATGCTATGAAATTGTTAAAAATAGCACTTTTTCAATGAATTTAGCCTGAAAGTGTCTTATTTTACGTACAAAATGCTATGAAATTGTTAAAAATAGCACTTTTTCAATGAATTTAGCCTGAAAGTGTCTTATTTTACGTACAAAATGCTATGAAATTGTTAAAAATAGCACTTTTTCAATGAATTTAGCCTGAAAGTGTCTTATTTTACGTACAAAATGCTATGAAATTGTTAAAAATAGCACTTTTTCAATGAATTTAGCCTGAAAGTGTCTTATTTTACGTACAAAATGCTATGAAATTGTTAAAAATAGCACTTTTTCAATGAATTTAGCCTGAAAGTGTCTTATTTTACGTACAAAATGCTATGAAATTGTTAAAAATAGCACTTTTTCAATGAATTTAGCCTGAAAGTGTCTTATTTTACGTACAAAATGCTATGAAATTGTTAAAAATAGCACTTTTTCAATGAATTTAGCCTGAAAGTGTCTTATTTTACGTACAAAATGCTATGAAATTGTTAAAAATAGCACTTTTTCAATGAATTTAGCCTGAAAGTGTCTTATTTTACGTACAAAATGCTATGAAATTGTTAAAAATAGCACTTTTTCAATGAATTTAGCCTGAAAGTGTCTTATTTTACGTACAAAATGCTATGAAATTGTTAAAAATAGCACTTTTTCAATGAATTTAGCCTGAAAGTGTCTTATTTTACGTACAAAATGCTATGAAATTGTTAAAAATAGCACTTTTTCAATGAATTTAGCCTGAAAGTGTCTTATTTTACGTACAAAATGCTATGAAATTGTTAAAAATAGCACTTTTTCAATGAATTTAGCCTGAAAGTGTCTTATTTTACGTACAAAATGCTATGAAATTGTTAAAAATAGCACTTTTTCAATGAATTTAGCCTGAAAGTGTCTTATTTTACGTACAAAATGCTATGAAATTGTTAAAAATAGCACTTTTTCAATGAATTTAGCCTGAAAGTGTCTTATTTTACGTACAAAATGCTATGAAATTGTTAAAAATAGCACTTTTTCAATGAATTTAGCCTGAAAGTGTCTTATTTTACGTACAAAATGCTATGAAATTGTTAAAAATAGCACTTTTTCAATGAATTTAGCCTGAAAGTGTCTTATTTTACGTACAAAATGCTATGAAATTGTTAAAAATAGCACTTTTTCAATGAATTTAGCCTGAAAGTGTCTTATTTTACGTACAAAATGCTATGAAATTGTTAAAAATAGCACTTTTTCAATGAATTTAGCCTGAAAGTGTCTTATTTTACGTACAAAATGCTATGAAATTGTTAAAAATAGCACTTTTTCAATGAATTTAGCCTGAAAGTGTCTTATTTTACGTACAAAATGCTATGAAATTGTTAAAAATAGCACTTTTTCAATGAATTTAGCCTGAAAGTGTCTTATTTTACGTACAAAATGCTATGAAATTGTTAAAAATAGCACTTTTTCAATGAATTTAGCCTGAAAGTGTCTTATTTTACGTACAAAATGCTATGAAATTGTTAAAAATAGCACTTTTTCAATGAATTTAGCCTGAAAGTGTCTTATTTTACGTACAAAATGCTATGAAATTGTTAAAAATAGCACTTTTTCAATGAATTTAGCCTGAAAGTGTCTTATTTTACGTACAAAATGCTATGAAATTGTTAAAAATAGCACTTTTTCAATGAATTTAGCCTGAAAGTGTCTTATTTTACGTACAAAATGCTATGAAATTGTTAAAAATAGCACTTTTTCAATGAATTTAGCCTGAAAGTGTCTTATTTTACGTACAAAATGCTATGAAATTGTTAAAAATAGCACTTTTTCAATGAATTTAGCCTGAAAGTGTCTTATTTTACGTACAAAATGCTATGAAATTGTTAAAAATAGCACTTTTTCAATGAATTTAGCCTGAAAGTGTCTTATTTTACATACAAAATGCTATGAAATTGTTAAAAATAGCACTTTTTCAATGAATTTAGCCTGAAAGTGTCTTATTTTACGTACAAAATGCTATGAAATTGTTAAAAATAGCACTTTTTCAATGAATTTAGCCTGAAAGTGTCTTATTTTACGTACAAAATGCTATGAAATTGTTAAAAATAGCACTTTTTCAATGAATTTAGCCTGAAAGTGTCTTATTTTACGTACAAAATGCTATGAAATTGTTAAAAATAGCACTTTTTCAATGAATTTAGCCTGAAAGTGTCTTATTTTACGTACAAAATGCTATGAAATTGTTAAAAATAGCACTTTTTCAATGAATTTAGCCTGAAAGTGTCTTATTTTACGTACAAAATGCTATGAAATTGTTAAAAATAGCACTTTTTCAATGAATTTAGCCTGAAAGTGTCTTATTTTACGTACAAAATGCTATGAAATTGTTAAAAATAGCACTTTTTCAATGAATTTAGCCTGAAAGTGTCTTATTTTACGTACAAAATGCTATGAAATTGTTAAAAATAGCACTTTTTCAATGAATTTAGCCTGAAAGTGTCTTATTTTACGTACAAAATGCTATGAAATTGTTAAAAATAGCACTTTTTCAATGAATTTAGCCTGAAAGTGTCTTATTTTACGTACAAAATGCTATGAAATTGTTAAAAATAGCACTTTTTCAATGAATTTAGCCTGAAAGTGTCTTATTTTACGTACAAAATGCTATGAAATTGTTAAAAATAGCACTTTTTCAATGAATTTAGCCTGAAAGTGTCTTATTTTACGTACAAAATGCTATGAAATTGTTAAAAATAGCACTTTTTCAATGAATTTAGCCTGAAAGTGTCTTATTTTACATACAAAATGCTATGAAATTGTTAAAAATAGCACTTTTTCAATGAATTTAGCCTGAAAGTGTCTTATTTTACGTACAAAATGCTATGAAATTGTTAAAAATAGCACTTTTTCAATGAATTTAGCCTGAAAGTGTCTTATTTTACGTACAAAATGCTATGAAATTGTTAAAAATAGCACTTTTTCAATGAATTTAGCCTGAAAGTGTCTTATTTTACGTACAAAATGCTATGAAATTGTTAAAAATAGCACTTTTTCAATGAATTTAGCCTGAAAGTGTCTTATTTTACGTACAAAATGCTATGAAATTGTTAAAAATAGCACTTTTTCAATGAATTTAGCCTGAAAGTGTCTTATTTTACGTACAAAATGCTATGAAATTGTTAAAAATAGCACTTTTTCAATGAATTTAGCCTGAAAGTGTCTTATTTTACGTACAAAATGCTATGAAATTGTTAAAAATAGCACTTTTTCAATGAATTTAGCCTGAAAGTGTCTTATTTTACGTACAAAATGCTATGAAATTGTTAAAAATAGCACTTTTTCAATGAATTTAGCCTGAAAGTGTCTTATTTTACGTACAAAATGCTATGAAATTGTTAAAAATAGCACTTTTTCAATGAATTTAGCCTGAAAGTGTCTTATTTTACGTACAAAATGCTATGAAATTGTTAAAAATAGCACTTTTTCAATGAATTTAGCCTGAAAGTGTCTTATTTTACGTACAAAATGCTATGAAATTGTTAAAAATAGCACTTTTTCAATGAATTTAGCCTGAAAGTGTCTTATTTTACGTACAAAATGCTATGAAATTGTTAAAAATAGCACTTTTTCAATGAATTTAGCCTGAAAGTGTCTTATTTTACGTACAAAATGCTATGAAATTGTTAAAAATAGCACTTTTTCAATGAATTTAGCCTGAAAGTGTCTTATTTTACGTACAAAATGCTATGAAATTGTTAAAAATAGCACTTTTTCAATGAATTTAGCCTGAAAGTGTCTTATTTTACGTACAAAATGCTATGAAATTGTTAAAAATAGCACTTTTTCAATGAATTTAGCCTGAAAGTGTCTTATTTTACGTACAAAATGCTATGAAATTGTTAAAAATAGCACTTTTTCAATGAATTTAGCCTGAAAGTGTCTTATTTTACGTACAAAATGCTATGAAATTGTTAAAAATAGCACTTTTTCAATGAATTTAGCCTGAAAGTGTCTTATTTTACGTACAAAATGCTATGAAATTGTTAAAAATAGCACTTTTTCAATGAATTTAGCCTGAAAGTGTCTTATTTTACGTACAAAATGCTATGAAATTGTTAAAAATAGCACTTTTTCAATGAATTTAGCCTGAAAGTGTCTTATTTTACGTACAAAATGCTATGAAATTGTTAAAAATAGCACTTTTTCAATGAATTTAGCCTGAAAGTGTCTTATTTTACGTACAAAATGCTATGAAATTGTTAAAAATAGCACTTTTTCAATGAATTTAGCCTGAAAGTGTCTTATTTTACGTACAAAATGCTATGAAATTGTTAAAAATAGCACTTTTTCAATGAATTTAGCCTGAAAGTGTCTTATTTTACGTACAAAATGCTATGAAATTGTTAAAAATAGCACTTTTTCAATGAATTTAGCCTGAAAGTGTCTTATTTTACGTACAAAATGCTATGAAATTGTTAAAAATAGCACTTTTTCAATGAATTTAGCCTGAAAGTGTCTTATTTTACGTACAAAATGCTATGAAATTGTTAAAAATAGCACTTTTTCAATGAATTTAGCCTGAAAGTGTCTTATTTTACGTACAAAATGCTATGAAATTGTTAAAAATAGCACTTTTTCAATGAATTTAGCCTGAAAGTGTCTTATTTTACGTACAAAATGCTATGAAATTGTTAAAAATAGCACTTTTTCAATGAATTTAGCCTGAAAGTGTCTTATTTTACGTACAAAATGCTATGAAATTGTTAAAAATAGCACTTTTTCAATGAATTTAGCCTGAAAGTGTCTTATTTTACGTACAAAATGCTATGAAATTGTTAAAAATAGCACTTTTTCAATGAATTTAGCCTGAAAGTGTCTTATTTTACGTACAAAATGCTATGAAATTGTTAAAAATAGCACTTTTTCAATGAATTTAGCCTGAAAGTGTCTTATTTTACGTACAAAATGCTATGAAATTGTTAAAAATAGCACTTTTTCAATGAATTTAGCCTGAAAGTGTCTTATTTTACGTACAAAATGCTATGAAATTGTTAAAAATAGCACTTTTTCAATGAATTTAGCCTGAAAGTGTCTTATTTTACGTACAAAATGCTATGAAATTGTTAAAAATAGCACTTTTTCAATGAATTTAGCCTGAAAGTGTCTTATTTTACGTACAAAATGCTATGAAATTGTTAAAAATAGCACTTTTTCAATGAATTTAGCCTGAAAGTGTCTTATTTTACGTACAAAATGCTATGAAATTGTTAAAAATAGCACTTTTTCAATGAATTTAGCCTGAAAGTGTCTTATTTTACGTACAAAATGCTATGAAATTGTTAAAAATAGCACTTTTTCAATGAATTTAGCCTGAAAGTGTCTTATTTTACGTACAAAATGCTATGAAATTGTTAAAAATAGCACTTTTTCAATGAATTTAGCCTGAAAGTGTCTTATTTTACGTACAAAATGCTATGAAATTGTTAAAAATAGCACTTTTTCAATGAATTTAGCCTGAAAGTGTCTTATTTTACGTACAAAATGCTATGAAATTGTTAAAAATAGCACTTTTTCAATGAATTTAGCCTGAAAGTGTCTTATTTTACGTACAAAATGCTATGAAATTGTTAAAAATAGCACTTTTTCAATGAATTTAGCCTGAAAGTGTCTTATTTTACGTACAAAATGCTATGAAATTGTTAAAAATAGCACTTTTTCAATGAATTTAGCCTGAAAGTGTCTTATTTTACGTACAAAATGCTATGAAATTGTTAAAAATAGCACTTTTTCAATGAATTTAGCCTGAAAGTGTCTTATTTTACGTACAAAATGCTATGAAATTGTTAAAAATAGCACTTTTTCAATGAATTTAGCCTGAAAGTGTCTTATTTTACGTACAAAATGCTATGAAATTGTTAAAAATAGCACTTTTTCAATGAATTTAGCCTGAAAGTGTCTTATTTTACGTACAAAATGCTATGAAATTGTTAAAAATAGCACTTTTTCAATGAATTTAGCCTGAAAGTGTCTTATTTTACGTACAAAATGCTATGAAATTGTTAAAAATAGCACTTTTTCAATGAATTTAGCCTGAAAGTGTCTTATTTTACGTACAAAATGCTATGAAATTGTTAAAAATAGCACTTTTTCAATGAATTTAGCCTGAAAGTGTCTTATTTTACGTACAAAATGCTATGAAATTGTTAAAAATAGCACTTTTTCAATGAATTTAGCCTGAAAGTGTCTTATTTTACGTACAAAATGCTATGAAATTGTTAAAAATAGCACTTTTTCAATGAATTTAGCCTGAAAGTGTCTTATTTTACGTACAAAATGCTATGAAATTGTTAAAAATAGCACTTTTTCAATGAATTTAGCCTGAAAGTGTCTTATTTTACGTACAAAATGCTATGAAATTGTTAAAAATAGCACTTTTTCAATGAATTTAGCCTGAAAGTGTCTTATTTTACGTACAAAATGCTATGAAATTGTTAAAAATAGCACTTTTTCAATGAATTTAGCCTGAAAGTGTCTTATTTTACGTACAAAATGCTATGAAATTGTTAAAAATAGCACTTTTTCAATGAATTTAGCCTGAAAGTGTCTTATTTTACGTACAAAATGCTATGAAATTGTTAAAAATAGCACTTTTTCAATGAATTTAGCCTGAAAGTGTCTTATTTTACGTACAAAATGCTATGAAATTGTTAAAAATAGCACTTTTTCAATGAATTTAGCCTGAAAGTGTCTTATTTTACGTACAAAATGCTATGAAATTGTTAAAAATAGCACTTTTTCAATGAATTTAGCCTGAAAGTGTCTTATTTTACGTACAAAATGCTATGAAATTGTTAAAAATAGCACTTTTTCAATGAATTTAGCCTGAAAGTGTCTTATTTTACGTACAAAATGCTATGAAATTGTTAAAAATAGCACTTTTTCAATGAATTTAGCCTGAAAGTGTCTTATTTTACGTACAAAATGCTATGAAATTGTTAAAAATAGCACTTTTTCAATGAATTTAGCCTGAAAGTGTCTTATTTTACGTACAAAATGCTATGAAATTGTTAAAAATAGCACTTTTTCAATGAATTTAGCCTGAAAGTGTCTTATTTTACGTACAAAATGCTATGAAATTGTTAAAAATAGCACTTTTTCAATGAATTTAGCCTGAAAGTGTCTTATTTTACGTACAAAATGCTATGAAATTGTTAAAAATAGCACTTTTTCAATGAATTTAGCCTGAAAGTGTCTTATTTTACGTACAAAATGCTATGAAATTGTTAAAAATAGCACTTTTTCAATGAATTTAGCCTGAAAGTGTCTTATTTTACGTACAAAATGCTATGAAATTGTTAAAAATAGCACTTTTTCAATGAATTTAGCCTGAAAGTGTCTTATTTTACGTACAAAATGCTATGAAATTGTTAAAAATAGCACTTTTTCAATGAATTTAGCCTGAAAGTGTCTTATTTTACGTACAAAATGCTATGAAATTGTTAAAAATAGCACTTTTTCAATGAATTTAGCCTGAAAGTGTCTTATTTTACGTACAAAATGCTATGAAATTGTTAAAAATAGCACTTTTTCAATGAATTTAGCCTGAAAGTGTCTTATTTTACGTACAAAATGCTATGAAATTGTTAAAAATAGCACTTTTTCAATGAATTTAGCCTGAAAGTGTCTTATTTTACGTACAAAATGCTATGAAATTGTTAAAAATAGCACTTTTTCAATGAATTTAGCCTGAAAGTGTCTTATTTTACGTACAAAATGCTATGAAATTGTTAAAAATAGCACTTTTTCAATGAATTTAGCCTGAAAGTGTCTTATTTTACGTACAAAATGCTATGAAATTGTTAAAAATAGCACTTTTTCAATGAATTTAGCCTGAAAGTGTCTTATTTTACGTACAAAATGCTATGAAATTGTTAAAAATAGCACTTTTTCAATGAATTTAGCCTGAAAGTGTCTTATTTTACGTACAAAATGCTATGAAATTGTTAAAAATAGCACTTTTTCAATGAATTTAGCCTGAAAGTGTCTTATTTTACGTACAAAATGCTATGAAATTGTTAAAAATAGCACTTTTTCAATGAATTTAGCCTGAAAGTGTCTTATTTTACGTACAAAATGCTATGAAATTGTTAAAAATAGCACTTTTTCAATGAATTTAGCCTGAAAGTGTCTTATTTTACGTACAAAATGCTATGAAATTGTTAAAAATAGCACTTTTTCAATGAATTTAGCCTGAAAGTGTCTTATTTTACGTACAAAATGCTATGAAATTGTTAAAAATAGCACTTTTTCAATGAATTTAGCCTGAAAGTGTCTTATTTTACGTACAAAATGCTATGAAATTGTTAAAAATAGCACTTTTTCAATGAATTTAGCCTGAAAGTGTCTTATTTTACGTACAAAATGCTATGAAATTGTTAAAAATAGCACTTTTTCAATGAATTTAGCCTGAAAGTGTCTTATTTTACGTACAAAATGCTATGAAATTGTTAAAAATAGCACTTTTTCAATGAATTTAGCCTGAAAGTGTCTTATTTTACGTACAAAATGCTATGAAATTGTTAAAAATAGCACTTTTTCAATGAATTTAGCCTGAAAGTGTCTTATTTTACGTACAAAATGCTATGAAATTGTTAAAAATAGCACTTTTTCAATGAATTTAGCCTGAAAGTGTCTTATTTTACGTACAAAATGCTATGAAATTGTTAAAAATAGCACTTTTTCAATGAATTTAGCCTGAAAGTGTCTTATTTTACGTACAAAATGCTATGAAATTGTTAAAAATAGCACTTTTTCAATGAATTTAGCCTGAAAGTGTCTTATTTTACGTACAAAATGCTATGAAATTGTTAAAAATAGCACTTTTTCAATGAATTTAGCCTGAAAGTGTCTTATTTTACGTACAAAATGCTATGAAATTGTTAAAAATAGCACTTTTTCAATGAATTTAGCCTGAAAGTGTCTTATTTTACGTACAAAATGCTATGAAATTGTTAAAAATAGCACTTTTTCAATGAATTTAGCCTGAAAGTGTCTTATTTTACGTACAAAATGCTATGAAATTGTTAAAAATAGCACTTTTTCAATGAATTTAGCCTGAAAGTGTCTTATTTTACGTACAAAATGCTATGAAATTGTTAAAAATAGCACTTTTTCAATGAATTTAGCCTGAAAGTGTCTTATTTTACGTACAAAATGCTATGAAATTGTTAAAAATAGCACTTTTTCAATGAATTTAGCCTGAAAGTGTCTTATTTTACGTACAAAATGCTATGAAATTGTTAAAAATAGCACTTTTTCAATGAATTTAGCCTGAAAGTGTCTTATTTTACGTACAAAATGCTATGAAATTGTTAAAAATAGCACTTTTTCAATGAATTTAGCCTGAAAGTGTCTTATTTTACGTACAAAATGCTATGAAATTGTTAAAAATAGCACTTTTTCAATGAATTTAGCCTGAAAGTGTCTTATTTTACGTACAAAATGCTATGAAATTGTTAAAAATAGCACTTTTTCAATGAATTTAGCCTGAAAGTGTCTTATTTTACGTACAAAATGCTATGAAATTGTTAAAAATAGCACTTTTTCAATGAATTTAGCCTGAAAGTGTCTTATTTTACGTACAAAATGCTATGAAATTGTTAAAAATAGCACTTTTTCAATGAATTTAGCCTGAAAGTGTCTTATTTTACGTACAAAATGCTATGAAATTGTTAAAAATAGCACTTTTTCAATGAATTTAGCCTGAAAGTGTCTTATTTTACGTACAAAATGCTATGAAATTGTTAAAAATAGCACTTTTTCAATGAATTTAGCCTGAAAGTGTCTTATTTTACGTACAAAATGCTATGAAATTGTTAAAAATAGCACTTTTTCAATGAATTTAGCCTGAAAGTGTCTTATTTTACGTACAAAATGCTATGAAATTGTTAAAAATAGCACTTTTTCAATGAATTTAGCCTGAAAGTGTCTTATTTTACGTACAAAATGCTATGAAATTGTTAAAAATAGCACTTTTTCAATGAATTTAGCCTGAAAGTGTCTTATTTTACGTACAAAATGCTATGAAATTGTTAAAAATAGCACTTTTTCAATGAATTTAGCCTGAAAGTGTCTTATTTTACGTACAAAATGCTATGAAATTGTTAAAAATAGCACTTTTTCAATGAATTTAGCCTGAAAGTGTCTTATTTTACGTACAAAATGCTATGAAATTGTTAAAAATAGCACTTTTTCAATGAATTTAGCCTGAAAGTGTCTTATTTTACGTACAAAATGCTATGAAATTGTTAAAAATAGCACTTTTTCAATGAATTTAGCCTGAAAGTGTCTTATTTTACGTACAAAATGCTATGAAATTGTTAAAAATAGCACTTTTTCAATGAATTTAGCCTGAAAGTGTCTTATTTTACGTACAAAATGCTATGAAATTGTTAAAAATAGCACTTTTTCAATGAATTTAGCCTGAAAGTGTCTTATTTTACGTACAAAATGCTATGAAATTGTTAAAAATAGCACTTTTTCAATGAATTTAGCCTGAAAGTGTCTTATTTTACGTACAAAATGCTATGAAATTGTTAAAAATAGCACTTTTTCAATGAATTTAGCCTGAAAGTGTCTTATTTTACGTACAAAATGCTATGAAATTGTTAAAAATAGCACTTTTTCAATGAATTTAGCCTGAAAGTGTCTTATTTTACGTACAAAATGCTATGAAATTGTTAAAAATAGCACTTTTTCAATGAATTTAGCCTGAAAGTGTCTTATTTTACGTACAAAATGCTATGAAATTGTTAAAAATAGCACTTTTTCAATGAATTTAGCCTGAAAGTGTCTTATTTTACGTACAAAATGCTATGAAATTGTTAAAAATAGCACTTTTTCAATGAATTTAGCCTGAAAGTGTCTTATTTTACGTACAAAATGCTATGAAATTGTTAAAAATAGCACTTTTTCAATGAATTTAGCCTGAAAGTGTCTTATTTTACGTACAAAATGCTATGAAATTGTTAAAAATAGCACTTTTTCAATGAATTTAGCCTGAAAGTGTCTTATTTTACATACAAAATGCTATGAAATTGTTAAAAATAGCACTTTTTCAATGAATTTAGCCTGAAAGTGTCTTATTTTACGTACAAAATGCTATGAAATTGTTAAAAATAGCACTTTTTCAATGAATTTAGCCTGAAAGTGTCTTATTTTACGTACAAAATGCTATGAAATTGTTAAAAATAGCACTTTTTCAATGAATTTAGCCTGAAAGTGTCTTATTTTACGTACAAAATGCTATGAAATTGTTAAAAATAGCACTTTTTCAATGAATTTAGCCTGAAAGTGTCTTATTTTACGTACAAAATGCTATGAAATTGTTAAAAATAGCACTTTTTCAATGAATTTAGCCTGAAAGTGTCTTATTTTACATACAAAATGCTATGAAATTGTTAAAAATAGCACTTTTTTCAATGAATTTAGCCTGAAAGTGTCTTATTTTACGTACAAAATGCTATGAAATTGTTAAAAATAGCACTTTTTCAATGAATTTAGCCTGAAAGTGTCTTATTTTACGTACAAAATGCTATGAAATTGTTAAAAATAGCACTTTTTCAATGAATTTAGCCTGAAAGTGTCTTATTTTACGTACAAAATGCTATGAAATTGTTAAAAATAGCACTTTTTCAATGAATTTAGCCTGAAAGTGTCTTATTTTACGTACAAAATGCTATGAAATTGTTAAAAATAGCACTTTTTCAATGAATTTAGCCTGAAAGTGTCTTATTTTACGTACAAAATGCTATGAAATTGTTAAAAATAGCACTTTTTCAATGAATTTAGCCTGAAAGTGTCTTATTTTACGTACAAAATGCTATGAAATTGTTAAAAATAGCACTTTTTCAATGAATTTAGCCTGAAAGTGTCTTATTTTACGTACAAAATGCTATGAAATTGTTAAAAATAGCACTTTTTCAATGAATTTAGCCTGAAAGTGTCTTATTTTACGTACAAAATGCTATGAAATTGTTAAAAATAGCACTTTTTCAATGAATTTAGCCTGAAAGTGTCTTATTTTACGTACAAAATGCTATGAAATTGTTAAAAATAGCACTTTTTCAATGAATTTAGCCTGAAAGTGTCTTATTTTACGTACAAAATGCTATGAAATTGTTAAAAATAGCACTTTTTCAATGAATTTAGCCTGAAAGTGTCTTATTTTACGTACAAAATGCTATGAAATTGTTAAAAATAGCACTTTTTCAATGAATTTAGCCTGAAAGTGTCTTATTTTACGTACAAAATGCTATGAAATTGTTAAAAATAGCACTTTTTCAATGAATTTAGCCTGAAAGTGTCTTATTTTACGTACAAAATGCTATGAAATTGTTAAAAATAGCACTTTTTCAATGAATTTAGCCTGAAAGTGTCTTATTTTACGTACAAAATGCTATGAAATTGTTAAAAATAGCACTTTTTCAATGAATTTAGCCTGAAAGTGTCTTATTTTACGTACAAAATGCTATGAAATTGTTAAAAATAGCACTTTTTCAATGAATTTAGCCTGAAAGTGTCTTATTTTACATACAAAATGCTATGAAATTGTTAAAAATAGCACTTTTTCAATGAATTTAGCCTGAAAGTGTCTTATTTTACGTACAAAATGCTATGAAATTGTTAAAAATAGCACTTTTTCAATGAATTTAGCCTGAAAGTGTCTTATTTTACGTACAAAATGCTATGAAATTGTTAAAAATAGCACTTTTTCAATGAATTTAGCCTGAAAGTGTCTTATTTTACGTACAAAATGCTATGAAATTGTTAAAAATAGCACTTTTTCAATGAATTTAGCCTGAAAGTGTCTTATTTTACGTACAAAATGCTATGAAATTGTTAAAAATAGCACTTTTTCAATGAATTTAGCCTGAAAGTGTCTTATTTTACGTACAAAATGCTATGAAATTGTTAAAAATAGCACTTTTTTCAATGAATTTAGCCTGAAAGTGTCTTATTTTACGTACAAAATGCTATGAAATTGTTAAAAATAGCACTTTTTCAATGAATTTAGCCTGAAAGTGTCTTATTTTACGTACAAAATGCTATGAAATTGTTAAAAATAGCACTTTTTTCAATGAATTTAGCCTGAAAGTGTCTTATTTTACGTACAAAATGCTATGAAATTGTTAAAAATAGCACTTTTTCAATGAATTTAGCCTGAAAGTGTCTTATTTTACGTACAAAATGCTATGAAATTGTTAAAAATAGCACTTTTTCAATGAATTTAGCCTGAAAGTGTCTTATTTTACGTACAAAATGCTATGAAATTGTTAAAAATAGCACTTTTTCAATGAATTTAGCCTGAAAGTGTCTTATTTTACGTACAAAATGCTATGAAATTGTTAAAAATAGCACTTTTTCAATGAATTTAGCCTGAAAGTGTCTTATTTTACGTACAAAATGCTATGAAATTGTTAAAAATAGCACTTTTTCAATGAATTTAGCCTGAAAGTGTCTTATTTTACGTACAAAATGCTATGAAATTGTTAAAAATAGCACTTTTTCAATGAATTTAGCCTGAAAGTGTCTTATTTTACGTACAAAATGCTATGAAATTGTTAAAAATAGCACTTTTTCAATGAATTTAGCCTGAAAGTGTCTTATTTTACGTACAAAATGCTATGAAATTGTTAAAAATAGCACTTTTTCAATGAATTTAGCCTGAAAGTGTCTTATTTTACGTACAAAATGCTATGAAATTGTTAAAAATAGCACTTTTTCAATGAATTTAGCCTGAAAGTGTCTTATTTTACGTACAAAATGCTATGAAATTGTTAAAAATAGCACTTTTTCAATGAATTTAGCCTGAAAGTGTCTTATTTTACGTACAAAATGCTATGAAATTGTTAAAAATAGCACTTTTTCAATGAATTTAGCCTGAAAGTGTCTTATTTTACGTACAAAATGCTATGAAATTGTTAAAAATAGCACTTTTTCAATGAATTTAGCCTGAAAGTGTCTTATTTTACGTACAAAATGCTATGAAATTGTTAAAAATAGCACTTTTTCAATGAATTTAGCCTGAAAGTGTCTTATTTTACGTACAAAATGCTATGAAATTGTTAAAAATAGCACTTTTTCAATGAATTTAGCCTGAAAGTGTCTTATTTTACGTACAAAATGCTATGAAATTGTTAAAAATAGCACTTTTTCAATGAATTTAGCCTGAAAGTGTCTTATTTTACGTACAAAATGCTATGAAATTGTTAAAAATAGCACTTTTTCAATGAATTTAGCCTGAAAGTGTCTTATTTTACGTACAAAATGCTATGAAATTGTTAAAAATAGCACTTTTTCAATGAATTTAGCCTGAAAGTGTCTTATTTTACGTACAAAATGCTATGAAATTGTTAAAAATAGCACTTTTTCAATGAATTTAGCCTGAAAGTGTCTTATTTTACGTACAAAATGCTATGAAATTGTTAAAAATAGCACTTTTTCAATGAATTTAGCCTGAAAGTGTCTTATTTTACGTACAAAATGCTATGAAATTGTTAAAAATAGCACTTTTTCAATGAATTTAGCCTGAAAGTGTCTTATTTTACGTACAAAATGCTATGAAATTGTTAAAAATAGCACTTTTTCAATGAATTTAGCCTGAAAGTGTCTTATTTTACATACAAAATGCTATGAAATTGTTAAAAATAGCACTTTTTCAATGAATTTAGCCTGAAAGTGTCTTATTTTACGTACAAAATGCTATGAAATTGTTAAAAATAGCACTTTTTCAATGAATTTAGCCTGAAAGTGTCTTATTTTACGTACAAAATGCTATGAAATTGTTAAAAATAGCACTTTTTCAATGAATTTAGCCTGAAAGTGTCTTATTTTACGTACAAAATGCTATGAAATTGTTAAAAATAGCACTTTTTCAATGAATTTAGCCTGAAAGTGTCTTATTTTACGTACAAAATGCTATGAAATTGTTAAAAATAGCACTTTTCAATGAATTTAGCCTGAAAGTGTCTTACTTACATACAAAATGCTATGAAATTGTTAAAAATAGCACTTTTTCAATGAATTTAGCCTGAAAGTGTCTTATTTTACGTACAAAATGCTATGAAATTGTTAAAAATAGCACTTTTTCAATGAATTTAGCCTGAAAGTGTCTTATTTTACATACAAAATGCTATGAAATTGTTAAAAATAGCACTTTTTTCAATGAATTTAGCCTGAAAGTGTCTTATTTTACGTACAAAATGCTATGAAATTGTTAAAAATAGCACTTTTTCAATGAATTTAGCCTGAAAGTGTCTTATTTTACATACAAAATGCTATGAAATTGTTAAAAATAGCACTTTTTCAATGAATTTAGCCTGAAAGTGTCTATTTTACGTACAAAATGCTATGAAATTGTTAAAATAGCACTTTTTCAATGAATTTAGCCTGAAAGTGTCTTATTTTACGTACAAAATGCTATGAAATTGTTAAAAATAGCACTTTTTCAATGAATTTAGCCTGAAAGTGTCTTATTTTACGTACAAAATGCTATGAAATTGTTAAAAATAGCACTTTTTCAATGAATTTAGCCTGAAAGTGTCTTATTTTACGTACAAAATGCTATGAAATTGTTAAAAATAGCACTTTTTCAATGAATTTAGCCTGAAAGTGTCTTATTTTACGTACAAAATGCTATGAAATTGTTAAAAATAGCACTTTTTCAATGAATTTAGCCTGAAAGTGTCTTATTTTACGTACAAAATGCTATGAAATTGTTAAAAATAGCACTTTTTCAATGAATTTAGCCTGAAAGTGTCTTATTTTACGTACAAAATGCTATGAAATTGTTAAAAATAGCACTTTTTCAATGAATTTAGCCTGAAAGTGTCTTATTTTACGTATAAAATGCTATGAAATTGTTAAAAATAGCACTTTTTCAATGAATTTAGCCTGAAAGTGTCTTATTTTACGTACAAAATGCTATTGAAATTGTTAAAAATAGCACTTTTTCAATGAATTTAGCCTGAAAGTGTCTTATTTTACGTACAAAATGCTATGAAATTGTTAAAAAATAGCACTTTTTTCAATGAATTTAGCCTGAAACTGTCTTATATTACGTATAAAATGCTATGGAATTGTTAAAAATAGCACTTTTTCAATGAATTAAGCCTGAAAGTGTCTTATTTTACGTACAAAATGCTATGAAATTGTTGAAAGTAGCACTTTTTCAATGAATTTAGCCTCAAAGTGTCTTATTTTACATAAAAATGCTATGAAATTGTTGAAAGTAGCACTTTTTCAATGAATTTATTCCTGGAAGGTTCTTATTTTACATTACAAAATGCTATGAAATTGTTAAAAATAGCACTTTTTTCAAATTAATTTTACCGACAGTGCTTAATTTTACGTACAAAATGCTATTGAAATTGTTTAAATAAGCACTTTTTCAAATGAAATTTTAGCCTGAAAATGTCTTATTTTACGTTACCAAAAATGCTATGAAATGTTGAAAAATAACACTTTTTTGCCAATTGAATTTAGCCTGAAAGTGTCTTAGTTTACGTACAAAATGCTATGAAATTGTTAAAAATAGCACTTTTTCAATGAATTTAGCCTGAAAGTGTCTTATTTTACGTACAAAATGCTATGAAATTA